>NC_140991.1:57373113-57832100 GCF_052327205.1 Somniosus microcephalus | reverse complement strand
GGGTGACCCGGAGCCCCCGTGCGTGGCCTAGCGCCTCAGGCCTGGCCCGACTCACCTCAGCTGAGCTCTCGCTCTGGCCCGCCGACGCCGCTCCCCCGCTCGCTATCTCTCGGGCTGCGCGGTTCTCTCTGTGTAGATACATAGGAGAGAGAGAGAGAGAGGGAGGGGGGAAGGAGAGAGAGGGGGAAGGAGAGAGGGAGAGAGGGGGAAGGAGAGAGAGAGGGAAGGAGAGAGAGAGAGGGGGGAAGGAGAAAGAGAGAGAGGGGGAAGGAGAGAGAGAGATAAAGAAGAATACCCTCAGTCAACTAGTCCTGGGACTCAGTGAAGTAACTACTAACACTACTAACAATAACCAGCCCCAGGACAGTGACAGCGTAACACAAAGAATTCGACCCAACACAATCGTCACTAAGCAAAAGGAAAAATATCTGTCATATTGGGCAGAAACAAAAAAAAATCCCAAAACAAACTCAATTGCTACTTGGCCCTAAACAGACAATACAACATGGCTGATTACCTGACCATGGTAAAGGATAGCAAACTGAGAAAAACCTTGAAAATGTACAGACTTAGTGAACATAGCCTGGCGATCGAAAAAGGTAGACACAGGCAGACCTGGCTACCAGAGAGGACAGGATATGCTCTCACTGCAGTCAGGAGTGGTGGAGACAGAGATGCACTTCCTCACAGCTTGTAGAAAATATCAGGGCATAAGGGAGAATTTCTACCCAAAATTCACAAAATATGCCCGGAATTCAGAAATTTGAATGATGACCAAAAACTCCCATACCTACTAGGGAAGAGAGAAATTGTGTAACCTTAGCGGCACACTATGTTACAGCTTGCCATAAACAGAGGGACAACCACTAAATATAAGAAAAGAGTATATACAAATTATATGAATGTATATTTATACACTCAGGGATATATCTGTTTATACACTGTATGGATAGATCTGTGTTTATGTGTTCAACCATGAATGTTTTTCGATGCTTTGGCAACATAAGATGTACCTTGTCATGCCAATAAAGCGATTTGAATTGAATTGAATTGAGAGAGAGAGAGGGAAGGAGAGAGAGAGAGAAGGAGTTAGAGAGAGAGAGGGAAGGAGAGAGAGAGACAGAGAGAGAGAGAGAGGGAAGGAGAGAGTTAGGAAGGAGATAGAGAAGAGAGGAAGACACCCCGGGGAAGGGGTTGGACTCAGAGCCCGGCTGGGGTGGCCCGCTCGGAGCCCCCGTGCGTGGCCTAGTGCCTCAGGTCCGGCCCGACTCACCTCAGCTGAGCTCCCGCTCTGGCCCGCCGCCGCCGCTCCCCCGCTCGCTATCTCTCGGGCCCGCGCGGTTCTCTCTGTGTAGATACATAGGAGAGAGAGAGAGAGAGAGAGAGGGAGGGGGGAAGGAGAGAGAGGGGGAAGGAGAGAGAAGGGGAAGGAGAGAGGGAGAGGGGGGGAAGGAGAGAGAGAGGGAAGGAGAGAGAGAGAGAGGGGAAGGAGAAAGAGAGAGAGGGGGAAGGAGAGAGAGAGAGAGAGGGGGAAGGAGAGAGAGAGAGAGAGAGGGAAGAGGAGAGAGAGAGAGAGAGAGAGGGAAGAGGAGAGAGAGAGAGAGAGAGAGGGAAGGAGAGAGTGAGGGAAGGAGATAGAGAAGAGAGGAAGACACCCCAGGGAAGGGGTTGGACTCAGAGCCCGGCCTTGGTGACCCAGAGCCCCCGTGCACGGCGTAGCGCCTCAGGCCCGGCCCGAGTGACCCCAGCTCAACTCCCACTCCGGCCCGCCGCCGCCGCTCCCACCGCTTACTGTCTTTCGGGCTCTCAGGCCGCGCGGGTGTATCTGTCTCTGTGTGTGTATGCTCGCTGTCTCTCGGGCTCTCGGGCCGTGTGGTTGTCTCTGTCTATGTCTGTGTATCTGTTTTCCCGCTCCCGCACTCACGGCAGGCTGCAGGATTAGGCCCCGCCCACACATGCCATGAAACGCCCCCCGTAGGATTGGTCAACCATCACATCACTCAACGCTAATGAGTGGATTTTGTCCGTTTTTTGAAAGTTTTGTGTATACTGTCCTGAGCAATTTTTGTCTGACCAAAAAGTAAATATGCCTAAGACACTCCCCTAATCATAAGCTTTGTTTTGATATAACATATGTGTAGGTACGCTCTATGGGCCAGAAATTCAGTTAGGCCCCGCCAGCTCGCTTGCGCCCAAAAGTTACCGCTGGGCGCGGAGCCACTCGCGCCCATCGGATATTCAGTTTCAGCGCCCCAAGTTGAAGACGGCCGCTGTTCAAGGGTGTGGCCGCCCCCGCTTGGGGCGCTGAAACTGAATTTCGGCGCGCTAGTTGCCGCAGCGCCACCCGCTGCGGAGCAGCAGGCTGCGGTACTGCAGGCCTTCCTCCCTCTCTTAAGGGGGAGGTGCCTGCAACAGCGAGATCGCCGCTCGCTAGTGCCGGCAAATGAGCCCGGCACCACGGAGAAGTGCCGGGCTCCCGGAAAACAGCCGGCAATGCCGTGGGGGGGGGGGGGGTGGTGGAGGAGGCCGGGGAAGGAGGTGCGGGCAGGCAGCCACCGAAAAAGCGGCCGGCCGCACCTCCACCTTAACTCGCCCCACTAAGGCTGCAGTACGGCCCCGGTCTCTGAACGTTGTTTGCGGCCCGCTACGGAAGAGGCGGCCCGCTACTCAATATGGCGGTCGGGCTGGTATCGGGGCGGTAGCGGGGCACTGCGCACGCCGATGACGTCATCGGTGGCAGCGCAGCGCTACTGGCTAACGCCGCCATTACCGCAGCGCTGAATATCGGCGCAACCTCATCAAGTGGCGCAAAAGCCCTCTTTGGGCGAAAACTGGGCGCAACGCCTACTGAATTTCTAGCCCAGAGTTTACTGCGGACATACAGACAGACAGACTCATTATTATTATATAATGTCACCAAATGCTTTCCTACTGACACTTCTACCACTTGCCCGGCTACATTCCCTAGAATTAGGTCCAGTACCGCCCCCCTCTCTTGTAGGACTTTCTACATGCTGGCTCAAAAAGCTCTCCTGGATGCACTTTAAGAATTCTGCACCCTCTAAGCCTTTCACACTCTGACTACCCCTGTAAATATTGGGGAAGTTGAAATCCCCTACTATTATTACCCTATTATTTCTACACTTCTCTGAGATTTGCCTACATATCTGTTCCTCTATCTCCCCCTGACTGGGGGCCTATAGTACACTCCCAGCAAAGTGCTTGCCCCCTTTTTGTTTTTAAGTTCTACCCATATGGCCTCATTAGAGGAACCTGCTAAGATATCATCCCTCCTTACAGCAGTAATTGACTCCTTGATTAATATTGCGACACCCCCTCCACTTTTGCACCCTCCTCTGTCTCGCCTGAAGACTCTATACCCCAGAATACTGAGCTGCCAGTCCTGCCCCTCCCTCAACCATGTCTCTGTGATAGCAACAATATCATACTCCCATGTGTTCATCAACACCTTCAATTCATCTGCCTTAATCGCAAGACTCCTTGCATTAAAATAAATGCCATCCAGCCTTGCCATACTCCCTTGTGCCGTTACATATTTGCTCTGCCTTCCAGGCTGATTTGTTTTTTCTCTATACAGGAAACTTTGTGATATCCAGCACCGACGGGACCGAGCTGTTTCCGTCCCATCAAAACTGCCGACAAACCAGCGCTAATGTTAAAACATACGGAGCTTTTGAGCTCCGTATCTAGCAACAAACCCTGTTGCAGCTTCTAAACAGTCGGCCGTACCTTGCAAGCATCTATGTAGCTAAGCAACAGCTTCAGCTAGACCTTGCACAGCCTGACTGGTGAAAAAAGCAACAAAAGAAAAAAAAACCTAATAAAACGGCTCCTGATTTTTGCCGGTGGATCGAGCATTCCTCCGAGTTAACCTCCGGATAAACCAAAGTTTCCTGTATTTGGCTGTGCATCACCCCCTACTATAGCTCCACTCCGTATCCCATCCCCTGCCAAATTAGTTTAACCTCCCCTCAACAGCACTAGCAAACCTCCCCGCAAGGATGTTGGTCCCGTTTCGGTTCAGGTGCAACCCGTCCAACTTGTATAGGTCCCACCTTCCCCAGAAGCAGACCCAGTGATCCAGGAAACTAAAGCCCTCCCTCCTGCACCAACTCTTTAGCCATGCATTCATCTGCTCTATCCTCCTATTCCTATACTCACTGGCACATGGCACCAGAGTAATCCAGAGATTACAACCTTTGAGGGCCTGCTTTTTAATCTGCTACCTAGCTCCCTAAATTCTTGTTGCAGGACCTTACCCCTCTTTCTACCCATGTCGTTGGTACCAATGTGAACCACAACCTCTGACTGTTCGCCCTCCCCCTTCAGAATGCCCTGCAGTCGTTCAGTGACATCCTTGACCTTGGCACCAGGAGGCAACATACCATCCTGGAGTCACGTCTGCGGCCACAGAAACGTCTATCTGTTCCCCTTACGATAGAATCCCCTATTACTATTGCTCTCCCACTCTTTTTCCTCCCCTCCTGTGCAGCTGAGCCACTCGTAGTGCCACAGACTTGGCTCTTGCTGCATTCCCCTGAGAAACCATCTCACCCATCAGTATCCAAAATGGAAAATCTGTTGGAGAGGGAGATGGACCCAGGGGACTCCTGCATTACCTTCCTAGTTCTTTTACTCGGTCTGGTGGTCACCCATTCCCTGTCTGCCTGTGCACTCTTTATCTGTGGTGTGACCATCTCTTTAAACGTGCTATCCATGAAGATCTCAGCTTCGCGGATGCTCCACAGTGACTCCAGCCGCAGCTCCAGCTCCAAAATGCAGATTTTGAGTAGCTGCAGCTGGAGACACTTCCTGCACATATGTTCTGCCTGGACACCTAAAGTGTCCCTGACTTCCCACATAGCACAGGAGGAGCACTCCACGCAGCCGAGCTGCCCGGCCATGTCCTACCCTTAATTTACTCCCTTTACTTCCTTTAAATTAAAGAATATTAAATACACAAGGGACCTTACTTCCCTTTAAACACTATTTACTCTAAACTAGAGACCTTACTTTTACTTCAACGACTGGAGTTGAAGTGTGTTTTTACAGCAGTTTCCTGACCCGCTGTCAATCATTTTAAATTTCACAGCTGACCCGCCACCAATCGGGTCCGCTGCGCACCGGCAAAATTGCAGTCAGTGGCTTCACTCTTCGCAATATTTACTTGGAGAAAATTTTTGCTCATCCAGTACTGGATGTCGGACATGTAGGCTGTGATTTTGCCAGCTGTGGCAAGACTGGTGTGGCCGGAGTAGGTAGCAGCCTCAAACCCCGCTCTGTCTTCATCCCACCTTCTCCAAGTGATTTTGCCCTGATTGGGCTTGTTAAACCTGCCGTGCGAGGTTCCCGGCCAATTAAAAGAAAACGGGTCTGATGACATCATCTGATGACGCATCATCAGCCGGTTTCCTTAAAGGGACCATGTCCACATTCATTTCGACAGTTGTGCGGTCAGTGTTCTACAGCATTGAGGTGCTGCAAACAGTGCACAGAGGGGCACGGCTGCACCCGGGCTCTCCCATGACTACCTCCATATGTTTATGGAGAGAGTCACAGCACACAGGGAGGTTCTCTTCCCTTCCAATGGGCAGAAGACACCTCCCCAGGACATCAACGCAGCCTGGTTGCACATTGCACAGGAGGATACAAGCAGGGATGTGGTCAGGAGGACCAGGCTGCAGTGGTGCAAACCTTTCAATGATCCCAGTAGATCACGAAATGTTACTGCAAAGCCACACTCAACCTCATCCTCCTGTGCCACTCATCACATCCCCATCACTCTGCCTTCCCTACCCTGCTCCTGCACATCCTTACTCACACCAACTTACCTTGCACCTCCACCCATCCCTCTCCATCTACATTATCACTTCCCCATCTCACTATCCACCCCTCACACTCACCCTCATCCTAGTGCAAGCATACCAACTAACACACAAGGGGAGGCATTTGTGTGCTCTAGCCAATGTTCGTGTAAAGTTTCTGTTAATGTGTTGTCAAACATTGAAATCCTTATTTTCACCACTTTGCCTTTTTGGACAGATTTGTGTGCACCTTTGAAAGTGTCTTCAAGAGTTCCAGCGAATGGTGAGACATAATGCCAACCCCCCACCCCCACATGGTAATGAGTATGAAAGGAATGGCTTGGACATTGTAGGGATGCTTTATGGCGCTGGTGTGGGGTGGTGCCAACCTGGTGCATCATGTGGCAGCCAGGGTGTACAGTGTTAAATGAAGCAAATCTGGACATGGTGAGGCCATCACTGGCGCCCCAGGCAGCAATGTGTCCAGTGCAGCATCAGTTGGTGAGGCCATCACTGGCGTCCCGGGCAGCAATGTGTCCAGTGCAGCATCAGTTGGTGAGGCCATCACTGGTGTCCCGGGCAGCAATGTGTCCAGTGCAGCATCAGTTGGTGAGGCCATCACTGGTGTCCCGGGCAGCAATGTGTCCAGTGCAGCATCAGTTGGTGAGGCCATCACTGGTGTCCCGGGCAGCAATGTGTCCAGTGCAGCATCAGTTGGTGAGGCCATCACTGGTGTCCCGGGCAGCAATGTGTCCAGTGCAGCATCAGTTGGTGAGGCCATCACTGGTGTCCCGGGCAGCAATGTGTCCAGTGCAGCATCAGTTGATTGCGGAGAAGGTTGGTGTTGTTGTTGGTGCTGCTGGTGTGCCTGGTGATGCTGGTGTTGGGGCTGATTGTGTTGGGATTCTGAAGACCAAGGTGAGATTTTTTCAAGGGCACCGCTGATGATGGACTAGATGGCAGGTGAGGTTGAGATGACAGAAGTGATCTGTCAATGGTGAGAGCGGTTGTTCCAATGTGGTGACACTGGATAGAGAGTTTGCTCCAAACACTTGCTAGCTGCATAAAGTTAATCTGTCTTCTAAATGCAGTAAGCAACAGCTTCTAACCTTGGAAAGTGATGACCTATGAAATGGGAGCTTGCATAGACCATTTGCAGCTGTCAGGTTAGTAAATCATTCCACGCTAACACAACACCCGACCTACTTACCTGACGTGATCCCCGCACTCCTGGAAACTTGTGGAAAAGCTGGTAAAATGGCAAGTACATGGTAAAATGCTGCTTAACTACCTTTTAACAAGCTTTTAAGTATCTAAATTGGCTGACCCGCCGTTTGGTGTCGGGTCTGTTCAGGGATGACAGACCCGACACTTGGGAAACTGACAAGGGGGCGGGTTTACAGCGGGATACAATCTTTTTGATTTTGACAGCGGACCCGCCTCCAAACCCATACTCTGAGCGCTGGCAAAATTCCGGCCCAAGTGTGACAAATTAGAGACAGTAGAGGGGGTCGAGAGAGGTGGTGGTAGTGAGGTAGAGCTGGGTGTCATCAGCGTACATGTGGAATTGGACGTCGTGTTTTCAGATAATATCACTGAGGGGCAGCGTGTAGATGAGAAATAGGAGGGGGGACCAAGGATAGATCCTTGGGGGGACATCAGAGGTAACGGTGCGAGAGCAGGAAGAGAAGCCATTGCAGGTGATTCTCTGGCTTCAACTAGATAATAGGAATGAAACTAGGCAAGGGCAGCCCCACCCAGCTGGATGATGGTGGAGAGGCGTTGCAGGAGGATGGAGTGGTCAACGGTGTCAATCTGGTGTATGGTATTTAGTGTAGATAGCAATGTTTTCAGTGCTGGTGATTTACTGTGAATGATAAATCAAATTTTGTTTTCATTAAATGATATTCTGGGATTATAAGCAGTGTTTTGAGATTGGATTACACAATCTTTTGTGAAAACTTTTAATCAGTGGTCTTGATTATAAGAACATAAGAAATAGGAGCAGGAGTGGGCCACTTGGCCCCTCGTGCCTGCTCCGCCATTCAATAAGATCATGGCTGATCTTCGACTTCAACTCCACTTTCCTGCACTATCCCCATATCCCTTGATTCCCTTAATATCCAAAAATCTATCAATCTCTGTCTTGAATATACTCAACGACTGAGCCTCCACAGCCCTCTGGGGTAGAAAATGATTCACCACCCTCTGAGTGAAGAAATTTCTCCTCATCTCAGTCCTAAATGGCCGACCCCTTATTTTGAGACTGTAGAATTATTATCTGCGATTATTATCTATTTCTATACACATGTATTCAATTTTTACCCGTTACCTTTTTGAAAGAGCAAAATGGTAGGGATCAAATGTAAGATAATACGTTTTGGGAGGCAGAATGAAGAGAGGAAATATGCACTGAATGATAGAACTTTAAAACAAATAGAAGGGCAGAGAGACTTAGAGAGTCAGATATACAAATCTTCTAAAAAGTGAGAAGATAAGTTGATAACGCTGTAAGGTAGGCTGGTGGGTTTAGAACCTTGCGGAGGGGGATTCATGGGATTCAGCGGCTTGGAGTCTGACAGCAGTGGAGGGGCATGGGGCTGGCAGCACTGGGGGTGTCCTAGTATCGCGTGGCATGGGGACAGGGGGGTCAGGTAAAAAATATAGATAAAATGAGTGCGTTTGTGTGTACATCCATAGAGCGCTCATGGTATAAACTGTCAGTAATCCATTTTAATTCCAAAGATACGTCTTTGGTGTGCTGCGATGATGATTAGATATTTTTAACCTCTGGTGGAATTGTTAAAGAACAAGACTATTTCAGCAGAGTAGTAGTTGCTACCAGGTGCATTTGATAGCTGTAATTAGAGAGCATTAAATCTCTGTGGTAACTTCACAAAAAGAGAAAAAAAACTAACATCTGTTCCAGCAACAGCAACACGAGCATCGTCTGAATTACCATCTGTGAAATGGACTTAAATTAAAAGGACAAAGAAAGATTATTGATTGAAAACACAAATTGGTTGCAGGGTGATTGTGAACAGGCTCCTGATACACACTCGATTGAATGCCTACAAGCTCACACTAAGCTGCCCGGCTGTGCGGCCAGTCAATGCAGGGGCGAAAGATGATAATCATCAGAGTTAACTGTAATCTGTGTCGTACTGGCATCATGAAAAATATCAGTGTCCCTCCAGTTTGTTATCTCTACAGTAAAAGAATATTTTTATTGGTGAGTTTTAATAAGCACTCCAATTCATTAATTTACATTGGGTGGTGTGTACTAAAAGTGCTGCGATAGGTCTGTGGCATTTAGTGTAATTATTCCAATTTTACGTAGGTCTTTCATTTTCTATGTAAGTAAAAGGCTTTCAAAACAAATCCATTGTAAGAAAAGCTTCCATTGTAACCCCAACATTATCAGAGTGAGAAATGAGCATTTCTACGTACAACATTTCAACAGCCGACAGCAATTACTGTTTGGAACAAACGTTGGTAATTCTTTAAATAGCTGATACCCATAAATAGCAGAGAGCTATGACATTTATAAAGGGGGAAGTTTTTTCCCGTTTCCTGGATCAGGTGCAGGTGGTTCTAATCTCATAATTAAAGAGAAGAAGGTGCCCAGTTACTCAGGAGTAAAACCGTGCAGATTAAGATACTTATTGCTAGGAAACACCAATACTGTTTATGGTGCACTTATCCTACCTACTTCATGTTGATACAAAGCAGCATTGGGTGTCTTGTCAACTCAAAAGTGGCCGTTTAACCTGGGAGTCAGATCAAGACTTGACTCCTGAAAGCATTTAAACTAAGCCGTGCGAGACCTCCCTCTGGGAGGCTGTATCACAACTCTTGGGTTTGACAAAAGCATCATGGCAACTTCCAGTAATCTTAGCACTGACATGCAGAATTCTTTGCATCTGGCCACACATGATCTGGGCGACTCAATAGAGAGTTTACTGCTGGAGCTCCTAATGCTACATGGGTGCCATCGATTGCACCCTGCACTATGTGGAAGGCAGTAAGGTGATAATACTGCATGGAACTGCATGGCAAACTGAATGAACCCCCCAGCTCTCCGAAAAATGGCATCAGTCATCTGACGCATGCATGCCCGGACTGTACCCGGAGTGCCAGCTTGAAATGAACTGATGGCATAAAAGATGAGTGCCATTGTTACCGTTACTGCTGCAGGCCGAGCTGTCTCGTTTTATACAACCTCTTTGATGAGACGCTCTCATCTCGTACAGAATTCCTCATTAAGGTCTTCGTAAGATCTGTGTGGCCTGTAAATCATTAGAAGAGGACATCCTCTTCAAATGCTGCTTCACCTTCCATTCTCCTATTTTCCCCTCATCCAGTGAAATTGCAAACAGGGGAATGACCATTGCGACTCCCATAACTGCAACTCAGAACCGCTTACTCTGTGTGGGTGGAAACGTTCCCCAGCGGTCTCACAGGCCCGCAGACTGTCAGAGGTAAAGGCAGCTCTATCCAGATGAAAAGGGGGGGAAAAACTGCTTCAAAAACTTTTTTCCAACTTCAGCAATCGCTCCTCAAAGTTTTCTTCATGGGGCAAGCTCCAAAGTTACGCAGGTCTGCACCAGTCTCAGTGATGCTGTCAACAGATATCCATCAAATGAGCACAAGTCACACATTTGTGACACTCCAATGCTGCTTGTTCTCATTGGGATCTATGCTAATGAGTTCCCAACAACATCAGCAACCGCACATGGAAGGCCTCAGACCACGATGCAAATGCCAGTGCAGCTATTATGGGCCAGAAACCTGAAGGACAAAGGTCCCTCCCCAAATTGCACTCATAAAAATGCCTATATAATTGAATGATGCCTGGAACTCGCCCTTGGTCTCAATACAGCACAATAACATTAAAGCAAGCATACCAACATCAACTTGGAGCAGTTCCTTGGCACAGATTTTGCGGTTAGCGGCGAAAGAGTGGCACTCATTGTTCAGTATACACTTACACTTGCCCACAGACTTTCTCAGTGATATACCAGCGTAGCGAAGCTTCTGGAGGAGCAGGCCAAGTCCATCAGCAACTTCCTAATTTCCGCGGTTAACTGCGCAAGTGCGGGCGCCAGAAGTTGCTGTCCGAATTATTCCTTTAATAACGGCGAGTGTTGATAGCCTCACTGTTATTTATACCACAAAATCTGGGCCTGTGTGTGTTTTTACAATATTTAAAAAGTAATTTTAAAGATATTGGCCCGGATATTCAGATCCCTACGGTGGGTACGCGCGGTGTACCCACCCATAGGGACATCGGAAATGCCGGTTTTAGGCATGCACAGCACATGCGCTGAAAACGGGCATTTCCGATCTGTCAAGAATCCTGGAGAAGGGCCTCTGCGGGCAGATAGTTCCGCTTTTTGGAGACTCTCCGCCCGCAGAAAACCCTTACAATTCTTACGCCTGGTCAAAGCAGGCATAAGGCCTGCTTTTACCAGGATAAGAGTAGAAAATAGTAAAAAAAAAAAAAATCACTGATTTATCATTTAAAAATACTTAAAAAAAGGTAAGTTTATTTTTAGCCCCGTAAAATACTTCAATTATTTTTTTCAAAAAATTAAATTTTTGTTTAAAAGACTTAATTTATTGTAATTTCAAGTCATTTAAAAAATGTGATTTAAAAAAATTTTTATTTAACGTTTGACTATGTCTTTTCATTGATCTCCATTCATATATTTGACAGGTCTTCCTGTCAAATGTATGAAGGGAGATTCTCTTCTGTGATTGGCTCCCCATGGCCCACGTGATCCCAGGGACTCTGTGAACTACCTGCGCCCCCGGGATACGTGAGCCATGCGCACTTGCAGTTTGGAGAGGCCCAGCATCGGAACTGTGCACGTCTCGGGAGCCCTCAGGTAAGGGCGCAGATTTTTCCAGATCACAGGCCTCCGCCCGCGGGAGGCCTACGATCGGAAAATACAGGCCATAATCATAGCAGCAAAAAATTTTGAAGCATTTATAGGTAGCCAGTTTGCATTACATGCTCAATTCTGTACCTATACCTAACATCTACAGAGAACAATCACAGGGCAACTTATTTTCATGAGATTATAAAGTGAAATGACAGTACTCAAGACACTGCAGTTATTTTATTATCAAATTATGTATAAGCACATGATGAATGATTTGGCTCAGTGATGAACCTCACAGAGCCAACACTGGGTAATGGAGCCATTCACCAACCAAGCACTCAGCAGGCATCATCGCTATTGGAGACAGTTCAGCCAATCAGCAAAGCTATAATACTATTATACAATAGTATATTTATGCGTGGTTGCAAAGAGACTGTAGCCAAGCCAAAATGCAGAGATTGATTGTAGATGTTGGAAACCATACTTCTAATTTTAGGCTGTCCGCCTGAGCACTGGCATGTGTAAGGGCTTGTGAGGCTGTGGAATGCATTACCCGACTTATTGATTGAAGCAGAGACCATGTCAACATAAACTCTCCAAAATTATATATTTTTCATATAATCTGCCTAATTTTAGTTCATGTCAACACATGTTTTTTCTCTGTGCTTAACTGAGAATTATTAGATTAGAGCTGAGAAATGTTAATATTTTTATTGAATGATACTGTTATTTAACCTTAAATTCGCAAGTGGTCAAAGTAATTTGATCATCCAGCTGTGAAAATAATGAACTCAGCAATATTATAACACTGCATTATTGTAGGTTGTTAGATGCTAATTCTACAGTATTGCAATGGCATAACATGACCCCACACAGAACCCTTGTCCAAAAATTCAACCTTGTCAAAACTCCTGGCTACATTAATGTCCACTGCGCATAGATTACCCAGTTATATTTGAGTGATAGCAACATTACAAACAAACTCTTATCATTGCAGTAGACTATCAGAGTCTCCACAGTCTCCAGACATAAGTATCTTCATTCCTATCCTCATTGCACCTCCTTAGCACTCTCCTGCTCCAGAGGGTGAGATAATTATGCCATAACCCACAGCCAATGTTGTTTGATGGTTGAACGATTGTCACTTGAGGGCCAACATTTCTTTGGAAAAAAAATGGGAGAAAAACAAGATTTTTGACCATCTACATAATATGTAGATATTATCTCTCGCGCCTATTTCCTATCTATCATGCTTCCCAATCACACTTAAAAAACTATAAAGAAACAAGGGCAGTCATTTGACACAAGAGCCAGAACATCTATAACATCTGAGTAACCTTTTCAATTACATTGATAATGGCCCAGTAATTCCATTCCAAACGCGCGAGTACGGTCGGGGTACTCACGCGTCTGGCCGGAGGAAATGCTGGTTTTCAGCATGCACAGCGCATGCGGGGAAAACCGGCATTTCCTGTCCTCTGAACGAAGGGGTTCAGAGGCACAGCGCGTGCGACTGCACAGGCAGCGCGTGCGCAGTAAAATTCGCCAGTTTCATTTATGCTTTCAGTGAGGTTAAGTCCTTACAACTTACACATGAAAAAGCATGCGTACAGTTGCTCCAGAGGCTGCGGAGGAAGATATATTTTATCGTGGAGCTTCTGAAAGGCAATATTTTTGTTTGGGAAAGGGAGGAAAGTTATTTTAAGAAATGCTGAGGTAAGTTTTAAAGTTTAATTTTTTTTTATTTTTTTTTTTATAAACGGGTTTTCAGTACTGTAGGTAGAAGGAGCAATTGTGGCTGTGTGAATTGAATTTGCTGTGTTTATTAAATGTGAAAATGACTGTTCTAAAATGAATAATGTAACATTTCCAACATTTTTAAGAAAGAAACTTTTCATCAGTAATATATTCTTTTAAGTAATTATGTATGTATGTCCGTATATATTCCTTTACGTATATGTATATATTCCTTTACTTATGTGTATGAATGTATGTATTTAATTATGATTTTCCAATAAGTTACTTTCTCTGAAAGTCATAATTAAATACATACATTCATACACATAAGTAAAGGAATATATACATACATACACGCAAAGGAATATATACAGACATACATACATAATTATTTAAAGGAATATATTACTGATGAAAAGTTTCTTTCTTAAAAATGTTGGAGTCATTTTCACATTTAATAAACACAGCAAATTCAATTCACATAGCCACAATTGCTCCTTCTACCTACAGTACTGAAAACCCGTTTTAAAAAACAAAAATAAACTTTAAAACTTACCTCAGCATTTCTTAAAATAACTTTCCTCCCTTTCCCAAACAAAAATATTGCCTTTCAGAAGCTCCACAATAAAATATATCTTCCTCCGCAGCCTCTGGAGCAACTGTACTCATGCTTTTTTCAATGTGTAAGTTGTAAGGACTTAATCTCACTGAAAGTATGAATGAAACCGGCGAATTTTACTGCGCATGCGCTGCCTGTGCAGTCGCACGCGTTCTGCCTCTGAACCCCTTCGTTCAGAGGACAGGAAATGCCGGTTTTCCCCGCATGCGCTGTGCATCCTGAAGACTGGCATTTCCTCCGGCCAGACGCGTGAGTACCCCGACCGTACTCACGCGTTTGGAACGGAATTACTGGGCCATTGGAAAATCATCTCGGGCTGTGAAATTGATCAGGCGGGCATGATGTATTACCAAGACGATAATGCGTTTCTCCTGCCATAGGCCGGGGTGATTTTCTAGCCAGTCACTTCATTAAAATTACTTTAACAACTCTTTCCATTTCTTCCTTGCAAGGATGTTTGTGTAAGCAGGAGGTCTGTGAGCGAGAAAAATGCCCGGGAACTGCTAGTAGCCAACACCTTCACGAGCTAGTGGCGCCTTGTACCTCCCCCTCCCCCCGCAAGGCAAAGAAAGGAGCAGACACAATTTAAAGTGAAGCAGTGAACTTTTATTGCATCATAAAACAGTTTTCAGGGTCAGTTTTGATGTAGATAGTTTATAACTTTAAAATGTTAACTAGCTATTTCCTGCTCTTCAAACATTTGTAAACATGAATAGTTCAGAAAAAAGTGTTAACATTTTAAAAAGTGACTTTTTCTGTTTTCTTAGTGCAATAAAGACATTCAAGGTGGAAACTAGCTATGTTCTAATTTTCAAATAGTTGTTGTAAAAATATTTTGGCTCCAATAAAAGTTGCTAATTTTTTTCAAACTGACTACAGGCTGCACTGTTTAAAGGAAAAGGTTACATATCCTTTCAGTCACAAATAAACATTTCAATGAAAACAGCAAACACAACATTTTACATGTCAATAAAACGAAAAATATAACAATTGCACGATTTGCCCCCTCGCATCTGCGACTGAGGGTCCAAGCAGGTGCATTGCGCAAGAGGTCATCGTCGTACGTATCCTCACACTGTTCCCTTTCGGGAACTGTATGAAGTGGTGGAAGGATTTCTGGCCACGTTAACGCTCCTTCCGTGACCATAACCATCTTCATACCAGCCATTAGGGCGGTTAGTCCTATGGCGCGAGGGTTTTACGGGCTCCCACAACCCATCTGAGGGGGGGGGCCACCCACACCCGCGGACGCAAGTATCCCGCTGGATGTCCACCCAGAATTTATAGTTGGAGCTTCGACTCCACTTGCCGGGACTGTCTGGAGCGGGGTTCGAAACCCTACTCCTTCTGGCTCAGCGGCGGGGATGCTTACCGCTACGCAAAAGGCCCACTCCGCGCAAAAGGTGACACCCATACGTTTCCTGCGCCTTTTCCCTCCCCGTGACTGGAGCCCTATGCTGCCACTTGACAGACCAAGCTATCATCTGTCCTTTTTGCGGTGCCTTGGACTTCTCATTACCAATGATGAGCAGGCGCTGCACCTCCACCTCGTTGAGGAGATTGCTGAGGCCATCATCAGTTCAATTGTGAGTTCTTTTAATGCCGTGAATTGTGCTCAGTCCAGCCATTTCACGTTGCTAATCGGAGTGGGCCTTTGGCGTAGCGGTAGCATCCCCGCCGCTGGGCCAGACGGGGTAGGGTTTCGAACCCCGCTCCAGACAGTCCCGGCAAGTGGAGTCGGAGCTCCGGCTCTAAATTCTGGGTTGACATCCAGTGGGATATTTGCGTCCGTGGGTGTGGGTGGCCCCCCCCCCTTCGTATAGGTTGTGGGAGCCCGTAAAACCCTCCCACCATAGGACTAACCACCCTAATGGCTGGTTCAAAGATGGTTACGGTCACGGAATGAGCGTTAATCACGGCCATAAATCCTTCCACCACTTCATACAGTTCCCCAAAGGGAACAGTGTGAAGACACGTACGACGACGACGTTGCTAATTAAATAAATGGAATGAAAAAAATGCTTTCAGGGCTTTTAAAAGTCTTTAAATTGCTTTAATTCTGTTTAAAACTACTTCAGATTCTTCAAAATAATGTAAACGTTTTTAAAAGTTTATAAAAGTTACCAAAAGCTTCATAAAAATACCAAAAACCTATTTAAAATGCTGCTCTGCATGTAAAAATGCTTTGCAGCTTGTGAGAAACATTGGGGACGTGTCCTATTAAACTGAGACCTCAAGGGGCGTGTCTCACTTGCACTGCACGCTCCAGGCTTCGCGCTGGCTGCACTCCTGGGCAGCGTGACGTCAGATGCTGCCCGGGAGTCATCATTTTAAAACAGGAATTCCAGGCGTGCCTGAAGCTCAACGGCCGGCGCGTCGGGTAAGTGCACATCGGGGGCTAGCACGCGCGGCAAGCCCCCGATCCTAATTTCTGCCCCAATGTGAGAAACAAAATGCTGGGTTGTGACCGGCAGCCTGCAGAGTGAGTAAACTTTGACCTTTCCCAGTGTCCGCATAACAGCATTTAGACTTTGAGGCATTAAATGGACACAGCATAACATATTACTTTACATAGTATTACATGGTCCTTATGAAACTGTGTATCTGTTATAAAACTGTCTGCAGTCTCTTAATTGAGCTCATGAATCACATTAAAAAAAGACAAGCAAACCAGCATTCTGAATTGAAGCCTGATTTTAGTAATTCAAAAAGAACTCACCAAGCCTTGAGGCATTAGACAATAGTCTGGATTTTCTGTCTTTGATATAGTTTATGCCAGAATGGCTAGAGGCAGGTTTTAGACAGTCTCAAATAGAGACCGGTAACTTTCCCCTTCAGCCCTCGGATCATCTGCCCATTGTAGTACCATTGAAATCAATAGAAATGAAGACCGGGCAGGTTCTACAATGGATGTATAAGCTGCTCTGCCAGTTTACTGCCCAAGGACTGAAAGTGAATATTACCCCCAAAGTGTGCTGTTTGCACCAAATTTTTCATGTTAGCTCATTATTGTAGCTTCAGGTGTAGATTCAGACAGGTGTACAGAGCACAATAGTGGTGGGAGAGAACATCGCATGTAAGTGATATTTAAGGAATGGGCATAATTATAGGAGAGTACCACAACAGGGAGAAAGCCTTTTGGAGAGCATCATAAGGCATTTCAATCTATGATTAGCCTTCGCCAAGGTCTAAGGGGCAGAGGAGTTAGAAGAGACAGGCAGAAATGAAGGGGAAAGAAACCCAAGTGAGAACAAGAATAGCCCAGCACCCGACACCTTGTTTGATGGATGCGGAGGTGGAGGTGGTGCTGTACGAGGTGGTGGTGAGGATGATGGTCTTCTGTGCCACTCCACAGCACCATCCCCACAGGTCGGCATTACAGCATGCTTGCAAAGAGGTGAAGTGAAGTTTCAGGCCACAGCTGATTGTTACTGTCACTGGATGTGCCAGTACCATGCTGCATGGTAGCTACAGGTGTCCTTGCAGAAGATTCCAGAGGGCTGCCTCTGCCTCACTGCTGACCCAGACCTGGAGATGACAATTCCCCGTGACCATTGCCAGGTAGGTTCGCCAGAGCCTGTAGAAATGATGCGTGGCATCTAGCAGCCAATCACGAAATGCTGGTTTTTGATCACATTGTCATGTCTTCTTTCATGCCACTAAAACACCCTGTGTTTGGGATGCTTCATTATGATTAGTCAGACATTCACATTTCTTAGTGTTGCCATCAGATCTGTTGTTCCAGCTTCCTTTGGAAATAGGAATCTCCACCTGCACTAATCGTCTGCAGGTGCAGGTACTGACAAGGGGCCATGGAAAATCTCCCATACAGCTTGATCTGTAGGTCCTCCCTCTTCTTCCAAACATGTCATATATGTTGAAAAGCAATTGGTGTCAGTACTGGTGCCATCTCTGAAAGTAATGACTCCACAGTAACAATAGCACCAGAGACAGAGGCAGCACGGTGGCATAGTGGTTAGCACTGTTGCCTCACAGTGCCAGGGACCCGGGTTCGAATCCGGCCTCGGGCGACTGTCTGTGTGGAGTTTGCACATTCTCCCCGTGTTTGCGTGGGTTTACTCCGGGTGCTCCGGTTTCCTCCCACAGTCCAAAGATGTGCGGGTTAGGTTGATTGGCTATGATAAAATGTGACCCTTAGTGTTAGGGGGATTAAATACGTGGGGTTACGGGGATAGGGTGGGATATGTGTTGGTGTAGGGGTTACGGGGATCGGGTGGGATATGTGTCGGTGCAGGCTCGATGGGCCGAAATGGCCTCTATCTGCACTGTGTGGTTTCTGTGATTTCTGAGACCCCTGGCACTAATACAGCTCCAATAGTTAGTTGTAGATTCTTAGTTAGGTGCGATTCTGTAACCCCTTCAGCTCCACAGTTGAATAGAGTAATCCAGCAGTACTGCTTCCTGCCTTATGACAGTACTTAGTAAGGGACAACCACGACCACCATATGGTACATAAACCACACAACATGCACTAGTAGCATTGCACAAATTAATAAAATGAATTCACTGTAATTATATAGGCCCAAAATTTGCGGTTGTAACGACGTCGAAACTGTTAGCATTTTTCGTCATTACAACAGCTTTGAAGTTTGCACGTGTACAGTTAAACTTGGAAATCCAGAAGTTGCTGTCAGTCATTCCCTGCTCCTCCACAGGGCAAGCTGTTGAAGCCTTGTTGAATGAGGTGTAACTGGGTTTTCAATGGCATACTGAGTCATAATTACTGCTTGACAACTGTTCTGGCCCTGAAAAACTAATTTTATATTTGAGGGATGTCAAATGTTTCCATTATGATAAAAATTCCATGTTTTTTAAATAATTTTGTTTTTAAAAGTTTGTTTATGATATTTCAGCTTCCATATTAATCCCATGTGTATGTCCCAAGCTTTATTTTGCTCTCTGTAAAATGATTAAAAAGTGAAGGATGAAACCTGCTTTTTACTTCCTGGTTTGCTGTCTGTGAGAATTCTTCAATGGGATTGGCTGCTTAGCCAGCTTGATGACATCACTGTTGCTGGATGCTGGAGATCTCCTTAGACTTGGTGTCAGATTCAAATTAGCATTGGGAGAGGTGAAATCAACGCCACAGAGATTGCTAGATCTTTGTGGGCAGCTTTCTTTGAGGTCAGCGGCGAGCGCCATCAATTCGCCGCTGACCGCAGAATCCAGGCCTATATCTTTCAATCTGTCATACTTTCATAGTGCAAAAAAGTATCAAGTGCCGAAAGCAAAATAGATGAAACAAAGTGCAATAAGCAGAGAGAATTAATCAGGAATGGCCTGTTTTAAAACATTTATTTTCCATAAAAAGAATTAGCGCACAATCTTAAATATTTAACAGGCTTGTGCTTTTTGGTGTAAAAAAAAGCCACATAACCAGTAACAAGTTCGATACTTCATAGAAATTCACTTCTCAAAAGATTGCATTTCTAACAAAATACAAATGCAGAGCTCTGCAGTTTCTTTCACCTCATAGCTTTTTCTGGAAATAAAACAAAATGCAATTTAAATTTCAGCCCATGACCCTCACATTAGTTAAATTTCCATGTCATCAACTGGCAAGTAGCACGAAGATATGTCCAAAAGAAAATAATAGTGTCCAAACTGCAAGACGTACTGAAAAAAAATTGGACAGTGAGACCTTCCGTCAAGTGTCACTATCTGTAATGGCTCCTCTGCTGCTGGTACTGTTCCTCCTTATCCTGGTCAATAGTGACAATGCTGCCAGTATTATGCAGCGTGCAACATGTCACTACAATTTTGCAGACATTCTCTATGCCATATTGTGAGCCTCTCTCCCTAATCTGACTGGCTCAAGCACTTAAAATGTTTTGACACCCCAAATGCCAGCTCGGTGAGGACGGTGGTTTATCCACGTGTCTGGCTGGCTGTTGTAGGGGGTTTTGCACAGGCGTGTTCGGGTCAGTCAGCTTTGCCTCTGACTACCTTCTTTGAGCGGTTCGAATCGCTCGCCCCCTGGGTTCTGGACACCTGACTTAGATACAGGCAGTGATACAGAGAAGACTCGAGTAGACAGGTGGTTGGATGCAAACAAAACCAAGATTTTATTGAAGAGGAAAACTCGATACAATCTTATGGAAAATTATTAGTGTACACTTCTACAGGCAACAATTACAAGAGAGTCATAATAATACTATACTTATACAGGGAATGGGGAACACACGGCACATCGAGGGAAAACAACTATCTTAACAATCTCCTTATCCTTATCCCACCCCCTATACCTAACTAGGTTAAACTATGAGGGGTCAGAATGTCATGCTCACCAATCAAAAGGGTTTGTTAGACTCGAAACAGCGGTTGGGTTCGGGGTTCGCTCTTGGTGCTCTCTGGAGCCTGCCATTGTCACATGGGCTCCGAGTGCTGCAAGGGCGTTGTCCAGGTTCGAGTACCCCAAAGTTACAGTCTCTGCTTGGGTACTTTACCTTGCAGGGATGGTTCTTCGCCGACAGCTTGAGTTTGCATGAAGATAGTCGCAGGTCGGCTGAGGCTGAAGACCCGATGGTTCGAAGCCTACCCTCAGTTGGCCTTCCCCGGGTGGTCTTCCCTCCTCCTCCCCTCGTCGCGTCCCGCTTCGCCTGGCCTGAATTGCCCGTGTTCGCCTGACTCGGTGTCGGGGCGAGTCCAGGTAGAGTGGGAGAGGGCACGGGCAAAGGCCAGGGGGTAAGCGCAGGACGGGGGAAGAGCGGCAGCCACGCGGGCGAGGGGCCGAAGAGCAGCAGTACCGACAGCAGCAGAGCGGCAGGAGAGCAGAGCAGGAGTTCCTTCTTCCTTCCGATTGCTACCTAGGGGCCTTCAGTTATACCTTCGTCGAAAAACCCTTATCTGCGCGCCAAATCAGGTTAGTTCTTTGTTTTAATTTTGGCGGGCTAGTTAAAATAATGGTAGCAATCTATACTGACGGTTTTTAGATGGCCGGTAATTGCATCTACCGGCCCGATAATTGACTCGTATTGTCCTGAAAGTCCTTAATGGGCTTGTCCAGCCTTGATGGGTGTGTTTAATCTGTTTCCGATTATGTATGCAGACTGTTTGATGGCTTTAACTGTAGGCCTCATTGAATTTAGATCTGCCTCCAATTCGGCCTAATACATAATTCACAGTTTTGTCCGGGTCCCAAAACACAAAGTTCTTTTCACAGGAAACCTGCAGCCTTAGTTTCGATTTCCCCAAACTGTCTGTGCTGCAGAATCCATTTTGGAGACCCGTAGGCTTTCTGCCACGAGGCACGGACGCCATCTTGGGTACCCTTTTTAATTTCAAAAATGTCCACGCAGGGTCCCTTTTATCGATAATAACCTTCGGGGAGATGCACAAATTTTGCCAATCTTGCACTGTAGCTATTCTGAGATTACGGAGTTCGTTCATAAGTGTCATCAGCTGTGGTTGTAGCATGTAAGCCACATCTCCGAGGAGCCAAGTGACCACCTTTCCTTCTCTTTTATATTTGGTTCCCTTGGAGTAAAATCATCCACAGCTTTCCACACCCTTTGTTTGAGAAAGTGCTTCCTGATTTCACTCCTAAATGGCTTAGGTCTTTTTTAAGATTATGGCCCCTTGTTCTGGATTCCCTCACCAGAGGAAATCATTTCTTTGTATCTACCCAATCAAGTCCCTTAATTATTTTAAATACTTTGATTAGATCGCCCCTTAACTTTTGAAACACAGGTCAAGTTTATGCAACCGGTCCTCATAATTTAACCCATTTAGCCCTGGTATAATTCTGTGAATCTGCACTGTAACCCTGCCAAGGCCAATATATCTTTGAGAAGCTCAGAAGATCCCCGTCAATGATCATAGAATCATAGAATGGTTACACACAGATGGAGGCCATTTGGCCTGTTGAGCCTGTGCCAGCTCTCTGCAAGAGCACTTCAGATAGTCCCACTCCCCCGCCCTTTCTCCGTAGCCCTGTAAAAAAATTTCTTTCAGGTACTTCTTTTGAAAGCCACAATTGAATCTGCCTCCACCACCCTTTCAGGCAGTGCATTCCAGATCCTAACCACTCGTTGCGTAAAAAGGTTTTTCCTCATGTCGCCTTTGGTTCTTCTGCCAATCACCTTAAATCTGTGTCCTCTGGTTCTCGACCCTTCTGCCAATGGGAACGGTTTCTCTCTATCTACTCTGTCCAGACCCCTCATGATTTTGAACGCCTCTATCAAATCTCCTCTCAACCTTCTCTGCTCTAAGAAGAACAACCCCAGCTTCTCCAGTCTATCCATGTAACTGAAGTCCCTCATCCCTGGAATCATTCTTGTAAATATTTTCTGCACCCTCTCTAAGGCCTTCACATCCTTCCTATTGCAATGTCAATAATTGACTGTGCCTGCACGTCTTCGTGACCCTGATGACATACTTCAGTCTTGGCTTCTAAGCCTCTTCATGCACTGCTCCTCCATTGTGCTCAGGTTGCTAGCTTCATTGCTACAGAATCACTTCCTGGGATAGTTCTTATTGTAAGTCACAAGACATCTGTGTTTCTGGACCCCTTCTCCTCCTCCTGCTCCATGACAAGCCCAGTAATAGCTGCGACACAAATACCTTTGGTTAGAAATCTCCTGTAGTATTCACTACTGTCTTGGTAATACATGGGAGGTAATACATGGGAGTTACAACATGGTGCTCACAACTCATCACCTCCTCAAGAACTGCAGCTTTGACCCGCAGTGAAATAATGAGCTCTCAATGTGGCTGCACAGCTGCAGAATGCTGTGCAAGTTTCTTCCTAATGGCCCTTAGAAAGACCTTTAAAAGATATTTTTTTCTTTTTCAGAGCCTTTTAGTTCTGTTTATAAAGGGACCGAATGTTCAGAGCAGCACTAAAAATGAACAATTCTCGGCTTTCCCCTTCCAGTCCACCATTCTTTACTCATCTTTACATTCTTGCTCAGACTCATGAACAGAGGAATGTTGGCTCTTTGATGAGAGGCAAAGCCACTTTCTAGTAATTGCCTGCAGTGCAGCTCAGAGCTTAATGCACGAGGGGCAGCAGAGTTCACAGAATAATTGTCACGGCCATTAAAAAAGAACTGTGAGGAAATTGTTGAAATTTATCTCACAAATACAAAAACAAAAATCATGTCCTATTTCTGTTTTGTCACAAAATTAACACAAAATGCATATTGCTGTGATTAAGGTCTTCGGCTGCACACCTCCAGTGATGGCACACTTGAGCTTTCCATAGAAGCTGTCTCTTGGAAGTATGTCGCAGAATAGATTTACATGAGATATGAACATCAGAGTGTAAGGAAGTGATATGAATTCCTGATATGCACTGTTAACCTTAGTTACACACTTAGTACCCTTTCTAATATACTATAGCAGGCATGTGTGTCTAAAATGTAATTAGCTAATCCTGAGCGGCAGCGACCAATTTTTGAGTCAATGTTCAATTGACTGCAGCCACTATCAGCCAATATTTTGTTTCCTGTTCAGGTGCTCATCTGGCTGATGTGTCTTAGGTATAACATCACTAAGAAGCCAAAACCATTTTGGCTGATGCTGAACCATGGGTGCCACAACCCGAACTGACACCAGAGTGAAGCGAAGACTACTTCTGCCTGGAAGTCTCACTCAGCTTGGATTTGCTGTCAGATTAGAGCCTGAAGCCAGATTCAAACTGCATTCACATTAACTGCAATATCAGCGTGAAGCATTCAGGCCTCTGTTATATTGGTTGGGGCCTTTTTTTTTTTATAAAGGCGGCTGCCTGAAATGAGTGCACGTCTCATGAGGCTCCCATGCCCACTTCAGACCAGCATTACTAAATTAGTTTCGCTAATCACAGTCTGACTAGTATGTCAGGGTCTTGAGCAGCCTAACCAGTGGGACTGCTGGAGGCCACTCATAAAAGTGCCTTCAAAATGTCTCTTTTTTTAATGGAGTGGGACAAAACAACCGTGGGCAGCTGTTGGTCTGCCCGCCCCCCCCCCCCCCGATCACTTCCCCTCCCCCGACTTATGCCTAGGGCAAAATTGGGAAATCCTGACCAGTGAGCTGCGTTGGGGTGCCTAATTGGCGCCCGTAGCTTGCCTGATTTATTATGATGAGGGCTGAGGATTAATTTAGGGACAGTATTCAGACGGCTCTATTCCAGCACGTTGACCGCTGTGCGCCACCAGAATTGCGCCCAGTTTTGGGCGCTAACAAATTTAGAGGCCAGTTAGAGAATATTCAAAGAATTGGAGCTTTTAACTTCTTAACTGTAAAAATAGCATGTAGCTCACTTTAATTCATTCGATGTTTTGTGACACAGCCACTGTGGAAACTATCACAGAACTACACCCCTGCCACTTGTTCTCCCCTAAATAAGGAAAGGTAGGTGAAGTGTGAAATGCATGGGAATTCATCTCACTGGTCTCAGCTCCTTAATCAGTTAAACATAGAAGATAGGAGCAGGAGTAGGCCATTCGGCCCCTCAAGCCTGCTCCGCCATTCAATGAGATCATGGCTGATCATCCAAATTCAGTACCCTGTCCCTGCCTTCTCCCCATATCCCTTGGTCTCTTTAGCCTTAAGAAATACATCTAACTCCCTCTTGAATATATTTAATGAATTGGCCTCAACTGCCTTCTGTGGTAGAGAATTCCACAGGTTCACCACTCTCTGGGTGAAGAAATTCCTCCTCATCTCTGTCCTAAATGGCTTACCCCTTATCCTTAGACTGTGACCCCTGGTTCTGGACTCCCCCACCATCGGGAACATCCTTCCTGCATCTAGTCTGTCTAGTCCTGTTAGGATTTTATAAGTTTCAATGAGATCCCCTCTCATTCTTCTAAACTCCAGCGAGTATAAGCCCAATCGACCCAATCTCTCCTCATATGTCATTCCTGCCATCCCAGGTATCAGTCTGGTGAATCTTCGCTGCACTCCCTCCATGGCAAGAACATCCTTCCTCGTAAGGCACACCAATCTCCAGTCTGGGAACTCGGAGGGAAGGAGAGAGGTAAAAAGTAATCCAAGTGTGACGTCACCAGAAAGCGGGTAAGTGATTGGTTGGTAAGTATTTCTCCCTTTTTAAGCTTAAATCTCTTTGGTTTATAGTTTCTAAGGTGTGATATTCACCATCTAGAATCGGGGCAGAGGGTATTTAAGAATAATATTAATAAATTTAATTAATTACATAGAATGGGAGATCAGGTGATGTGTTGCTGCTGCAATATGTGGGAGCTGGTGAACACCATTGATGCTCATGGTGATCACATTTGCAGTAAGTGTTGGCTGCTCGAGGAACTCCGGCTCCGTGTTGAAGAGCTGGAGTCCGAGCTTCAAACACTGAGACACATCAGGGAGGGGGAAGAGTTACCTGGACTCTGTGTATCACGAGGTATTCACACCAATTAGATTAATTAATTCAGATGTAGTCCGTGGCCAGGGTCAGGATGGTGTGACTAGAAGTGAGGCAGATACGGGGATACAGGAGGTAGTGTTGGAGGAGCCGCAGCCCTTGCACTTGCCCAACAGGTTCGAGGCTCTTACTCCCTGCAAGGATGGGAACAGGGACTGCGGGGAGGATGAGCAACCTGACCACAGCACCGTGGAGCAGGGGGCCATTCAAGTGGGGGGAGTTAAAAGAAATGTTGTAGTGGTAGGGGATAGTATCGTTAGGGGGACAGATAGAGTTCTTTGCAGCCGAGAGCGAGAGTCCCGAAGGCTGTGTTGCCTGCCCGGTGCCAGGGTTAAGGACATCTCCTCTGGGCTGGAGAGAAACTTGGAGTGGGAGGGGGAGGATCCAGTTGTCGTGGTCCATGTTGGTACCAACGACATAAATAGGACAAGGAAGGAGGTTCTGCTGAGGGAGTTTGAGCAGCTAGGGGCCAAATTAAAAAGCAGAACCACAAGGGTAATAATCTCTGGATTATTACCTGAGCCACGAGCGAATTTGGCTAGGACAAATAAAATTAGAGAGTTAAATGCGTGGCTCAAAGACTGGTGTGGGAGAAATGGGTTTTGCTTCCTGGGACACTGGCACCAGTACTGGGGCAGGAGGGAGCTGTTCCATTGGGACGGGCTTCACTTGGCCAGTGCTGGGACTAGAGTCCTGGCGGATCATATAACTAGGGCTGTAGAGAGGGCTTTAAACTAACTAGTGGGGGGGAGGTTCGTAGAGAGCAAATAATAAAAATGACAACAGAGAAGGTCATAGACTTAGGTAGCAGTGGGGAAATTAAAAACCAGAGCGTGTCAGGAAGGGGCAGAAGGTATGGAGTAAAAGGTAAAGTAATAAAAAGGGCAAAAGCAGGAACTAAGTGTCACAAAACATATTTGAAAGTTCTCTATCTGAATGCACGTAGCATTCGTAACAAAATAGACGAGTTAATGGCACAAATAACTACATATGGGTATGATCTTGTGGCCATTACAGAAACATGGCTGCAGGGTGACAATGCCTGGGAATTAAACATACCAGGTTATTTAACGATCAGGAAGGACAGGCAGGAAGGAAGGGGAGGTGGGGTGGCTATGTTAATAAAGGAAGGAATCACTGTAATACAGAGAAATGATATTGGGTCAAAAGATCAGGATAATGAAACAGTTTGGGTGGAGGTAAGGAATAATAAGGGGAAAAAAACACTAGTGGGCGTAGTCTATAGGCCTCCGAACAGTGGCAACTCTGTTGGACGGAGTATCAATCAGGAAATAGTTGAGGCTTGTAATAAGGGAACATCTATAATTATGGGGGATTTTAACTATCATATTAATTGGACAAATCAAATTGGGCAGGGCTGCCTTGAGGATGAGTTCATTGAGTGTATTAGGGATGGGTTTCTTGAGCAGTATGTAACTGAACCGACCAGGGGGCAAGCAACCTTAGATCTGGTCCTGTGTAACGAGACAGGATTAATTAAAAATGTCCTAGTAAAGGATCCCCTTGGAATGAGTGACCATAACATGGTTGAACTCCATATTCAATTAGAGGGTGAGAAGGTTGGATCTCAAACAAGCATGCTAAGCTTGAATAAAGGAGACTATGAAGGTAAGAGAGCGGAATTGAGTAGAGTGGATTGGGAAAATAGATTAAAGGGTAAGACGATACATGATCAGTGGTGTACATTTAAGGAGTTATTTTACAACTTCCAAAAAATATATATTCCACTGAGAAGAAAAGGGTGTAAAAGAAAAGACAGCCATCCGTGGCTAAGTAAAGAAATTAAGGATAGTATTCGACTAAAAACAAGGGCATATAAGGTAGCCAAATCTAGTGGGAGGATAGAGGATTGGGAAAACTTTAAAAGACAGCAAAAAATAACAAAAAGATTGATTAAGAAAGGGAAGATAGATTATGAAAGTAAATTAGCAAAAAATATAAAAACAGATAGTAAGAGTTTTTATAGTTATATAAAAAGAAAAAAGGGTGGCTAAAGTAAATGTTGGTCCCTTAGAGGATGAGACCAGGAAATTAATGGTGGGAAATATGGAGATGGCAAAAACACTGAATGAATATTTTACATCAGTCTTTACAGTAGAAGACACTAAGAATATCCCAACACTGGACAAACAGGGGGCTAAAGGGGGGGAGGAGCTAAACACGATCAAAATCACTAAGGAAGTGGTACTCGGTAAAATAATGGGACTCAAGGCGGATAAATCACCTGGACCTGATGGCTTACATCCTAGGGCCTTGAGGGAAGTGGCGGTAGGGATTGTGGATGCATTAGTAATAATTTTCCAAAACTCCCTGGACTCGGCAAAGGTCCCGGCAGACTGGAAAGCTGCTAATGTAACACCCTTATTTAAAAAGGGCAGTAGACAGAAGGCTGGAAACTATAGACCGGTTAGCCTAACATCTGTGGTAGGTAAAATTTTGGAGTCCATTATTAAGGAGACAGTAACAGGACATTTGGATAATCATAATTTAATAGGACAAAGTCAGCATGGTTTTATGAAGGGGAAGTCATGTTTGACAAATTTGCTGGAGTTCTTTGAGGAAGTAACGTATAGGGTGGATAAAGGGGAACCAGTGGACGTAGTGTATTTAGACTTCCAAAAGGCATTTGACAAGGTGCCGCACAAAAGATTATTGCTTAAGATAAAAAATCACAGGATTGGGGGTAATATTCTGGCATGGATAGAGGCTTGGCTATCTAACAGAAGGCAGAGAGTTGGGATAAATGTTTCATTCTCAGACTGGCAATCAGTAACTAGTGGTGTTCCGCAGGGGTCAGTGCTGGGTCCCCAACTCTTTACAATCTATATTAACGATTTGGAGGAGGGGACCGAGTGTAACATATCAAAGTTTGCAGATGATACTAAGATGGGAGGGAAAGTAGTGAGTGAGGAGGACATAAAAAACCTGCAAGGGGGCATCGACAGGCTAAGTAAGTGGGCAGAGATTTGGCAGATGGAATACAATACTGGAAAGTGTGAGGTTATGCACTTTGGCAGGAAAAATCGTAGAGCAAGTTATTATCTTAATGGCAAGAAACTGGAAAGTACTGAAATACAAAAGGGATCTGGGGGTCCTGGTGCACGAAACTCAAAAGGTTAGTATACAGGTGCAGCAAGTGATTAAGAAGGCCAATGGAATGTTGGCTTTCATTGCTAGGGGGATAGAATATAAAAATAGGGAGGTATTGCTTCAGTTGTACAAGGTATTGGTGAGACCGCACCTGGAATACTGCGTACAGTTTTGGTGTCCATACTAAAGAAAGGACATACTTGCTCTCGAGTCAGTACAAAGAAGGTTCACTCGGTTAATCCCGGGGATGAGGGGATGGACATATGAGGAGAGGTTGAGTAGATTGGGACTCTACTCATTGGAGTTCAGAAGAATGAGAGGCGATCTTATTGAAACATATAAGATTGTGAAGGGGTTGGATCGGGTGGATGCGGGGAAGATGTTCCCGATGATGGGTGAAACTAGAACTAGGGGGCATAGTCTTAGAATAAGGGGCTGCTCTTTCAAAACTGAGATGAGGAGGAACTACTTCACTCAGAGGGTGGTGGGTCCATGGAATATGCTGCCCCAAAAAGCTGTAGAAGCTACATCATTACATAAATTTAAAACAGAAATAGACAGTTTCCTGGAAGTAAAGGGAATTAAGGGTTACGGGGAGCGGGCAGGAATTTGGACATGAGTCTAGGTTCGGATCGGTCATGGCCCTGTGGGTAGCGGAGCGGGCCTAGGGGCCGTGTAGCCTGATCCTGCTCCTATTTCGTGTGTCTAATTCTGTTAGATTCAGGAGATGGTTCTGTGATAGTGGATTGGCGGTTAGGATCAGATCAGCCATGATCTTATTGAATGGCGGAGCAGGCTCGAGGGGCCGATTGGCCTACTCCTGCTCCTATTTCTTATGTCCTTATGTTCCTCAGATAAGGCGACCAAAACTGCACACAATACTCAAGGTGTGGTCTCACCAAGGCCCTGTACAACTGCAGCAAGACATCCTTGTTCTTGTACTCGAACCCTTTTGCTACGAAGGCCAACACACCATTTGCCTTCTTAACCGCCTGCTGCACCTGCATGCTTACCTTCAGCGACTGGTGCACAAAGACACCCAGGTCTCGTTGCACTTCCCCTTCTCCCAATCTATTGCCGTTCAGATAATAATCTGCCTTCCTGTTTTTGCCACCAAAGTGGATAACCTCTCATTTATCCACATTATACTGCATCTGCCCAATCGCCCAACCTGTCCAAATCATACTGGAGTTTCTTGGCATCCTCCTCACAGCACACACGCCCACCCAGCTTTGTGTCGTCTGCAAACTTGGAGATATTACATCTAGTTCCCTCGTCTAGATCATTTATATATATTGTGAATAGCTGGGGTTTATAGAAGCTCCAAGTATAGTCTCCAGGACTCTGAGGTTCTCCTCAGCTTGTGTGTGCTAAATGTTCAAAGCCCCAGCATTTTGCTAATTGTATCTCCTCGTTTGCTGGGGGAAAAAAATCCCTTTTAAAATTACAGCAATGCACCTCTTAGCTTGTTTAATGTGCCACTGAGCCAAGTGCACTTGTTGAATGTAACACCTGCTGGTGCATCTGTCAGTCAACAACACACGCAGTTATAGTAACCAGCACTTTAAATATATTAAGAGGCCATAATGTTGTATTTTTAAACTATAATTTGAAACAACAATACTCAGTTTGAATAGTAATTTTAAACACTTACTCTACTCAGCATAATTGGAGACACAATCTATAAATACTGATGCTTTAAACAAAAAAATACCAGATTATCTCGCTGCCACATAACGCCTGGCTGTCTCACCTGGCTAAGTAAAGAATCAGATAACACAGCTAGGTATTAAGTGGTACAGTAGCTATTACTGTAAACAGCTGAGCCACAGGTGATAGACTCCGTGGCTGAGCACCATAAATGCTTTTAAAGACATTAAAATCCCTGATTTTTCAAAACAAAAATATTGGGGTTGAGCTTCCGCTCGATTAGGCTGGTTTTCCCAGCGCAATTCACCCGAAATCGTCAGAAACCCGGCCAAAAGATCGGGTAATTTTAAACGCAAATTACGTTCAGCGCAAATTGAGTTTCCGCGATCTTTTGCGCTGGTTTAAAAAACATCGTGCTAGAAGTCAGCCCCGCCCACAAATCAGGCCATGCCCACCAAGGATGAATTAATCTCCATGGTGAGTTTCTGCTAATTGTGCTCGTTTGCAGGTCGTTGAGGTTCTAAAAATTAAGTTGGATTTTTTGGGCGCAAGAACAGTAATAGGTACATTTTGAAAGCTTTTCATGTAATTTGTTTTAATTTACTAAGAAGCTGACTACTCGACCCCAAAATAACTGGAAAATAGTTTTGTATATCTTTAAAAGTCATTTTCAATCATTTAAAATTGGGTTACTCACAGGTGATGGAGTAGGCACGCTGATTAAAAATGCTTATATTTGGTGATTAACCCATTTTCAGCTGTAGTAATCAAACTGCACCAAGTGACCATTTTTAAATGAGTGGATGATCCATATCGGCCTACTCCTGAGGTCCCCACCATCACAGAAGCCAGTCTTCAGCCAATTCGATTCACTCCACGTGATATCAAGAAACGGCTGAGCGCACTGGATACAGCAAAGGTCCCGACTGTATTGATTTCTTTGTGGGTTCAATGACGAGACATTTATGAAAGAGAATGTCTTTTAATCTAAAGTCTGTTCAACTCTTTATACAGCATTACAGGAGACACCATGCTAGTGATCCATCTAAAACGAAACTAAAACTAAACCCAAACACTTGTCTCTGTCACATGCCCTCTGCTGGTCAGGCATAAGTAATCAATCAGGCAAACATGCTCGTAAGGCATCATAATCAAACAGGCAAATACCATCACTATTTGCTGATATCATTACATCTCCCTTTCTTAAAACAAAAGTATTTTACTTTTAACTAACAACATGTTTTCTTTGTATTAATCTGCATTTTAACTGTAACACTTAATGAACTTACATTAACATTATCATTATCAAGGTTTTTTAACCTTGCTTTGTGTGTTCACATGAAATATGTAAATACACTAGAACTTGAAGAAAGAATAAGATAACATTACTTCCTTCTATAACAAGAGTCCTTAAATTTGCTCAATCAGTCTCTCAGGAGGCTTCACGTGTCTTGAGGATTTTCTGATTGATTGTCTCTTTCATTTTTGTTCGCTGGCCACGCCTCTTTTTTCACATTGGCGCTCTTTTTGTTAAACGGTTTGTGTCCGTTCATTCTCACTGCATCCACGTTGCAGCTACTGTCACTGAACAGCTCCTTTGCCTGCAACTTCACAGTCTCTGTAGCCCTACATAGTGCTATGGCTTTTCCCAGGTCTAGATCTTGCTCTCTTAGCAGTCTTTCCCTTAGACCATTATCTGGAATACCACACACCAGTCTGTCTTTTATCAGCGAGTCTGTCAGTCCCCCAAATTCACATGCTTTGCTTCGGTTTCTCAGTTCAGTCACATACTGATCAATAGTCTCACCCGTTTTCTGAACACGTGAAAAATCTGTGCCTCTCAAACGTCACGTTATGTTTAGGTATGCAGTAGGCCTCAAACTGTTCCATTATTTTATCTAGCTTCATTTTGTCTCCATCAGCAGCGAATGTGAAGTTATTATACACCTCCAGCGCTTCATCACCCACGACATGTAAGAACAGTGACGCTTTCATTTTATCACTTTTCTCGTCAGCTCCGATTGCTGATAAATACAACTCCAAACGTTTGAATCTCCTCCAATTTTCAGCCACATTACCTGTCAACTGAAGCTTCGCGGGTGGGTGTAAACCTTCCATTTTTCACTTCGTTAGCTATTCTCCAATGGTAAGTAACGATGTTCTCTTTTGGCTTGCTAATATGTGGAGAGCGGATTTAACTTCAGATTTTTTCTCTTCATCTCTTTCAATCACTTCTGACACCATGTATTGATTTCTTTGTGGGTTCAATGACGAGACATTTATGAAAGAGAATGGCCTAGAAATTCAGTTGGGCGTGCCAGCCGCTAGCGCCTTAGGAGGAGTAGATCTCGAGCGCTAGGCGCTTATCGCCCGGGCGCAGCGTGATCTGCGCCTCTCCCCAACTTCAGGACACATTTAGCGCCGGCGCAAAGTCTTAGCGCGCGCCCTGCTGCGCGCGCAGATCATGACGTCATTTAAAAGTGCAACGCCCTTTGTGCGCCCCAAACCGGAACTTCACTCGCGCCGGCCCATTGTGCGCTGGGCGGCCCGAGCGACTGTGAAGTGGAACGGTACACAGGCCAGCCGGGCCGCGGGGAGCGCTAATTAAAGGGCACTTACCCAGCAGTATAAAGGCCAGCCATTTTGCAGCATTCACTCTTGTGCAACGGTTTTTTGGACAGAGACCAAGGAGGAGAGTTTACTGGTTTGGACCAACACTTGGACAGGTATTTTTGGCTCAGGCCAGAGCTTACCAATTATCTTTGCCTTCATTCAGAGCTCAGTGTTTGCCAGCATATAATGGGGGCTGCATTGGGTGGCAACGCTGAATTTCAGCCTTATGCCAGAAGGGCTTACAGACGCCGTGAGAGAGTGGCAGCCCTGGCTAGACGCAGAGGGGGCAACAGGCGTCGCCAACTGGAGGCCTTACCCACGCAGGGTATACCGCCAGCAGACCTCCTATCTGACCATGTCTGCCGCGATGTGTGTTAGGAGGCTGCGATTCCGAAGGGAGGTGGTTGCAGACATCTGCCGGCTGCTTCAGAGAGATCTGCAGCCACAGCTGATGCGCAGGACGTCTCTGTCGGTGGCAGTGAAGGTGACGGTGGCTCTCAACTTCTATGCCTCCGGCTCCTTCCAATCCGCTACTGGGGACATCGCTAACATCTCCCAGTTCGCCGTGCATTGCTGCATCCGCCAGGTGACCGAAGCCCTTTTCAGAAGGAGACATCAATTCATCTCCTTCCCCATGACCCTGGACAAGCAGCAGCAGCGTGCAGTGGGGTTTGCAAGAATAGCGGGCTTCCCCATGGTGCAGGGCGCCATTGACTGCACGCATGTGGCTTTGCGGGCACCTCTTGAGCATGCCGAGGAGTACCGCAACCGGAAGGGCTACCATTCCCTCAATGTACAGCTGGTGTGTGACCACAGGCAGCGCATCCTAGCTGTCAATGCCCGCTTTCCAGGCAGCAGCCACGATGCCTTTATCCTGCGACAGACAACTGTGGCTGACATGTTCCAGGCACAGCCTCCCCCAAGAGGATGGCTTATCGGGGACAAAGGCTATCCTTTGTGTACCTGGCTCATGACCCCGCTCCGCGCGCCCACGACCCCTGCTGAAGAGGCATACAACGAGAGCCATCAAGCGACGAGGAACCTCATAGAACAAACAATCGGCGTGCTCAAGCAACGGTTCCGCTGTCTCGATCGCTCCGGGGGAGCCCTCCAGTATTCGCAGGATCGAGTCTTCCAATTCGTCGTCGTTTGCTGCATGCTGCACAACCTGGCTATCCGCAGGACTCAGGCACTGCCACCTCACGTTGGACCACCACCTCAGGAGGAGGAGCAGGAGGAGCATGAGGACGACGAGGACGAGGAGTACCAGCCCAGGAGGGACGCACAAGGTCCAAGGGCTGCCTGTCGGCGGCTTATTGAACGTCACTTCTAGGCCCCCTGTCAGGGAATGGCTTGTGCCAATGATAGAACATGATTGCAGCCGCTCCACAAGCCCTCAGCCGGTTAAGGCAACAAACACTTCAAAGATCAAACATGGACAATGTGAATAAATAAAAAGCTTTATTGTACAAACTCTGGGCCCTTCCCACATGAAAACCAAAAACAGACGAAACCCCCAAAAAACACTCAAACACATTACTCGCTCCCACAACCTGGAGAGGATTAACAAAATAGGGCAACTAAAATGACCGTCATTCTCGGCCTTCGTCAAAAACATCACATCATCGGCCTTCAAAAAACAAACATCCAATTCTCGGCCTCAAGAAACAAACACAAATGGCCACACATTCGGCTATTTGGCCCACTAGGGCGATGCCTTGGCCATCTTTGGGTGGCCCCTGCCCGCCCTGCTGCTCCGCCTCAAAGTAAGGCCATTGGCTGCTGCAAGGCTGGGGGCAGGCTCCTGAGGGGCACGTCGTGACGGCAGATGCCCTTGGGGGTCGGCCTAGTCGAGGTCTGGCCGTCGAGCGGGCGGCTGTTGATTGCTGCAGCTGTGGCTGGCCAGCATCAGTCGCTGCAGCAGCTCCTGGCAGCTCTACTGGGGGACTGGCAGTGGCGGCTGGAGGAATGGCGGCAAGCTGGCGGATGGCAGGCGCTCGCTGGTCGCCTGAGACACTGGCACTCGCCCGGGCCAGCACTGCAGCATGCGCACCAATCTGCCGAGGGACAGACCGCTGTGCTGCTGCAGCGCGCCGGGTGCCCTGGCGATGCCTGGCTGACACAGCGAGTGTGGCAGCAGTGAGTGCCCGTGTTGACCTGTTCACTGACCGCATCAGAGCAGCCAGTGACTGGACGGCACCACTGATCACCTGGCCAGTCGCTGACAGATCTGCCCGGTATTCCGCCCGACTGGTGGCCTCTGAGGGCCCGAACTCGGCCACATTCCGAGAGAGGGAATCGATGGACTCAGGCAACCGTGCCACTGCCATGAGCTCCGTGTGCCGGCGCTCCGAGTCCGCGGACAAGTCTTCGAGGCGTTCCATCTCCTCGACGAAGAGCATCTCCTGACTGGAGGCCGGACTCTCCCTCTGGGGAGAAGGCCGCCGAGCTGGCCGACCCTTCCTGCATTGCTGGAGGCCGCTGGGCCCAGCAATTGGACTCCCCTCCGACGCATCCCCCCCTCTGGGGAGAAGGCCGCCGAGCTTCCACCCCCCTCCCGCCTTTCTGCAGCCCGCAGGTCCCAGGAGCTCCCCTCCCCTTCGACACTTCCGCCACGCTGCCCTCCAGGGAAGACGTGTCCCCTACATTGGCCTGGGTGGCCGCGGCTGAGGGTTCCCCTGATGGGCCGCCTTCCTCTTGCTCCTCCTCCTCGGAGGGTCTGTCACTGGCAAGTTGAGGGACCTCCTCTTGACCATCTGAAAGCAGGAAGGCACAAGAGTAGCTTTAGAGTGAGGAGAGGGTGTCAGTGCGGGATGCATGAGTGCTGGCATTCAGCGCATTGGTCGGACAGTGGCAAAGGATGTAGATCTGATGTGCAAGTGGGATGAGAGAGGTGCAAAAGGTGATGTCCTTACCATTGCTGCCCAGAACAGGGTCGGCATCTCCACATGCAACGGGCCCAATCACCCGGCCACCCATGAGGCGCTCCACGCGATGTTGCAGGTCGGTGAGTGGCTGGATATGGGGTCGGCCTCCCCCGGTCGCAGTCCGGCTCTTGCGATTATTCGCCAGCTTGGCCTGCAAGAGAAAGGACGGCCTCTAAGTACAGTGTGTCGCTGTGATCTTGTGTGCACTGCCTCCCATGGTGGAATAGCCTGGCCAGTGTGTCGCCATGATCTGGTGTGCAATGCCTCCCATGGTGGAATAGCTTGGCCAGTGTGTTAAGTGCAGAATGTGCAATTGATGCTCATGCCTGTCCCATAACTGCTGGATGAAGGCTGGCCATTAGAGTTTTCAGGTCCCTTTGCCCATAATGTGAGGTGCACATGCAAGGATGAGGAGGTCATTGGAAAGGGTACTCACCCTGACAATGCGTGTGAGGTCATTTAACTTTTTGCGGCATTGGGCACCGGTCCTGGGGACGTCGCTGTTGGCTGACAGCTTGCTGGCGACATGCCTCCAGGCTTTCCTGTAGACGCGGACCGTCGCCTTCTTGCCATTGTCCGGGTACAAAACATGGCGCCTCTTCTCCACAGCAGCAAGCAGCACACTCAGATCACGCTCTGAGAAGCGCTGCGCACGTTCACGGGCCTTCTCCATGTCTTCAGGCGCTATTTGGGTCCAGCAGTGTTCAGGCCTAGCTGGAGGGCTCCACTATCCAGGGCGTGGCAGCAGACACAGTCGACCCTTCCCCCTTAAGAGCTGGCCGGCGCCAGGGTGTGTGCTGTCAATCACGAGATGGCCGCACCTGCGCTGCGCCCGGCCTCGGCGCTATCGATCACCACCTCCGGCTTAGCGCCCAAAGAGAGGCGTCCAGCAGCAGTTTTAGCGCTCGCCCGAACTCGTAGGGCGAAGCTAATGAATATCGGAGAAGTGGCATCGATTTGGCGGCGGCCGCAAACTTTAGCGGACGCCCCACTTTAGTGCCCCAAAAGTGGCGTCAATGAATTTCTAGGCCAATGCCTTTTAATCTAAAGTCTGTTCAACTCTTTATACAGCATTACAGGAGACACCATGCTAGTGATCCATCTAAAACGAAACTAAAACTAAACCCAAACTGCTTGTCTCTGTCACATGCCCTCTGCTGGTCAGGCATAAGTAATCAATCAGGCAAACATGCTCATAAGGCATCATAATCAAACAGGCAAATACCATCACTATTTGCTGATAGCATTACACCGACAACATCCCGGCTATCGTGCTGAAGACTTGTGGTCCAGAACTAGCTGCGCCTCTAGCCAAGCTGCTCCAGTACAGTTACAACACTGGCATTTATCTGACAATGTGGAAAACTGCCCAGGTATGTCCTGTCCACAAAAAGCAGGACAAATCCAATCCGGCCAATTACCGCCCCGTCATTCTACTCTCAATCATCAGCAAAGTGATGGACGGTGTCATCGACAGTGCTATCAAGCAGCACTGACTCACCAATAACCTGCTCACTGGTGCCCAGTTTGGGTTCCACCAAGACCACTTAACTCCTGACCTCATTACAGCCTTGGTCCAAACATGGACAAAGGAGCTGAATTCCAGAGGTGAGGCGAGAGTGACTGCCCTTGACATCAAGGCAGCATTTGACCGAGTCTGACATTAAGGAGCCCTAGTAAAACTGAAGTCAATGGGAATCAGGGGGAAAGTGTTCCACTGGCTGGAGTCATACTTAGCACAAAGGAAGATGGTTGTGGTGGTTGAAGGTTAATCATCACAGCCCCAGGACATCGCTGCAGGAGTTCCTCAGGGCAGTGTCCTAGGCCAAGCATCTTCAGCTGCTTCATCAATGACCTTCCTTCCAACATAAGGTCAGAAATGGGGATGTTCGCTGGTGATGGCACAGTGTTCAGTGCCATTCACAGCTCCTCAGATAATGAAACAGCCCATGCCCGCATGCAACAAGACCTGGACGACGTTCAGGCTTGGGCTGATAAGTGGCAGGTAACATTCACGCCACACAAGTGCCAGACAATGACTATCTCCAACAAGCGAGATTCTAACCACCGCCCCTTGACACTCAACGGCATTATCATCGCCGAATCCCCCACCATCAACATCCTGGGGGTCACCATTGACCAGAAACTTAACTGGACCAGCCACATAAATACTGTGGCAACAAGAGCAGGTCAGAGGCTAGGTATTCTGCAGCGAATGTCTCACCTCCTGACTCCCCAAAGCCTTTCCACCATCTACAAGGCACAAGTAAGGAGTGTGATGGAATACTCTCCACTTGCCTGGATGCAGCTCCAACAACACTCAAGAAGCTCAACACTATCCAGGACAAAGCAGCCCGCTCGATTGGCACCTCATCCACCACCTTATACATTCACTCCCTCCACCACCAGCGTACCGTGGCTGCGGGGGGTGCGGGTCGGGAGGCTGGGGACGGCAGCGGAGGCAGGTGGCCAGCAACAAAAATGGCCGCCCAGCACCTCGCCTTTAAACAGCCCCGCAGGTAGGCCTCCCTGACCCCGTCGGACATAGCGTCTGGCGGTAAGTCAGGGGGTGCCACCGAAGATTGCGGCCTGGGTGCTGTGCAAGGCGATGATGTCATCACCAGCGGCGCAGCGCCACCGGGCACTAACAGTTACTGCCGCCGTACCCAGGTGCTAGTTGCTTTGCGCCTCGTTAGCACCCTCTTAGGGCGTTAACGGGAGGCACAAAGCAACTGAATTTTTCCCCCTAGGTATTCTGCGGCGAGTGGCTCATCTCCTGACTCCCCAAAGCCTTTCCACCATCTACAAGGCACAAGTAAGGAGTGTGATGGAATACTCTCCACTTGCCTGGATGATTGCAGCTCCAACAACACTCAGGAAGCTCGACACCAACCAGGACAAAGCAGCCCTCTTGATTGGCACCCCATCCACCACCTTAAACATCACTTCCTCTACCAGCGGTGTACCGTGGCTGCAGCGTGTACCATCTACAAGATGCACTGCAGCAACTCGCCAAGGCTTCTTTGGCAGCACCTCCCAAACCCGCGACCTCTTCCAATTAGAAGGACAAGGGCAGCAGGCGCATGGGAATACCACCACCTCCAAGATCCCCTCCAAGACACACACCATCCTGACTCAGAAGTCTATCGCCGATGCTTCATCGTCACTGGGTCAAAATCCTGGAACTCCCTCCCTAACAGCATTGTGGGAGTACCTTCACCACACGGACTGCAGCGGTTCAAGGCGGCGGCTCACTACCACCTTCTCAAGGGCAACTAGGGAATCACAACAAACGTTGGCCTTGCCAGCAATGCCCATATCCCATAAAAACGAGAAAAAAATATATACCAAGGAATAATTTTTAAAGCAAAATTTAAAAATAAATACATTTTAAAACGCTGTCCGATTGAGCTGGCAGATATTGTGTTTGCTGATATGCAAATGCATTTCAGCGGAAACTCAAGAAAAAAAACCTACTTCTCAACACAGGTGCAAATTTTGGGCACAATTTGTGCCCGGATCACTGATCGCGCCCAAAGCGGGAACTCTACCCCAATTCTTATACAGTACTTTAAGAATGTTTATTATATTGAGGTGTCCCCTAATCCTGGGCAGACTTGCCACATAATCTATATTAATATGCCACAGAATTTGTTTGGGTTTGAGTTGCAGCAGAATTTGAGGGGCCCTGTCTGCACACATCCTATCTTGGAACCCTGAAGAGATCAGCAACCTGCGAAAGGAGATTGGTGGTTAGTAAGTGATCGGGGGTTTTGATGAAGTGAACTGGGAAGAAAATATTTCTACTTGTTGATGCGTCAGTAACTAAAGGCTTAAAATGAAGATCCTCACCAAAACAACAAAGGCAGAAGTTTTTTTTTTTTAATGCAGACAGTTGCTAGGAAGTGGAATGCCCTACCAGAAGCAGGAGTGGAGACAGAATCCATAGTTACTTTTAAAAGCAAAATGTTAAAGCGTATGGAGAAAGGGCAGGGCAATGTGACTAAGGGGACAGCTCTTTCAAAGAGCTGGCACTGGTACGATAGATCATGTGGCCTTCCTTTAGTGCTGCACAATTCTATAATGGCAAATAGGTTAAGAGCCCATGGATACTGAAAGCCAAGATTAGAATTCTGTATTTGCTATTAAAGGATTTTTTAATTTTTTTAAGTAGTTATTTTTATATGAAAATCAAGAATTCTATTTTTTAATCTTTCCCCCAGTAATTCATTATCATATGCTGCTGAGGGTACTTGTGCAATGTAAAGTCAAAATAAGTCTTTCACTGTGAATAAAAGGAAGCTTTATCTACACTATCTACTATCCACTACTCAGATTTGCACAGCCACGGATGAACTATTGTCTGCACTATAATCTGCCATGGAATATATGGCTACTCCTGTGGCCTCTGTAGCTTCCACTAGCACAGGTCACAAGCAAAGTGGGAATATCTGTCATGAAAACTCACATTGCTTCGATAACGGCCAGTCTAAAGATGCTTTCTTGGTTGATTTCAATGCACTGGCAGGGACAATACTGAGGCAGGGATTCACAGAACCCACCTCCTCACCCCCGCACCCCACAGGCAGTTCAGTGGACATGCTAAGGGAATGTCCATATGCAGGGCATGCTTGGAATAGGAACAGATTAGGTAGCTGTCTCTCAAGCTAATACCATATGTGGCCCCTCAAATATCCCTGTGTAAGTGACAGTAGATGTTCCAGAAAGCAAGTGGGACCAACCAGCTATAGCAGCGGTAGCTGACTTCGATGCAGAGTTATTTCAATGCACACCATAAGGAGGTCCAGGAATATGAGAACCCCAGCAGTCTGTCAGTGAAATGCTGAATGTCGTCCCATCCTCTGTCGTCGAATTACAGTATGCAGACGATGCTTGCGTCTGCGCTCACTCGGAGGTCGAACTCCAAACCATCGTAAACACCTTCACCAAAGCATATGAGAGCATGGGCCTTACACTAAACATCCATAAGACAAAGGTCCTCTACCAACCTGCCCTCGCCACATAGTGCTGCCCCCCAATTATCAAAATCCACGACAAGGCCTTGGACAACGTGGACCACTTTCCATACCTCGGGAGCCTACTGTCAACAAGGGCAGACGTTGATGACGAAGTCCAACACCGCCTTCAGTGTGCCAGTGCAGCCTTCGGTCGCCTGAGGAAGAGAGTGTTTGAAGACCAGGACCTCAAACCCAGCACTAAGCTCATGGTCTACAGGGCAGCAGTGATACCTGCCCTGCTGTATGCCTCAGAGACATGGACCATGTACAGCAGGCACCTCAAAGCACTGGAGAGGTACCACCAACGCTGCCTCCGCAAGATCCTGCAAATCCATTGGCAGGATAGGCGCACCAACGTCAGTGTTCTTGCTCAGGCCAACATCCCCAGCATCGAAGCTCCGACCACGCTCAATCAGCTCCGATGGATGGGTCACATTGTCCGCATGCCCGATACGAGACTCCCAAAACAAGCGCTCTACTCGGAGCTCCGGCACGGCAAGAGAGCCCCAGGTTGGCAGAGGAAACGCTTCAAGGACACCCTCAAAGCCTCCTTGAAAAAGTGTAACATCCCCACCGACACCTGGGAATCCCTGGCCCAAGACTGCACAAAGTGGAGGAGAAGCATCCGGGAAGGCGCCGAACACCTCGAGACTCTTCGCCGGGAGCAAGCGGAAGCCAAGCGCAGGCAGCGCAAGGAGCACACGTCAACCCAAGCACCCCACCCACCCGCCCCTTCAACCACCGTCTGCCCCACCTGTGACAGAGACTGTAGATCCCGCATTGGACTCATCAGTCACCTGAGAACTCATTTTTAATGTGGAAGCAAGTCATCCTCGGTTCTGAGGGACTGCCTAAGAAGAAGAAGAAGCCAGCCAGCACACTTCATCCTTCCACAAAGGAATCACCTAGTGAATAGTAGGTTAGGTGTAATATATGAAAAACCACAAGCACAAAATGTAAGGACGCTGGCAATTCATGCTAACGACATTCACATACTATACAATGGAATAAATAAATACACTGTGATTAACTTGAACATTGTGACAAGTGTTTATTTACATAGGATATATAGCACAGAAACATGTCATTCACCTCAACCAGTCTATGCCGGCATTTATGCTTCACTCAAGCCTTCTCCAGTCTTTTCTCATCTAACTCTATCAGCATAACCCTCTATTCCCTTCTCCCTCATATGCTTATCTAGCCTCCCCTTAAATGCATCTATACTTTTCACTTCAACCAATTCCTGTGGTAGCGAGTTCCACATTCTCACCACACTCTGGGTAAAGAAGTTTCTTCTGAATTCCCTATTGGATTTCTTGGTGACTATCTTATATTGATGGCCTCTAGTTATGCTCTTCCCCAAAAGTGGAAACATTCTCTCTCTATCCACTCTATCAAAACCTTTCATAATTTTAAACATCTCTATTAGGTCACCCCTCAGCCTTCTCTTTTCAAGAGAAAAGAGACCCAGCCTGTTCCTCCTTTCCTGATATGTATACCCTCACATTTCTGGTATCATCCTTGTAAATCTTCTCTGCACCCTCTCCAGTGCCTCCATATCCTTTTATAATATGGCGACCAGAACTGTACGCAATACTCTATGTGTGGTCTAACCAAGGTTCGATACAGGTTTAGCATAACTTCACTACTTTTCAATTCTATCCCTCTAGAAATAAACCCTAGTGCTTGGTTTGCTTTTTTTTATGGCCTTGGTAACCTGTGTTGCTACTTTTAGTGATTTGTGTATTTGTATTCCGAGATCCCTTTGCTCCTCTACCCCACTCAGACTCGCACCCTCCAAGTGATAAGTGACCTCCCTATTCTTAATACCAAAATGTAATACCGCACATTTATCTGTGTTGAAATCCATTTGCCAATTATATGCCCATTCTGCAAGTTTATTAATGTCTTCCTGTAATTTGTTGCAGTCCTCCTCAGTGTTAACTACCACCCCCCCCAACTTGGTGTCATCCGCAAATTTAGAAATTGTGTTTTTGATTCCAAAGTCTAAATCGTTAATATAAATTGTGAACAACGGTGGTCCCAGCATTGATCCTTGTGGAACAGCACAATTTGTAATTGTTTCAACTAATGCTAAAAGACGAGCAATGGTGGTAATTGAAGTGGGTAGGAAAACATAGCAGAAGGTGTTACAGGAGGTTTCAGGTGCTTGTTGGATTGTACTATGTATTAGTAACTACTGCACGAGGCTTCCAGGCTGCGCTGGTGGTTCAGCAGTTACTTACTCATTATCACTATCATCCTGCTGCTCTGGCTGACGAAAGGTCACAGACCTGAAACGTTAACTCGGTTTCTCTCTCCACAAATGCTGCCTGACCTGCTGAGTATTTCCAGCATTTTCTGTTTTTATTTCAGATTTCCAGCATCCGCAGTATTTTGCTTTAAGATTCTGTTGTTCTTGTTCCCTTTACAGAATTCCCTTATGCAGCAGATGACCATGATTCTCAAGACCCTAAAGGAATTGTACTGCAGTGCAACCCCTGATCTGTTATCTGAAGTACTACTCTTAAGATCCCACTCATATCATCTATAATCAGCTTGGCAGTTACATAAGCCTCATTGAATCTGTGCTCAGATTCAGTCCATGGCTAGCACATGGGTGTGTTGACCATGGATACAAAAGGTCTTGGTCTCCTAGAAGCCATCCTTCCACTTTTCTTTCCCTTTCAAACACAGCATAGATGATTGGCATAAAATAAAAGCATGTGTGAGCTGCCAAGGAAAGAGATATGATTCTGTGCTTGTGGAAAGAAACTAGCCCACAGCATTACCAGGGGCCCGGGTGGCACATTCAATGGCCAGGGTAGGGTAACATAGCTGAGAGACTACAGGGTAGCGCAGTAGTGGGACTAGACACCTCACACAGCAATGTTCTGCTCCTGCTGGTCTTCCTCAGGCAAGCCCAGTGCTAAGAGAACAGTTATTGCAATACTCATTTTGTACAGATTTCAGTATATTTCAGCAATTTTATGCAACAATTCCCATCATTACAGAGAAGTTATATTCTGCTTCTGCAGCAATACCCAAAGTATGAGTGTGGCAAATTGGAATCTGCCTGGATTGGCGGAGTTGAATTTCTTTTAACTTCTATATTTTGTTAATGCTAGAATCAGCATTTTTCAACATTAGGCCAACAGCCTGGATTGTCTAAATAGTAGTGATTAGTTGTAATTAGTTATACGGTGGTAGGATTGTTATGTACAATCTCACACATTATGGAAAGATGACTCCTTGTGACACCTCATGGTACAGGGCATCATTCAATTCCATTTGGACAGATTGGGGCGGGATAGAGAAGGGATTTAACTAGACTGATACTGGGGATCGTCCTGCTCACACATCACCAGGTAGTAACTTTGACTAAGCACCTGCTGTGGGTCCTCATTTGACAGACTTGGAGGGGGGCAGTTCACAGAGGGGCAGTCTCTCTCTCTCTCTCGTGCAGACAGAATGGTCTATGATTCCGTAGCAGCAACAAAAAGCTGTCTATATTCTAAAAGTCTGGACTAGCCTAGCGACAAAAGGTGAAACTAAAGAAGGTGAGCCCATGTTTGGAGAGATAGTAAGTTGCATCTTTATTTTTCATAACCAAGGAGTGTAGGAAATATTATTCTCACTGTGATACTGAATACTGTTCATTCATGTATTCTATATATAAACAAACCAGCCAATAGTCCAAAGCTTATGCTTGGTCTCAGAAGATGGCCTTTCTGTTTACCTTCTGCAAAGAGAAAATTTGACATGATAGCAGGTATCCTATTTCAGTAACCAGCATACAGAGTAAGGATCTCTGTTATGATCCCTGGGTCTGGCTATCATTTAACTAGAAGTTGGGCAGAACAATGTTCAGTCAGGATTGCAGGGGCTGTTTACTGGAATAGCCAGTGATGCCGAACCCAAGCGAATATTTGGCAATAAGTCCATGAGGGTGTTACAGTCACAACAATTTCCAGCCCCATGGCTTTAATAAGTGACTTTTTTTACTCTCAATAATTAGGAGCATACCAAAGGTTGATGAACGCGCCACGTTCAGGGCAGCGTGGAGAACTGATTTGTGAAAGCATGCCAGATGCTCCAGGCAGCTGCCTTATCGGTAGGTTTAAGAGACATCTGCAATTTTGTGGTGGCCACTGACTTTCTTTGGTGGGTTAGGTTCTGACAGGAAAAAATACAAGAGTATACACTATTATTCATTTTACTAATCTTTTGAGTAATGATAGGCTTACCTAAGGTTTAATGTTCATAGGAAACATTTTCCTGAATTGTGATCACCCCATCCAAGAGAAAGAAATCAGTTACAAAAACTTGTATTTTTATAGCATCCCATATGTAGAAGAACATCGCGGAGCACTCTACAAGAAAGTAAGAAGAACATCAAGAATTAAACAGAAAAAAGGGAGGGGCACTGAAATCACTGTATGCATAATCTTTAAAATAGGCTTTTGACAGGAGATAGCTGGCAAATCAAACTTGTGAGAGACAGAGGAAAAAATTGTAGCACTGTCCACTAAGAGCACATCTCAAAACCAGCAGGTTTGGCCACTGTGACACTGTTGGATGAAGATGACTGTTATGTATTGTGTGTTCTCCTCCCACCTGCGGTGGCGCTGTCACAGCAGATACATGGTTGGGTGTTCTCTTGCTTACGTTTAGCTCTCTTTGTTCGGAACTCTCCAGAACTTTCCTTCCCTTCCTGAATAAAGCAGTTCATGTTTGAATCTCTGGGTTCTGAGTTCTAATTGTGTCTAGGTAGAAAGGTACCAACACAACAAAGTGGAGACGAGGATCGGATGAATCTGCGTTGTGGGAATTTTCTTGTTTTCGACTACAAAACACTCGGAACAGAGATTGCAGCATCACATTAATGTTACGGGTGCAGTGAAAAACAGAAATTTTAATATGAAACGTGAGATGGCTACTATATTAGGAAACATCGGTGATTTTGATGAAAATGTGGAGCAATGGAGCGCTTATACAGAACATTTTGACTATTTTGTATTGACTAATGCAGTGGCAAACGAAAAGGTCATGCCTACCTTTTTGAGTGTAATGGGGCCGAAGACATTCAATTTACTTTGCAGCCTTGTGCAGCCAGATAAGCCAGGAACTAAAACATATAAGCAACTAGTGGAAATTCTTGGAGCACATTTTTCACCAAAACCTCTGGTTATTGCTGAGAGATTTAGATTTCACAAACGGAATCAAGAGGAGGGAGAATCAGTGACAATGTTTATTGCTGTTTTAAAAGGTTGTCAGAACACTGCGAGTTCAAGGAGGTGCTGAATGACACCATTAGAGACAGACTTGTGTGTGGTCTGCAAAGTGCAGCCACACAGAAGCGCCTTCTTACTGAGGACAACCTTACTCTTGAAAAGGCCATTGAAGTTAGTGTCTCCATGGAGATGGCGGAAAAGGAGGCTCACCAGTTGAGTTCAACAGGGAGAGTTCACAAGGCGTCATCTGAGCCTAAAGGTGCGCGGAACAGCACATGTTACCGTTGTGGGAAAACGGGCCATCATGCTAATGACTGCTGGTGTACGGAGCTGGAATGCCGAAATTGTGGCAAAAAGGGTCACATTGAACGCGCCTGTAGAGGTAAAAAAACAGACAGAGCTGGGAAGAATGAAAGCAAAATGTCTGTATTTGGACAAGAGAGGAAAAAGTGTTCATTCAGTGCAGTATGATGGAACAAGCAAAACAGAGAGGAGCGACACTTCTGAGGAGGAAGAGGTGCACATACTGACGGTTGCAGGTGGTTCAAATGGCTACTGGGTGTCACCACTGGTGGAGGGACAATCAGTGCGGATGGAGGTGGACACAGGCGCGGCTGTGTCCCTTGTTTCAGGCACTGTCTGCAACAAAATGCTAAAGCATCTTACCCTTCAGCCAACAAACATTGTGCTAAAGACGTATACCGGCGAACCTGTGGCCATGAGAGGCACCATTGAGGTGACAGTTAAATTGAATGGACAGACTGTGAAACTGCCACTATATGTGGTAAAGGGAAATTACCCATCGCTACTGGGACGTGCGTGGCTAGAGAAAATCATGCTGGACTGGCCTGCAGTCCGCATGATGTCAAAAGGGGAGTCAGGTCTGACTGCAGTGTTAAACAAACATGCAGAACTCTTCAATGGGGAACTTGGGAGCATGAAAAAGATTAGCGTGAGACTGGACATTAAACCTGACAGCAAGCCGAAGTTTCACAAAGCCCGAGCTGTACCCTATGCAATTAGGCCAAAAGTTGAGGCTAACTTGGAGGCCTTAGTTGAGAATGGAGACCTGGAGCCTGTGAGCGTGAGCAAATGGGCCACACCCATTGTTCCTGTCCTGAAAAAGGATGGATCTGTTCGAATCTGCGGAGATTTTAAAGTGACTATTAACCCGGTGCTGCCTGCGGAAGAGTACCCTCTTCCCCTCATTGATGATCTTTTTACGGGCCTGGCCAGAGGGCAAAAGTTCAGCAAAATAGACTTATGCCAGGCTTATCTACAAATGCATGTCGATGACAAATCAAAGGAGCTGCTGACAATTGAGACACACAAGGGGCTATACAGGTACTGCCGCCTTCCGTTTGGAATTACGTCGGCCCCTGCTCTATTCCAAAGGGCAATGGATCAGATTTTGAGTGGACTGCCAGGAGTCCAGTGCTACCTGGACGACATCCTTGTCACTGGGGCAAATGAGGAGGATCATCTTCTGAACTTGGATGCGACACTGCAACGACTGAAAGAGTACGGACTCAGAGTTCATAAAGATAAATGTGAATTCTTTCAGTCTTCAGTTGAGTACCTGGGGCATGTGATTGACGCTACTGGCCTGCATAAGGCACCGCCAAAGGTCAAGGCGATCGTGGAGGCCCCAGCACCCCAGAATGTGAGCCAGTTACGTTCATTTCTGGGGCTACTTAACTACTATGGGAAGTTTATTCCAGACTTAGCAACATTGCTGAAGCCGTTACATCAGTTGCTATGTCAAGGCAAAACATGGAAATGGACTGAACTGTGCAACGGAGCTTTCGCCCAAGCAAAGAAAGCATTGCAGAAATCGGAGGTCCTGACACACTTCGACCCAAAGCTACTCGTGCAGCTAGCATGTGATGCGTCACCATATGGTGTGGGAGCAGTCATATCCCACATCATGCCTTCGGGTGAAGAGAAACCTATCGCCTTCGCATCACGCACCTTGAACAAGGCCGAGAGTAACTATGCACAGATTGAGCGCGAGGCCTTGGGAATCGTTTTTGGAATTCGAAAATGTCATCAGTACCTGTTTGGGAGAAGGTTCACACGCCTGATTGACCACCGTCCATTGACTTCAATCTTCGGGCCCCACACCGGAATTCCGTCTCTTGCTGCAAGCAGGATGCAAAGGTGGGCTTTACTGTTGTCAGGACACACATACGACATCAAATATCGCAAATCAGACTTGCACGGCAACGCAGACGGTCTCTCGAGGCTACCCTTGACTGTTACTCCCCCAGAGCCTCGTCAGATAGACATCTTCTACTTTAGACAAGTGGAGGGAGCACCTGACACCCGCAATGATACAGTCCTGTCTGAGGTAATGGACGATGTTATTCAAGGGAGAGCTATAGGAGATTCTCCTAGTTTGAAACCTTACGTTTCAAAAATAAATGAGCTCTCCGTCCAGGCAGGTTCTCTTCATTGGGGACGCCGTTTCATCATTCCGCCACCTCTGAGGGAACCTATACTGCAACAACTTCATACAGGCCGCAGTGGGATGGTTCGGATGAAGGAAATGGCAAGAAGCTACTTCTGGTGGCCAGGTCTCGATGGAAATATTGAGCAGAAAGCCAAACCATGTTCCCCATGTCAAAGGGTCCGGAATGTTCCACAGCTGGCAACCCTACACCCCTGGGATTGGCCTGCAGAAGTGTGGCAGTGAGTACATGTGGACTTCGCCGGTCCTTTCGAAGAGAAGATGTTTATGGTGGTTGTGGATGCTCGTAGCAAGTGGCCGGAGGTCGCTGTGATGAGGTCTACCACGGCAGAGAAAACAATTGAGAAACTTAGTGAGATGTTCAGCCGTTATGGCTCACCGGAACAACTCGAAAGTGACAACGGTCCACAATTTGTATCACAGGAGTTTGCAACCTTCCTGCATGTGAATGGTGTTCAACACATCAGGTCTGCACTCTATCATCCCTCTACTAACGGCCTGGCAGAAAGTGTAATGTATGTACCTTTAAGGGGGGGAACTATGTTTTACAGCTCATGTATACTGCAGTACCGGCAGTGACCACACCTGTATATAACACTGAGTAGTAATCTGTACAAATCAGTTGCAGTCTGAGCCACGTTGAGTAAACACCTATTGCACCGTTCTCCGCAGCCTGTGTCTTCTTATACACGGACGTAACATTGGCGACGAGGCAGGTTCGAACCTACCTGCAACTCTGCATCACCTCCCGGGGATTCGTTCCTGGAGATCAGTGGATTGGAGGTCAAGGCCAGAGACTCGGGCGTCGACCACGGGCAACCGCCCAGTCATCCAGCAGAGACTCGAGAATTGCGGGGGAGGCTGTCGAGAGCCAGGCTTGGCTTTCCAGTCGAGGTGGTCCAGCGAAACGGGCTGGCAACAGGTAGTGCGCAGACCCTTCCCGGACAGCAGTGGGCTGGAGCCCGACCGAGCGGCACAGCAAAGGGCCGAGCAGCGTCGACGGGGGAGAGAGAGAGAGAGGACAGAGCGCACAGGGCGCAGCCGGTGTTCAGGGGCCAAGCAGCGTCGGAGAGAGAGATGCGCAGAAACCCATGAGGCGCCGCCATTGCCACGAAGACCGCCGAGAGCAGCGTTGGCAGCAGCACAGGAGAAGTGCACGAAACCTACAGGGCGCCGCCATTGCCACGAGAACTGCCGGGAGCGGCGTCGGCAGCAGCGGGGGAGACGCCATTTTAAGCCATTGGGAGACGCCATTTTAAACCACACCCAAAATGCCGAAGAGTGGCAGTATCACCGCATTTGACAATGAAGTCAAAGATTGGACTACATATGTCGAACGAATAGAGGTGTACTGCAAGGCAAACGGGGTGTCAGATGACAAGAAAGCGTCGGTATTGTTAAATTTAATGGGTGCAAAGACGTATGGTTTATTAAGAAATCTAGCAACCCCAACGAAGCCAATGGAAAAGAGCTTTGAAGACATAGTAATGATACTAAAGGAACATTTAAACCCCACACCGCTGCTGATAGCAGAAAGATTCAAGTTTCACAAACGGAACCAGCATAAGGATGAAAACAATGCTGATTATTTAACAGAACTGTGCAAACTATCGAAACACTGCCAGTTTGGAACGGGACTGGCAGATACCTTAAGGGACAAGTTTGTGTGTGGGCTTCAAAGTGAAGGAACCCAGAAACGGCTTTTATCTGAAAAGGACCTTACGCTGGAAAAGGCTTTCATATGAAGCAGCAGCACGGTGCACTGCAGAGATACAACAGAGACCGCAAGAATATGGCACAAACGAAATGTCATATGGAACAGAGAAGTGCTATCGCTGCGGCAGAACAACACACGACCAGAATGATTGCTGGTTCAAAGACAAAGTGTGCAGACAGTGTGGAAAAGTAGGACACATAGCACGAGTCTGCAGGTCGGGAAAGAAAACCAGCAATAAGAAACCGACCAAAGGAAAGTACAAGAAGGTACATAAGATAACGGAGAATAGTTCAGACGAACAAAAGAGTGATAACGATTCCGAAAGCAGGGAACTGAGTTGTCTGAAACTACATAACGTGATCACAACGGAGGATCACCGAACCATTTGGGTCACTCTCAAGATAGCAGGAGTCCAGGTAAAGATGGAATTGGACACAGGATCAGCCCTAACAGTCATAGACCGATGGGACTACGAGTGGCTATTCTCACACATACCCTTGAGAGACACAAAAATTATTTTGAAGACGTACACGGGGCAAAAAGTCTACCCCAAAGGAAAAATAAGGGTGACCGTTATATATAACGGTAAGGAAACACCAAAACTAGACCTGTATGTATTGCAAGATGGAGGACCACCATTACTGGGACGTGAATGGATCCGGAAAATACAACTGGATTGGCATTCCATACAGGCACTGACTGTGGCTGACAAAAAGGATGACGATGTCACACCTGGGCGACTGTCAAAGTTCCTAACTGACGTGAAAGAAATGTTCCAGCAAGGACTCGGAACACTAAAAGGCATGACAGTGACGATTAAAATTGAAGAAAACGCAAGCCCAAAATTTTAAGGCCAGACCTGTACCTTATGCGATCCGCCCAGCTGTCGAAGCAGAGCTGGAGAGTCTGGAACGTTCAAGGAGATATTTCACATCTTTCAAGATAAATATATTCCACTGAGGAAAAAGGGGAGTAAAACAAAAGACAGCCATCCGTGGCTTAGTAAAGTAATAAAGGATAGTATCCGGCTGAAAACAAGGGCATATAAAGTAGCCAAATCTAGTGGGAGGATAGAAGATTGGGAAGCATTTAAAAGCCAGCAAACAATAACTAAAAGATTAATTAAGAAAGGGAAGATAGATTATGAAAGTAAACTAGCAAAAAATATAAAAACAGATAGCAAGAGTTTCTACAGCTATATAAAAAGAAAAAGGGTGGCTAAAGTGAATGTTGGTCCCTTAGAGGATGGGACCGGGAAACTAGTGGTGGGGAACATGGAGATGGCAAAGACGCTGAACAAATATTTTGTATCAGTCTTTACAGTAGAGGACACTAAAAATATCCCAACACTGGATAAACAGGGGGCAAAGGGGGGGGGGGGGAGGAGCTAAAGACGATTAAAATCACTAAGGAGATGGTACTCAGTAAAATAATGGGACTTAAGGCGGATAAATCCCCCGGACCTGATGGCCTACATCCTAGGGTCTTGAGAGAAGTGGCGGTAGGGATTGTGGATGCATTGGTGATTATTTTCCAGAACTCCCTGGACTCAGGAAAGGTCCCGGCAGATTGGAAAACTGCTAATGTAACACCCTTATTTAAGAAGGGAAGTAGACAAAAAGCTGGAAACTATAGACCAGTTAGCCTAACATCTGTGGTTGGCAAAATGTTGGAGTCCATTATTAAGGAAACAGTAACAGAGCATTTGGATCAATATAATTTAATAGGACAGAGTCAGCATGGTTTTATGAGGGGGAAGTCATGTTTGACAAATTTGCTTGAATTCTTTGAGGATGTAACATACAGGGTGGATAAAGGGGAACCAGTGGATGTAGTGTATTTGGACTTCCAAAAGGCATTTGACAAGGTTCCACACAAAAGATTACTGATCAAGATAAGAAATCATGGGATTGGGGGTAATATACTGGCATGGGTGGAAGATTGGCTATCGAACAGAAAACAAAGAGTTGGGATAAATGGTTCATTCTCGGGCTGGCAATCAGTAACTAGTGGTGTTCCGCAGGGGTCAGTGCTGGGACCCCAACTCTTTACAATCTATATTAACGATTTGGAGGAAGGGACCGAGTGCAACATATCCAAGTTTGCCGATGATACAAAGATGGGAGGGAAAGCAATGAGTGAGGATGACATAAAAAACCTGCAAAAGGACATAGACAGGCTAAGTGAGTGGGCAGAGATTTGGCAGATGCAATATAATGTTGGAAAGTGTGAGGTTATGCACTTTGGCAGAAAAAATCAAAGAGCAAGTTATTATCTAAATGGAGAGAAACTGCAAAGTGCTACAGTACAAAGGGATCTGGAGGTCCTGGTGCATGAAACACAAAGTTAGTATGCAGGTGCAGCAGGTGATCAGGAAGGCCAATGGAATCTTGGCTTTTATTGCAAGGGGGATGGAGTATAAAAACAGGGAAGTCTTGCTGCAGTTATACAGGGTATTGGTGAGGCCACACCTGGAGTATTGTGTGCAGTTTTTGTTTCCATATTTAAGAAAAGATATACTTGCTCTCGAGGCGGTTCAGAGAAGGTTCACTCGGTTGATTCCGGAGATGAGGGGGTTGATGTATGAGGAAAGGTTGAGTAGGTTGGGACTCTACTCATTGGAGTTCAGAAGAATGAGAGGCGATCTTATCGAAACATATAAGATTGTGAGGGGGCTTGATCGGGTGGATGCGGGGAGGATGTTTCCACTGATGGGTGAGACTAGAACTAGGGGGCATAATCTAAGAATAAGGGGCTGCCCTTTCAAAACTGAGATGAGGAGAAACTTCTTCACTCAGAGGGTAGTAAATCTATGGAATTTGCTACCCCAGAGAGCTGTGGAAGCTGCAACATTAAATAAATTTAAAATGGAGATAGAGTTTCCTAGCAGATAAGGGAATTAGGGGTTACGGGGAGAGGGCAGGGAAGTGGACGTGAGTCTAGATTCGGATCAGCCATGATCCTATTGAATGGCGGAGCAGGCCCGAGGGGCCGTATGGCCTACTCCTTGTTGTGTCTGTGTGTTGATAGAGACACTGAAGACAGGAGTTGGTTTCATAGGTGTTTACTAAACAAAGTCTGGAGGGGAAATAACTGATACAACACAATATACAGGCTTATATAGCCCGAGTGGCCATTACCGGCATTACAGTACACATGGGGCTCTTAAAGGCACATACACGACACTCCTGCTCCTACTTCTTATGTTCTCATGTCCAAGGTAGACTGGAGCGAGTGGGCTATACCCATCGTCCCTGTGATGAAAAAGTCGTTGAGCAGCAAGCCTGGGGAACCAAGGACGGTTCGCATCTGTGGGGACTTTAAGGTAACAGTGAACCCGGTCCTTCACACCGTACAATATCCACTTCCGCGGATTGAAGATATTTTCGCCTCGCTATCTGGAGGGAAACACTTCACTAAGATTGATCTGGCCCAGGCGTATCTGCAAATGGAGGTAGAAGAAGCATCAAAAAAATACCTCACAATCAACACCCATAAAGGTCTCTACCAATACAACCGGCTGGTATTCGGGGTAGCATCAGCTCCGGCTATTTGGCAGAGGGCAATGGAACAACTCCTGCAAGGGATCCCAGGAAACCAGTGTTATTTAGACGACATCCTGGTCATGGGCGAAAATGACAGTGATCACCTTGCCAACCTGGAGCAGGTGCTCACTAGATTGAAGGAATATGGGCTCCGAGCTAACCAACCCAAATGCGAGTTTTTTAGAAAACAGATCTCGCATTGTGGCCACGTTATCGATAAAGAGGGGTTACATAAGTCCCCAGAGAAGATTGAGGCAGTAGTCAAGGCTCCAGCACCGGAAAATGTGTCACAACTGAGGTTGTTCCTCGGGCTGGTAAACTACTACCATAAGTTCTTGCCAAATTTGTCTACAATACTACACCCACTGAACACCCTACTGCAAACTGGGGTGCCATGGAAGTGGAGTGACGAATGTAGACGAGCTTTCCAGAAGAGCAAAACACTAATCACATCGAAAGAGGTATTGGCCCATTACAACCCGGCATTACCAATTCGGTTGGCATGTGATGCGTCACCCAACGGCATTGGAGCGGTGCTGTCGCACAAATTCTCGGACGGCTCCGAGAGGCCAATAGCCTTTGCGTCACGATCTCTAACCTCAGCTGAGCGTAACTACGCCCAGATTGACAGGGTGGCCCTCAGCCTAGTGTGGGAAGTGAAAAAGTTCAATCACTATCTGCACGGGCAGAAATTCACCTTGCTGACTGATCACCAGCCTCTTGTCTCCATTTTTAATTCGAAGAAGGGCGTTCCGGTGATGACTGCGCAATGACTACAAAGATGGTCACTTTTTCTAGGGGCGCACCACTATGAGATTGAATATAAGGGCACGAAACAGCATGAAAATGCTAATGGGCTATCACGCCTGCCACTGCCTACTGCGGAGGAAGCACCAGCAGTGGATCCTGTCGAAATATTCCATTCGACTATAGTTGAATACCTACCGGTAACTAATGCTTGTATCGAAAAGGAAACCCGAAATGACCCGACACTGTCTCGGGTATATGATTTGACGGTGAAGGGATGGCCAGCACATGGCGACTCACTGTTGCCAGCATTCTCGACAAGGAGAGAACAGCTGTCAGTGTGCCGGGGGACCTTGCTGTGTGGATCCCGAGTGGTAATTCCACCCAAGTTAAGGGATAGAGTGCTCAATGAGCTTCATGAGGGTCATCTGGGAGGGGTAAAAATGAAAAGCCTAGCCAGGGCTTATGTGTGGTGGCCGGGAATCGATAAACAAATTGAGGACCTGACCAAGAGCTGCTCAGGATGCCAGAGAGTCCAAAATGCACCACCACAGGCCCCTCTACACCCATGGGAGTGGCCCTCATCTCCATGGCAACGGGTGCATATTGATTTTGCTGGTCCATTCATGGACTCAATGTTTTTAATAGCCGTGGATGCGCACTCGAAATGGCCTGAGGTCATCAAAATGTCCTCCACCACCACGGAGAAAACGATTGCAGTCCTACGGACCATTTTTGCCAGGAATGGCTTGCCGGAACAGGTTTGCTCCGACAACGGACCACAGTTTGTGTCCGAAGAGTTCCGGAGGTTCTTGAAAAAGAATGGGGTATGGCATTACACATCCGCCCCGTATCATCCAGCCACAAATGGATTGGCTGAGAGATTTGTACAAACCTTTAAGAAGGCAATAAAGGCTATGTACAATGACAACATTCCGCTGCAGCACAAGGTGGACAATTTCCTGTTCGCCTACCGGAATGCGACACATGCAGTCACCAACCAGGCCCCAGCCATGATGTTCTTTAACCGAAGGTTAAGATCTCGCCTGGATTTGCTCAGACCAAACGTGCGAAGAGATGTTGAGAGTAAGCAATTCCAGCACATCCATGAGAAGCCAACAAGGAGCTTCAATGTAGGGCAACCAGTCTTGGCCCACGACTACCGAACAGAAAAATGGCAGCCAGGAACGATATGCACTCGGCAGGGCCCACTAATGTACACAGTGGACGTTGGGGAGAGCATCGTGAGACGCCATGCTGACCAGATCCTAGAGTCACAGGAACAAGTCAACCCCATGCCTCGCCCATACGTACCTGGTGATGAACCCGACGTACAGTTCGCATCTACCCCAGAAACAGTAGCATCGGAAGCTGATGAACCAACCGACGACAGGGGGCCAGAATCGCCTCCACACCAAGAGCAAGACACTCGGGAAAGGCGCTATCCAGAAAGGATCAGGAAGCCTCCCCAAAGACTGAATATATAAATAGACTCTTTTCAGCTAATGTTGCATGTTAAAAGTGTTAATTGTAATTAGTTTGATATTTAATTGTTAAATGAGTGTTATGGTACTGTTAATCTAAAAGGGGAGGAATTGTAATGTATGTACCTTTAAGGGGGGGAACTATGTTTTACAGCTCATGTATACTGCAGTACCGGCAGTGACCACACCTGTATATAACACTGAGTAGTAATCTGTACAAATCAGTTGCAGTCTGAGCCACGTTGAGTAAACACCTATTGCACCGTTCTCCGCAGCCTGTGTCTTCTTATACACGGACGTAACAGAAAGGTTCGTGCAAGCTTTGAAGCACGCCTTGAAGGCATCGCAAGGTCAGGGCTCAATCCACCAACGTCTGAACAGCTTCCTGTTGTCCTACAGGAACGAGCCGCATGCCACAACCAAAACTTCCCCTGCTTCGCTCATGATGAAGTGGCAGTTGCGGACAAGTTTTGACTTACTCAAACCTCCAAGGGCAGAACAGGTTGTCCATTGTCAACAAGCTCAAGTTGAAAAGAGAGAGAAAAGAGCCAAGGAGAGACAGTTTCACCCTGGAGAGCACATCCTAGCTCGAAACTACAACACTGGACCGAAATGGGTTCCTGCTACGGTAATCGCGCAGATGGGCCCTGTGTCTTACACGGTTGAGACTGCCGAGGACGTCGTCTGGAGAAGACACACAGATCAACTGTTGCTAGGAGCAGGGACAGCCACAGAAGCTCCAACGGCTGGTTGGCCTGAACTGTTTCCGGATGATACCGTAAACCAGCATCCTTTGCCACAGTGCTCTTCTCCAACACAGGAAGTCATAGAGACGGTTCCACCTGTGCAAACTCCTGACTTTCGACTGACACAGGCACCTTCTCCATCCAGGCCTTTGTCAATGCCTACTGCTGTGGAAGCCAGCGATGACCGTCGGTATCCTGTCAGAGAGCAGCAGCCTCCAAGACGGTTGGATCTGTAGGCTTAGTGACTTACCCACAAGACTGGGGCAGAATAAACCCCAGGGTAAAGTCAGGGTTTGAGGCAGTCTACCTCTACCCTTGTTTAGTTGAGTGCATTGAAAGTAACTTACCTGTTGAGGAATAATGTGGACCTTTCATTTAAGAGGGGAGGAATATGTTATGTATTGTGTGTTCTCCTCCCACCTGCAGTGGCGCTGTCACAGCAGATACATGGTCGGGTGTTCTCTTGGTTAAGTTTAGCTCTCTTTGTTCGGAACTCTCCAGAACTTTCCTTCCCTTCCTGAATAAAGCACTTCATGTTTGAATCTCTGGGTTCTGAGTTCTAATTGTGTCTAGGTAGAAAGGTACCGACACAACAATGACATAGGAAGATATAGTGCAAGACTATTCTGTGGAAAGACTTTGTGGCAAACATTTGCAAATACAGCTACTGCCATAATACTTGGGATTCACATGCAATATTGCACATTGATCCTAGAACTATCCTGGGAGTAGGAAGGAAAGCATACCATGTGGTGACCAGTTCTAGTACTCTTCCTATTATAAAGCGGAATTGGTTGTGTTACTGGACAAGTAATCCAGAGACTAATAATCCGGAGACGTGAGTTCAAATCCCACCACGGCAGCTGTGGAATTTAAATTCAGTTAATTAAATAAATCTGGAATAAAAAGAAAGTATCAGTAATGGTGACCATGAAACTACCGGATTGCCGTAAGAACCCATCTGCTGTCTTTACCTGGTCTGGCCTATACGTGAGTCCAGACCCACAGCAATGTGGTTGACTCTTAACTGCTCCTCTGAAATGGCCCAGCAAGCCACCAACCACTGCAAGAAACAATAATAAGAATAAAACCGGACGGACCACCCGGCAGTGAGCTCGGCACTGGCTTCATACGAACATATGAATTAGGAGCAGGAGGGGGCCGAGTGGCCCCTCGAGCCTGCTCCGCCATTCAATAAGATCATAGCTGATCTGATTACTCCACATTCCCGCCTACCCCCGATAACCTTTCACCCCCTTGCTTATCAAGAATCTACCTATCTCCGTCTTAAAAATATTCAAGGACTCTGCTTCCACCGCCCTCTGAGGAAAAGAGTTCCAAAGACTCGTGATCCTCAGATAATTTTTTTCCCCTCATCTCTGTCTTAAATGGGCGACCCCTTATTTTTAAACAGTGACCCCTAGTTCTTAATTCTCCCACAAGAGGAAACATCCTTGCCACATCCACCCTGTCAAGACCCCTCAGGATCTTATATGTTTCAATCAAGTCACCTCTTACTCTTCTAAACTCCAGCGGATACAAGCCTAGACTGTCCAACCTTTCCTCATAAGACAACCCGCCCATTCCAGGTATCAGTCCAGTAAACCTTCTCTGAACTGCTTCCAACGCATTTTCATCCTTCTTTAAATAAGGAGACCAATACTGTACACAGTACTTCAGATGTGGTCTCACCAATGCCCTGTATAACTGAAGCATAACCTTTTGTATTCAATTCCCCTCGCAATAAATGATAACATTCTATTAGCTTTCCTAACTACTTGCTGTACCCTGCATACTAACCTTTTGCTATTCATGTACTAGGACACCCAGATCCCTCTGCATCTCAGAGCTCTCCAATCTCTCACCATTTAGATAATATGCTTTATTATTCTTCCTGCCAAAATGGACAATTTCCCATTTTCCCATATTATACTCCATTTGCCGAATCTTTGCCACTCACTTAACCTATCTATATCCCTTTGTAGCCTCATGTCCTGTTCACAATTTAATTGTCTGTGGTGTAGCGGGTCTGTTGGTAAACAAGGTCCCTTAAGTATACAGGTAGACTACCCTTTATCCGGACTTCCGAAAACCGAAACCCTCTAAAAACCGAAGGTTTTTTCGTTCAGCGTAAGTCGTGCGTACGACTTAAGCTGAACGAAAAAACCTTCGGTTTTTAGAGGGTTCCGGTTGCGGAAGTTCGGATAAAGGGTAAGTTGTGCGCACGACCCCCCGCCGACCCCGCCAGCCCCGACAACCCCGCCAGCCCCGACAACCGCCGACCCCCCCCGCGGACCCCGCCAGCCCCGACAACCGCCGACTCCCCCCGCGTACCCCGCCGGCCCCGACCCCGACTGACTTACGCTGAGCGCCAGCGTAAGTCGTGCGCACGACCCCCCGCTGACCCCCCCGCGGACCCACCTTCCGAAATCCGAAATTCTCCTTTATCCGAAACTCGGCTGGTCCCGAGGTTTTCGGATAAAGGATAGTCTACCTGTATCATTTAATTATAGTGTAATTGGTGGTATTGACTTGATTTAATTTAATTTGAATTAACTAAAGGGTAAGTCATGACAGGAGAGCTCGGCCCTGTGGTATGCCCCTCCTGCGCTATGTGGGAAATCAGGGACACTTCCTGTGTCCCTGATGACCATGTGTACAGGAAGTGTATCCAGCTGCAGCTACTGGCAGACCGCATTGCGGCGCTGGAGCTGCGAGTGGATACATACTGGAGCATTCGCGATGCTGAGGAGGTCATGGATATCACGTTTAATCAGTTGGTCACACCACAGGTAAAGGTTGCACAGGCAGAAAGGGAACGGGTGACCACCAGGCAGAGTAGTAGGTGCAGGCAGGTAGTGCAGGAGTCCCCTGTGGTCATCCCCCTCTTATATACCACTTTGGATACTGTTGGGGGGGATGGCTTATCAGAGGAAGGCAGCAGCAGCCAACTTCCTGGCACCAGGGGTGGTTCTGCTGCACAGGACGGGAGGAAAAAGAGGGGTAGAGCTATAGTAATAGGGGATTCTATTTTAAGGGGAATAGATAGGCATTTCTGCGGCCGTAAACGAGACTCCAGGATGGTGTGTTGCCTCGCTGGTGCAAGGGTCAAGGATGTCTCAGAGCGGCTGCAGAACATTTTGGAAAGGGAGGGTGAACAGCCAGTTGTCGTGATGCATATAGGTACCAATGATATAGGTAAAAAATGGGATGAGGTCCTAAAAGCTGAATATAGGGAGTTAGGAGGTAAATTAAAAAATAGGACCTCAAAGGTAGTAATCTCAGGATTGCTACCAGTGCCACGTGCTAGTCAGAGTAGAAATAGAAGGATATTTCAGATGAATATGTGGCTAGAGGAATGGTGCAAGGGGGAGGGATTCAAATTCCTGGGACATTGGAACCCGTTCTGGGGGAGGTAGGACCAGTACAAACCGGACGGTTTGCACCTGGGCAGGACCGGGACCGATGTCCTAGGGGGAGTGTTTGCTCGTGCTCTGGGGGAGGGTTTAAACTAAAATGGCAGGGGGTCGGGAACCTGAGCAGGGAGACAGAGGAAAGGGAAACATAGAAACAAAGAAGATAGGAGCAGGAGTAGGCCATTCGGCCCCTCGAGCCTGCTCCGCCATTCAATGACATCATGGCTGATCATCCAAATTCAGTACCCTGTCCCTGCCTTCTCCCCATATCCCTTGATCCCTTTAGCCTTAAAAAATATATCCAACTCCTTCTTGAATATACTTAATGAACTGGCCTCCACCGCCCTCTGTGGCAGAGAATTCCACAGGTTAACCACTCTCTGGGTGAAGAAATTCCTCCTCATTTCAGTCCTAAATGGCTTACCCCTTATCCTTAGACTATGACCCCTGGTTCTGAACTCCCCGGCCATCAGACACATCCTTCCTGTCCAGGCCTGACAGAATTTTATAGGTTTCGATGAGATCCCCTCTCAATCTTCTAAATTCCAGTGAGTATAAGCCCAATCGACACAATCTCTCATACGTCATTCCTGCCATCCCAGGTATCAGCCTGGTGAATCTTCGCTGCACTCCTTCCATGGCAAGAACGTCCTTCCTCAGGTAAGGCGACCAAAACTGCACACAATACTCAAGGTGTGGTCTCACCAAGGCCCTGTACAACTGCAGCAAGACATCCTTGGACTCACTCTGGAGCATACGCGATGCTGAGGATGTTGTGGATAGCACATTCAGTGAGTTGGTCACACCGCAGGTAAAGGCTAGCTCAGACAGTAAATGGGTGACCAAAAGGCAGGGTAAAGGCAGGAAGGTAGTGCAGGAGTCACCTGCGGTCATCTCCCTCCAAAACAGGTTTACCGTTTTGGGTACTGTTGGGGGAGATGACTTATCAGGGGAAGGCACCAGCAGCCAGGTTCAGGGCACCATGACTGGCTCTGCTGCACAGAAGGGCAGGAAAAAGAGGGATAGGGCTATAGTGATAGGGGATTCAATTGTAAGGGGGATAGATAGGAGTTTCTGTGGCCGAGACCGAGACTCCAAGATGGTATGTTGCCTCCCTGGTGCAAGGGTCAAGGATGTCTCGGAGCGGGTGCAGAGCATTCTGAAGGGGGAGGGGGATCAGCCAGTTGTCGTGGTACATGTAGGTACCAACGATGTAGGTAAAAAGAGGGAGGAGGTCCTACAAGCTGAATTTAGGGAGTTAGGAGCTAAATTGAAAAGTAGGACCTCAAAGGTAGTAATCTCTGGATTGCTACCAGTGCCACGAGCAAATAAGTTTAGAGAGAGTAAGATAGATAAGCTAAATACGTGGCTTGAGCAGTGGTGCAAGGGAGAGGGATTTAAATTCTTGAGGCATTGGAACCAGTTCTTGGGGAGGAGTGACCTGTACCAAGGGGACGGTCTACACCTGAACTGTGAGGGAGCCGATGTCCTCGGGGTAATATTTTCTAGGGCGGTTCGGGAGGATTTAAACTAATTTGGCAGGGGGATGGGAACCTAGGTAGTGGAAAAGAGGGAAGTCATATGAAGTCAGAAATAGATGGTAGAAAGGTGAGAAGCAATAAGCAAAGGAGAGAAACACAAAGGGCCAAACTAATTCATAATGAGAGTGTGAAAAAAGCAAGCCTGAAGGCTTTGTATCTTAATGCTAGAAGCATTAGGAACAAGGTGGATGAATTAGTTGTGGAAATAGAGGTAAACAAGTATGATTTGATTGGGATTACAGAAACGTGGCTGCAGGGTGGGCAAGGCTGGGAACTTAACATCCAGGGATATACAATATTTAGGAAGGATCGGCAAAAAGGTAGGGGAGGTGGGGTAGCATTGCTGGTAAAGGAGGGGATTAATGCAATGGAAAGGAAGGATATTAACTCGGATGAAACGGAATCTGTATGGGTAGAAATGAGAAATAGCAAGGGGAGGAAAACGTTAGTGGGTGTGATATATAGGCCTCCAAATAGTAATATGGAGGTGAGGGAAGGCATAAAAAGGGAAATTAGAGAAGCGTGCGATAAGAGCACAGCCGTCATCATGGGTGACTTTAATTTACATATTGATTGGACTACCCAAATTAGTAAAAATTCTGAGGAGGAGGAATTCCTGGAATGTTTTCGGGACGGTTGTCTGGACCAATATGTCGAGGAGCCGACTCGAGATCAGGCCATTTTAGACTGGGTATTGTGCAATGAGAAGGGACTTATCAGCAATCTTCTTGTACGAGGCCCCTTGGGTCAGAGCGATCATAATATGATCGAGCTCTCAGTCGAGATGGAGAGTGAGGAAATTGAATCAGAGACTAAGGTCCAGAACTTAAATAAAGGGAATTACGAGGGTCTGAGACAGGAATTGGGTAAGATTGATTGGGTGGTGTTTCTGGGGGGATTGACAGTGGAGAGACAATGGCAAGCATTCAAAGATAGAATGGAAGAATTCCAGAACATGTTTATACCGGTTTGGCATAAAAATAAACCTAAAAAGGTGACTCAACCGTGGATAACGAGGGAAATTAGGGACAGCATAAAATCAAAAAAAAGGGCATATCAACTGGCAAAAAAAAGCACCAGACCGGAAGATTGGGGGCAGTACAGGATACAGCAAAAGAGGACAAAGGTATTAATCAGGAAGGGGAAAATAGAATACGAAAGTAAACTTGCAGCAAACATAAAGACAGACTGCAAAAGCTTTTATCGGTATATCAGGAGGAAAAGACTGGTAAAATCCCAAGTCGGTCCCTTGCAGTCCGATTCGGGAGAATATATAATGGAGAATAAGGAAATGGCAGACCAATTAAACTCATACTTTGGTTCTGTATTCACAAAGGAGGACACAAATAACCTCCCAGGAATATCGGCAAACATAGGGACTAATGAGAGGGAGGAGCTGACAGAAATTAGTATCTCTAGGGATATGGTGTTGGGTAAGTTGAGGGGACTGAAGGCCGACAAATCCCCGGGGCCTGATAAACTACATCCTAGGGTACTTAAGGAGGTGGCCCTGGAGATAGCAGATGCTCTAAGAATCATCTTCCGGAACTCCATTGACTCGGGAACAGTACCCGTGGATTGGAGGGTAGCTAATGTTACCCCAATATTTAAAAAGGGGGGTAGAGAGAAAGCAGGGAATTATAGACCAGTAAGCCTTACATCGGTTGTGGGCAAAATGCTAGAGTCCATTATTAAGGATAAAATAGCGGAGCACTTGACAAATGGGGAAAGGATCGGACAGAGTCAACATGGATTTACAAAGGGTAAATCGTGTTTGACTAATCTGCTGGAATTTTTTGAGGAAGTAACTGGTAAAATAGATGGGGGAGAGCCAGTGGATGTGGTGTACCTTGACTTCCAGAAAGCCTTCGATAAGGTTCCACACAAAAGATTATCATGCAAAATTAAGGCTCATGGAATTGGAGGCAAAGTATTAACGTGGATAGAGAACTGGCTGGCGGATAGAAAACAGAGAGTTGGAATAAACGGCTCGTTTTCGGAGTGGCAGGCAGTGACCAGCGGGGTGCCGCAAGGATCTGTCCTGGGACCCCAGCTGTTCACAATATATATAAATGATCTGGATCAGGGAATTGGATGCAATATTTCCAAATTCGCTGACGACACTAAACTAGGAGGAGGGGTGGGCTCTGATGAGGATGTCAGGAGGCTACAGTGCGATTTGGACAGGTTGGGGGAATGGGCGGATACGTGGCAGATGCACTATAATGTGGATAAATGCGAGGTTATCCACTTTGGGGGTAAAAACAGGAGGGTAGATTATTATCTAAATGGCAATAGATTGGGAGATGGGGAAGTGCAGAGGGACCTGGGTGTTCTTGTGCACCAGTCACTGAAGGAGAGCATGCAGGTGCAACAGGCGATTAAGAAGGCAAATGGTATGTTGGCCTTCATATCAAGGGGGTTCGAGTATAGGAATAGGGATACCTTACTACAGCTGTACAAGGTGCTGGTGAGACCGCATCTGGAGTATTGTGTACAGTTTTGGTCGCCCCATCTGCGGAAGGATGTTCTTGCCATGGAAAGAGTGCAACGGCGATTCACCAGGCTGATACCTGGAATGGCGGGAATGACCTACGAAGAGAGATTAAATAGTTTGGGCTTGTACTCACTGGAGTTTAGAAGATTGAGAGGGGATCTCATCGAAACATATAAAATTATGGCAGGCCTGGACAGGCTGAATTCAGAGAGAATGTTTCCAATGGCCGGGGAGCACAGAACCAGGGGCCACAGTCTAAAAATAGCGGGCAAATCATTTAAAACAGAGATGAGGAAGAATTTCTTCACTCAAAGAGTGGTGAGCCTGTGGAATTCCCTGCCACAGAGGGCTGTGAAGGCTAATTCAATAAATATTTTCAAGAGAGAATTGGATATATTTCTGAAGGCTAAGGGGATTAAGGGTTACGGAGAAAAGGCGGGGACGGGGTACTGAACTGGTAAGATCAGCTATGATCTCAGACGAAGATCAGCCATGATCTCATTGAATGGCGGAGCAGGCTCGAAGGGCCGAATGGCCTACTCCTGTTCCTATCTCTATGTTTCTATGTTTCTATGTTCTTGTACTCGAACTCTCTTGCTACGAAGGCCAACATACCATTTGCCTTCTTAACCGCCTGCTGCACCTGCATGCTTACCTTCAGCGACTGGAGCACAAGAACACCCAGGTCTCTTTGCACGTCCCCTTCTCCCAATCTATTGCCATTCAAATAATAATCTGCCTTCCTGTTTTTGACACCAAAGTGGATAACCTCACATTTATCCACATTATAGTGCATTTGCCATGTTTCTGCCCGATCACCCAACCTGTCCAAATCATACTGGAGTTTCACGACAACCTCCTCACAGCATACCCTCCCACCCAGCTTTGTGTCGTCTGCAAATTTGGAGATATTACATCCAATTCCCTCGTCCAGATCATCAATATATATTGTGAACAGCTGGGGTCCTAGGACCGATCCTTGCGGTACCCCACTAGTCACTGCCTGCCACTCGGAAAATGACCCATTTATTCCAACTCTTTGCTTTCTGTCCGCCAACCAGATCTCTATCCAAGTCAATACCTTGCCCCCAATCCCATGTGCCTTAATTTTGCACGCTAATCTCTTATGTGGGACCTTATCGAAAGCCTTCTGAAAGTCCAAATACACCACATCCACTGGTTCTCCCTTATCTATTTTACCAGTTACATCCTCAAAAAATTCCAGTAGATTAGTCAAGCATGATTTACCTTTTGTAAATCCATGTTGACTTTGTCCGATCCAGTCACTGCTTTCCAAGTGCTCTGCTATTACATCTTTTATAATGGACTCTAGCATTTTCCCCACGACCGATGTCAAGCTTACCGTTCTATAATTCCCCGCCTTTTCTCTACCACCTTTTTTGAATAGTGGGGTAACATTAGCTACCCGCCAATCCATGGGTACCGTTCCAGAGTCTATCGAGTTCTGGAAGATGACCAGCAATGCATCTACTGTTTCTAGGGCCACTTCCTTAAGTACCCTGGGATGTAGATTATCAGGCCCTGGGGATTTATCGGCCTTCAGTCCCATCAATTTTCCAAACACCATTTCCCTACAAATACTGATTTCTTTCAGTTCCACCCTTTCATCAGACCCTATGTTCCCTGGCATCTCTGGGAGGATAGAAGCAAAAGACAGGAAGGAGAAAAACAAAGGTGGCAGTCAGAGAAATCAAGGGTTTAAATCAAACATGGCCACAGTAAATAATAATTATAAAAGTTCTAAGAGTATATTAAAAAAACAAGCCTGAAGGCTTTGTGTCTTAATGCGAGGAGCATTCGTAATAAGATGGATGAATTAGCTACGCAAATAGAGGTAAACGAATATGATATGATTGGGATTACGGAAACATGGCTCCAGGGTGGCCAAGGCTGGGAACTCAACATCCAGGGGTATTCAATATTCAGGAAAGATAGGCAAAAAGGAAAAGGAGGTCGGGTAGCATTGCTGGTTAAAGAGGAGATTAAAACAATTGTAAGGAAGGTTATTAGCTCTGATGATGTGGAATCTGTATGGGTAGAACTGAGAAATACCAAGGGGCAGAAAACGTTAGTGGGAGTGGTATATAGACCTCCAAACAGTAATATGGAGGTCGGGGATGGCATTAAAAGGGAAATTAGAGACGCGTGCAATAAGGGCACAGCAGTTATCATGGGTGACTTTAATCTACATATAGATTGGGCTAACCAAATTAGTAACAATACTGTGGAGGAGGAATTCCTGGAGTGTATACGGGATGGTTTCCTGGACCAATATTTTGAGGAACCAACTAGAGGTCAGGCCATCTTAGACTGGGTATTATGTAATGAGAAAGGATTAATTAGCAATCTTGTTGTGCGAGGCCCCTTGGGTCGGAGCGATCATAATATGATCGAATTCTTCATTAAGATGGAGAGTGAAGTAGTTGATTCAGAGACTAGGGTCCTGAATTTAAATAAAGGAAACTATGGTGGTATGAGGCGTGAGTTGGGTACGATTGATTGGGGAATGTCACTCAAAGGGTTGACGGTGGATAGGCAATGACAAACATTCAAAGATCGCATGGATGAACTACAGAATTTGTTCATCCCAGTTTGGCATAAAAATAAAACAAAAAAGGTGACTCAACCGTGGCTAACAAGGGAAATTAGGGATAGCATAAGATCCAAGGAGAGGACATATAAATTGGCCAGAAAAAGCAGTAAACCTGAGGATTGGGAGCTGTTTAGGATTCAACAAAGGAGGACAAAGGGATTAATTAAGAAGGGGAAAATAGAGTATGAGAGTAAGCTTGCAGGGAACATAAAAACTGACTGTAAAAGCTTTTATAGATATGTGAAGAGAAAAAGATTGGTGAAGTCAAGTGTAGGTCCCTTGCATTCAGAATCAGGGGAATTTATAATGGGGAACAAAGAAATGGCAGACCAATTAAATACATACTTTGGTTCTGTCTTCACAAAGGAGGACACAAATAAACTCCCAGAGATGTTGGGGAACATAGGGTCTAATGAGAGGGAGGAACTGAAAGAAATCAGTATTTTTAGGGAAATGGTGTTGGGGAAATTGACGGGATTGAAGGCCAATAAATCCCCAGGGCCTGATAATCTACATCCTAGGGTACTTAAGGAAGTGGCCCTAGAAATAGTAGATGCATTGCTGGTCATCTTCCAAAATTCTATAGACTCTGGAACAGCTCCCATGGATTGAAGGGTAGCTAATGTTACCCCACTATTCAAAAACATGGTAGAGAGAAAACAGGGAATTATAGACCTGTAAGCCTGACATTGGTAGCGGGGAAAATGCTAGAGTCCATTATAAAAGACTAGCTGGAGTGCCCGGCAGTGCCGAAGGTTTTTTGAGGGCATGTTGTTGTGAAAAAAGAATATATATTATATATATATTAAAAAATGAGTTTGTCTGTCTGTCTGGGAAGGGGAGAGAGAGAGAGAGAGAGAGAGAGACGGGGGGAAGGAGAGAGAGGGGAAGGAGAGAGAGAGACGGGGGAGAGGGACTGAGAGAGAGAGAGAGAGAGAGAGAGAGAGAGAGAGAGAGAGAGAGAGGGAAGGAGAGAGAGAGAGGGAAGGAGAGAGAGAGGGAAGGCAAGAGAGACAGAGAGGGAAGGCGAGAGAGAGAGAAGGAAGGAGAGAGAGGGGGGAAGGAGAGAGAGAGAGGAAGGAGAGAGAGAAAGAGAGAGGGGGGAAGGAGAGAGGGGGGTAAGGAGAGAGAGAGAGAGAGAGAGAGAGAGAGAGAGAGAGAGGGGTAAGGAGAGAGAGAGAGAGAGAGAGAGAGAGAGAGAGGGGGAAGGAGAGAGAGAGGGGGGGGAAGGAGAGAGAGAGAGAGAGAGAGAGGGAAGGAGAGAGGGAAGGAGAGAGAGGGAAGGAGAGAGAGAGGGAAGGAGAGAGAGAGGGAAGGCAAGAGAGACAGAGAGGGAAGGCGAGAGAGAGAGAAGGAAGGAGAGAGAGGGGGGAAGGAGAGAGAGAGAGGAAGGAGAGAGAGAAAGAGAGAGGGGGGAAGGAGAGAGGGGGGTAAGGAGAGAGAGAGAGAGAGAGAGAGAGGTAAGGAGAGAGAGAGAGAGAGAGAGAGAGAGAGGGGGGGAAGGAGAGAGAGAGAGGGGGAAGGAGAGAGAGAGAGAGAGGGGGGAAGGAGAGAGAGAGAGAGAGAGAGAGAGAGAGGGAAGGAGAGAGAGAGAGAGAGAGAGAGAAATTACTGAATCAATACTAATGAATCAACAATTTCCTCACCTCCATTACCATTACTCAGGCCCGGCCGGTCTTTAATGGCCGCCACTCGCCTCAGCTCAGCTCCCGCTTGGCAGTTTGAATGATTAGGCCCCGTCCACAAACACGATGAAACACCCCCCGTGCCCCTGTAGGATTGGTCAACCATCACGTCACTCAACGCTAATGAGCGGTAGGATTGGTCAACCGCTAATGAGTGGATTTTGTCCGTTTTTTGAAGGTTTTTTGTATACTGTCCGAACAATTTTTGTCTGACCAAAAAGTAAATATGCCCATGACACTCCCCTAATCATAAGCTTTCTTTTGATATAACATATGTGTAGGTACGCTCTATAACTTTTGAGTGATGCCCAGACATATACACAGACAGACAGACACCACGATCCTTTTATATATATATATATATAAATAAAATAAAATAATAAAATGAGAGATAGATAGATAGATGTAATAGCAGAGCACTTGGAAAACAGTGACAGGATCGGACAAAGTCAACATGGATTTACAAAAGGTAAATTGTGCTTGACTAATCTACTGGAATTTTTTTGAGGATGTAACAGGTAAAATAGATAAGGGAGAACCAGTGGATGTGGTGTATTTGGACTTTCAGAAGGCTTTCGATAAGGTCCCGCATAAGAGATTAGCGTGTAAAGTTAAGGCACATGGGATTAGGGGCAAGGTATTGACTTGGAGAGAGAACTGGTTGGCAGACAGAAAGCAAAGAGTTGGAATAAATGGGTCTTTTCCCGAGTGGCAGGCATTGACTAGTGGGGTACCGCAGGGATCGGTGCTAGGACCCCAGCTATTCACAATATATATTAATGATCTAGACGAGGGAACTAGATGTAATATTTCCAAGTTTGCAGATGACACAAAGCTGGGTGGGCGTGTGTGCTGTGAGGAGGATGCAGAGAAACTCCAGTATGATTTGGACAGGTTGGGTGATTGGGCAGAAGCATGGCAGATGCAATATAATGTGGATAAATGCGAGGTTATCCACTTTGGTGTCAAAAACAGGAAGGTAGATTATTATCTGAATGGCAATAGATTGGGAGAAGGGGAAGTGCAACAAGACCTGGGTGAAGTTCTTGTGCACCAGTCGCTGAAGGTAAGCATGCAGGTGCAGCAGGCGGTTAAGAAGGCAAATGGTATGTTGGCCTTCATAGTGAGAGGATTCGAGTACAGGAGCAAAGATGTCTTGCTGCAGTTGTACAGGGCGTTGCTGAGACCACACCTTGAGTATAGTGTGCAGTTTTGGTCACCTTATCTGAGGAAGGATGTTCTTGCCATGGAGGGAGTGCAGTGAAGATTCACCAGACTGATACCTGGGATGGCAGGAATGACGTATGAGGAGAGATTGGGTCGATTGGGCTTATACTCACTGGATTTTAGAAGAATGAGAGGGGATCTCATTGAAACTTATAAAATTCTAACAGGACTAGACAGACTAGATGCAGGAAGGATGTTCCTGATGGCAGGGGAGTCCAGAACCAGGGGTCACAGTCTAAAGATAAGGGGTAAGCCATTTAGGACAGAGATGAGGAGGAATTTCTTCACCCAGTGAGCGGTGAACCTGTGGAATTCTCTACCACAGAAGGCAGTTGAGGCCAATTCATTAAATATATTCAAGAAGGAGTTAGATATATTTCTTAAGGCTAAAGGGATCAAGGGATATGGGGAGAAGGCAGGGACAGGGTACTGAGTTTGAATGATCAGCCATGATCTCATTGAATGGTGGAGCAGGCTCAAGGGACCAAATGGCCTACTCCTGCTCCCATCTTCTATGGTTCTATGTTTCTAACGGGAGGAGGAGGCTCCATGAACATCCCCATCATCAATGATTGTGAAGCAAAAGACAAGGCTGAAGCGTTTGCAACCATCTTCAGCCAGAATGGCCGAGTGGATAATTCATCTTGGCCTCCTCCTGAGGTCCCCACCATCACAGAAGCCAGTCTTCATCCAATTCGATTCACTCCACGCGATATCAAGAAACAGCTGAACGCACTGGAAACAGCAAAGGCGATGGTCCTCAACAGCATCCCGGCTGTTGTGCTGAAGACTTGTGCTCCAGAACTTGCTATGCCTCTAGCCAAGCTGTTCCAGTTTAGCTATAACTCTGGCATCTATCCAACAACGTGGAAAACTGCCTAGGTATGTCCTGTCCACAAAAAGCAGGACAAATGCAATCCGGCCAATTACCGCCCCATTAGTCTACTCTCAATCATCAAGTGATGGAAGGTGTCGTCGACAGTGCTATGAAGTGGCACTTACTCACCAATAACCTGCTCACTGATGCCCAGTTTAGGTTCCGCCAGGACCACTCAGCTCCTGACCTCATTACAGCCTTGGTCCAAACATGGACAAAGAGCTGAATTACAGAGGTGGGGTGAGAGTGATTGTCCTTGACATCAAGGCAGCATTTGACTGGGTATGGCATCAAGGAGCCCTAGTAAAACTGAAGTTCACAGAAATCACAGAAACCCCACAGTGCAGATAGAGGCCATTTCGGCCCATCGAGCCTGCACCGACACATATCCCACCCGATCCCCGTAACCCCTACACCAACACATATCCCACCCTATCCCCGTAACCCCACGTATTTAATCCCCCTAACACTAAGGGTCACATTTTATCATAGCCAATCAACCTGACCCGCACATCTTTGGACTGTGGGAGGAAACCGGAGCACCCGGAGGAAACCCACGCAAACACGGGGAGAATGTGCAAACTCCACACAGACAGTCTGTTAATGGGAACCGGGGGGAAAACTCTCCACCGGCTGGAGTCATACCTTGAACAAAGGAAGATGGTTGTGGTGGTTGGAGGTCAATCATTACAGCCCCAGGACATCGCTGCAGGAGTTCCGCAGGGCAGTGTCCTAGGCCCAACCATCTTCAGCTGCTTCATCAATGACCTTTCCTCCATCATAAGGTCAGAAGTGGGAATGTTCGCTGATGACTGCACCGTGTTCAGTGCCATTCACAACTCCTCAGATAATGAAGCAGTCCATGCCCGAATGCAGTAAGACTTGGATGACATTCAGGCTTGGGCTGATAAGTGGCAGCTAACATTCGCGCCACACAAGTGCCAGGCAATCACCCCATCATTGCTGGCGGTGCCTCAAGCTGTCTAGGCCATAAGCCCCGGAATTCACTGCCCAAACCTCCCCATTGCTGCTTTTAAGACATGCCTTAAATCCCACTTGTTTGACCCTCCAAAAAGCGAACGTCTAACCACCGCCCCTTGACATAAATGCTGGCTTTGCCAGTGACGACCACATCCCAGGAACAAAAAAAAAAATCCTGCACAGGTTGCTATGCCTTCAGCCCCCACCACAAACTCCGTACCCTCATTACCAATTCCATCTCCCCCCTTGACCACCGTCTCGGGTTGAACCAAACTGTTCGCAACCTCAGCAGAGCTTGCAACCCCATAATCCTCCCCATCAGAAATAACAGTCTTTGCTTCAGCTCATCCGCTGCCAAAACCCTCACCCATGCCGTTGTCACCTCCAGACTTCATTATTCCAATGCTCACCTGGCCAAGCCTCCCATTCTCCACGCTCCATAAATTTCAGCTCATCTAAAACTCTAATGCCACAGTAACTCGCACCAAATCCTGCTCACCCATCACCCCTGTGCTCGTTGACCTACATTGGCTTCCGGTCCCCCAACGCATCAAATTTAGAACTCTAATTTTCATGTTCAAACCCCTCCATAACCTCACTGCTTCCCATCTCTAACTACTCCAACCCTACAACTTCCCGACAACTCTGCATTCCTCCAACTGGCCTCTTGTGCGTCCCCCACTCCCTTCACCCCATCATTGGTGGCAATGCCGCAAGCTGTCTAGGCCCTAAGCCCTGGAATTCACTCCCCAAACCTCCCCCACCTCTCCTTTTAAGACATCCCTTAAAACCCATTTATTTGACCCTCCTACTATCGCCTCCTTTGGTTCTGCGTCAATATCTTGTCATTACCGTGGGAAGATTTTCTTTGTTAAAGGCCCCATATAAATGCAAATTTTTTGTTGTTTCAAATAGAATTGCTTTCAACCCTAGGATGAAGTTGTCTGCTCCAAGAGGTTCAGAATCTGTTGCCTTTGTAAAGTCTCGAGGGTCACAACGATAGCTGTGCAGGTCCATAGTCTGAGGACAGCTGAAATCACTCATGCATCTGATTAAACAGCATAAGTGCGGACATAAATTTGTACATTGGCAGTGGTCCCCTTTCACACTGAACCATAGGGATTTTCTGTTGGGCTCCCCATTTCTACAGAAACATTGTTGTAGTCTACAAATTAGTTCCTTGGATTGACTGCCTGAATAATCTTGGGAAAAGTTCCTTTAAAATAGAGCAATTCAATACACTAAAATCTAGGAGCTAGAAAGGGATGTTCATCACAAGGTAACAGCTGAGTTTTTCTGGCAATCTGGTACTTTTCTGGAACTCATGGGCACGAAGTTCTATGCCACACACGTAAGCAATTAACTGCATACGCTTCGCCACCTCACTGATCATTTCCATCACCAAAGTATCCAGTACAATCTTAATACTTACCAGAACTGTCAGCACCAGAGACTTTGCGAGCATGGAGCTCAATGGCACAGATTGGTTTCTTTCTAGGTCCTTCCTGACATTTGTAACTGACTCTTAAGTCAGAGCACCTCTGGAATCCTGTATTGCTTAGCTAAATGTACTTTGTATCAGGTTATTGGAATGGCTCTCGGGGATTTCTAGTGCGCAACATGGTCATATGCATCATTAAACTTGCTTAAAAGTCCCTTTCCATGAAATGAATTCCACACATCATCAGTAGGAGACCAAGCACTTCAATCTTGCAACTCCGCTGAATTCGATATCCTGGGCCACTGCTCTTCCATCAGTGTTAAATGCAGATATTTAGCTATTGCAGATGTATTGTCTGAATAGTGACCATTATTTTGCATTGTATATTGGCTAATCGGGAGGTGGCAAGTTGGCCGTATAAATTTCACCAGTGTGCCTGATGTTAACTGGCTTTATAAAGCTTCCTGCATATTCAAACCTTTTTGGGGTAATGGAAATTTAGCCGTGTGGATTACTACTTTCCTTGAATATGAAAAATAACTGGGTAGTCAAATGGAGGCTAGGCTACCTCTGAAGCTGCTGATATTCTCCCTCTCTACTTAACAGCTATGCATGTTGGGGAGGGGGGGAGAGCAGGGCAAGCAGGGAAGGGAAATATTTTGAAAATCTAGCCTACAGATAATTTTGCCCAAGTCTATTAGAGTCCTAATTAGTCCCCAAAAGCTTAAAGCTGCATTCCCAACAGAACAGTAATGCAGACATTGGACAGAGTAAAGATCATGGGAATACTGAAAGCAGATTTTCTTTACCTAAACCTAAGGGATCACATTACTCTTCGTCCAAATATAAGCATTTCCCACCTATGATCGGTGAATCTGCTAAACTGAGTGGCTTGCTAAACAGGGTGGCAACAGGAATTTGGTGAGTGTGGGAATTTGGCGCAGAGGGGGAAGGAAGTGCTAAGTAATTTAAACCAAGGGCAACAGTAAATAATCAGAGTAATTCATTATATCGAAGGGGATAAAATTGGATTTAACAGAGTAGAGGATTCCAACATTAAAGGGATTTAAATTGCATTAATAAAAATCTGGTATACATAAATAAATAAATAGGAGTAAGGGGATACAAACTAAAAAACATATACATATAACATGCATGCTAAAAAGCAGAAGCAGCATGATAGACAGGGCTAAGCAATCCCACAATCAACAGATCAGATCAAAGCTCTGCAGTCCTGCCACATCCAGTCGTGAATGGTGGTGGACTATTAAGCAACTAATGAGAGGAGAAGGCTCCATGATTATCCCCATCCTCAATGATGGTGGAGCCCAGCACGTGAGTGCAAAGGACAAGGCTGAAGCGTTTGCAACCTTCTTCAGCCAGAAGGGCTGAGTGGACGATCCATATCGGCCTCCTTCTGAGGTCCCCACCATTACAGAAGCCAGTCTTCAGCCAATTTGATTTACTCCACGTGATATCAAGCTATCGTGCTGAAACTTGTGCTTCGGAACTAGCCGATCCTCTAGCCAAGCTGTTCCAGTACAGCTACAACACTGGCATCTATCCGACAATGTGGGAAACTGCCCATGTATGTCCTGTCCACAAAAAGCAGGACAAATCCAACCCGGCCAATTACAGCCCCATCAGTCTACTCTCAATCATCAGCAGTGATGGAAGGTGTCATCGACAGTGCTATCAAGCAGCACTTACCCACCAATAACCCACTCACTGATGTCCAGTTTGGGTTCGCCAAGACAACTCGGTTCAAACATGGACAAAGGAGCTGAATTCCAGAAGTGAGGTGAGAGTGCCATCAAGGCAGCATTTGACTAAGTGTGGCATCAAGGAGCCCTAGTAAAACTGAAGTCAATGGGAATCAGGGGGGGGAAATTCCCCACTGGCTGGAGTCATACCTAGCACAAAGGAAGATGGTTGTGGTGGTTGAAGGTCAATCACAGCCCCAGGACATCGCTGCAGGAGTTCCTCGGGGCAGTGTCCTAGGCCCAACCATCTTCAGCTGCTTCATCAATGACCTTCCCTCCAACATAAGTCAGAAATGGGGATGTTTGCTGATGACTGCACAGTGTTCAGCACCATTCACAACTCCTCAAATAATGAAACCGTCCATGCCCGCATACAACGTGACCGAGATGACGTTCAGGCTTGGGCTAAGTGGCAGGTAACATTCGCATCACAGAAGTGCCAGGCAATGACTATCTCCAACAAGCGAGAGTCTAACCACCTCCCCTTGACATTCAATGGCATTACTATCACCGAATCCCCCACCATCAACATCCTGGGGGTCACCATTGACCAGAAACTTAACTGGACCAGCCACATAAATACTGTGGCAACAAGAGGTCAGGGGCTAGGTATTCTGCAGCGAGTGTCTCACCTCCCGACTCCCCAAAGCCTTTCCACCATCTACAAGGCACAAGTAAGGAGTGTGATGGAATACTCTCCACTTGCCTGGATGAGTGCAGCTCCAACAACACTCAAGAAGCACGACACCATTCAGGATAAAGCAGCCCGCTTGATTGGCACCCCATCGACTACCTTAAAAATTCCCTCCCTCCACCACCGGCGTACCGTGGCAGCAGTGTGTACCACCTACAAGATGCACTGCAGCAACTCGCCAAGGCTTCTTTGGTAGCACCTCCCAAACCTGCTACTTCTTCCACAGAAGGACAAGGGCAGCAGGCGCATGGGAACACCAGCACTTCCAAGTTACACACTATCCTGACTTAGTATATCGCTGATCCTTCAGCGTTGCTGGGTCAAAATCCTAGTACTCCCTACCCAAGAGCACTGTGGGAGTACCTTCACCACATGGCCTGCAACAGTTCAAGAAGACGGTTCACCACCACCTTCTCAAGGACAGACACGCCCAACTCTCATAAACCAATTAAAAAAAGTGGGCTGTTAGCAAAATGATGGAACAGCCACGAGCCGGTTGCCTGCAATTCCTGTGGCATGTGGGAACTCCAGGACGCTTCATGTGTCCTGGATAACCAGGTATGTAGGAAGTGCCTCCAGTTACTTGAACTCAAGCTCAGGGTTTCAGAGTTTGAGGAGCAGCTGGAGTCACTGCAGGGCATACGGAAGGCAGAGAAGTTCCTTGAGCAAACATTCCAGGAGATGGTCACCCGTAAGTGGATGACCATCCAGCAGCGAATGCAGGAATCCTCCAGGAGTGTGTACTCTCAAACCCGTTTTCAGTACTAAGGGCATCACCTTTTGGGAGTGCACACAGTAGTGGGGCAAATGACTGCACAGGGTGGGGGGGGACAGCAAGTGTAGTAATGCAGTGGTCATTGGGGATACAAGAGTTAAGGGAATAGACAAGTGTTTAGGCATTCCTGCAATCGTGGGTGTGATAGTGTATTGCCTCCCTGGTGTCAGGGTAAAGGACGTCAATGTGCAGAATATTTTGCAGGGGGGGCAAAAGACGTGCTCCATGTTGGAACTAATTATGTAGGCAGGAAAAGGGTTGAGATTCTATAGAATTTCAAGAGCTAGGGAGGAAGTTAAAGAGCAGGACCTCAAAAGGTAATAATCTCTGGGTTACTCCCTGTGCCACGTGCTAGTGAGTATAGTCATAACGGCACAGGAGGCCATTCAGCCCATCGCATCTGTGCCGGCTCTCTGTAGAGCAATTCAGTCAGTCCCATTCCCTCGCTCTATCCCCGTAGCCCTGCAAGTTTTTCCCTCAAGTGCCTATCCAGACTCTCCTTGAAAACATTGAGTGTCTCCACTTCCACCACTTCCGTCGGCAGCGAATTCCAGGTCCTCACCACTTGCTGTGTAAGGAAGTTTTTCCTCACATCCCCCTTGTATCTTTCCCAAAACCTTAAATCTGTGTTCCCTAGGCCTTTTACCATCAACTAGTGGGAGCAACCTTTCCCCCATCTAGCCTATCCAAACCCGTCATAATCTTGTACACCTCTATCAAATCACCCATCAACCACCTTTGCTCTAATGAAAACAAATCCAGCTTCTCCAACCTGTCCTTGTAGCTAAGATCCCCTATCTCTGAAACCATTCTGGTAAATCTCCTCTGCACCCTCTCAAGGGCCTTCATATCCTTCCTAAAGTGTGGTGACCAGAACTGGATGCAATGCTCCAGCTGTGGCCTAACCAGCACTTAATAAAAGGTTCAGCATAACTTTTCTACTTTTGTACTCAATACCTTTATTTATGAAGCCCAAGATCCCATATGTTTTATTAACCACTCTCAATATGTCCTGCCACCTTCAGGGACCTATGCACATCAACTCCCTCTGTCCCTGTACACTCTTTAAAACTGTGCCAGTAAGTCTATATTGCCTCTCCCGGTTCCTTCTGCCAAAATGCATCACCTCACATTTCTCTGTATTAAATTCCATCTGCCACTTGTCTACCCATTCTGCTAGCTGTCCTGTTGCAGTCAATTGAAGTCATCATCACTGTTTGCCACACCCCCCAAGTTTGGGGTCATCGGCAAATTTAGAAATTCTACTCTGTATTCAAATATCCAGGTCATTTATATATATCAAAAATTTGTATATGTAGCAATAAAATAATACAGGTTAACGTGTGGCTGGAGCAATGGTACAGGAGCGAGGGGGCTTCAGGTTCTTGGGGCATCAAGACTAGTTCTGGGGCAGGAGGGACCTGTACAAGATGGACAGGTTACACCTCAACAGGGCTGGGACCAATGTCCTTGCTGGGAGGTTATTAGTGCTTTGGGGGAGAATTTAAACTAATTTGGCATGGGGAGGGACACCAGGATGAAGCATTAGAGTGGAGATACAAGGTGCACAAAGGACTGGGAGAGACAAACAGCATTAGAATAAAGATTAGCTTCGAAATAGGATCAGACAGGGTGGAAATGTGAGGCACACCAAGATCGGTTTAGAGTGCATGTGGGTAAGGAGTGTGGTATAAGTATGGTGTGTTGCAGACACAAGTAGCCACATAGGTTTATGAAATAGTGGCAATAACAGAGACCTGGTTCAAACAAGGAGGAATGGGCACTTAATATTCCTGGCTACAGTGTATTCAGGAAAGATGGGGAAGGAACAAAAGGAACATGGGTGGTGGGAGGGGGCTGTACTGATCTGGTGTTACAGCACTAGAAAGGGATGATGCACTTGAGGGCTCAAAGACAGAATCTTTTTGGTTAGAATTAATGAATAGAGGAGCTATTACATGCTGGATGTATACTATAGGCCACCAAATAGTGGGAAACATAGAAGATAGGAGCAGGAGTAGGCCATTCGGCCCCTCGAGCCTGCTCCGCCATTCAATGCAATCATGGCTGATCATCCAAATTCAGTACCCTGTCCCTGCTTTCCCCCCATATCCCTTTAGCCTTAAGAAATATATCCAACTCCTTCTTGAATATATTTAATGAATTGGCCTCTACTGCCTTCTGTGGTAGAGAATTCCACAGGTTCACCACTCTCTGGGTGAAGAAATTCCTCCTCATCTCTGTCCTAAATGGCTTACCCCTTATCCTTAGACTGTGACCCCTGGTTCTGGACTCCCCGACCATCGGGAACATCCTTCCTGCATCTAGGGAAGGAGGGGGGAAAAAATTGAAGGCAAATTGCAGAAAGCTGCAAAATCTGTAGTGATAATGGGGGTCTTTGATTATCCTAATATAGACAGGGAAAATAACATTATAAAGGCCGTGGAGGGGGAGTAATTCCTAGAGTGTGTACAAGTGAACTTTCTTGATCAGTATGTTTCCAGCCCAATGAGGAAACAGTGCTGGTCTAAGTTCTAGGGAATGAAGTGGGGCAAATGGAGCATGTTTCAGTGAGAAAGCATTTGGGAAACAGTGATCACAATATTAGGTCTGGAGTAGTTATGGAAAAGGACAAGAAAAAATCAAAGGTGAAAATATTCAACTGGAGGGCGGCTAATTTCAGTGAGTTGAAAAGGGATCTGACCCAGTTAGATTAGAATCAAAGACTGGCAGATAAAACAGTAAATAAGCAATGTGAGGCTTACAGAGAGGAGATAGTTTGGGTACAGACTAGACATATTCCCAAGAGGGGGAAAGAAAGGGAATCCAAAGCTAGAGCTCCCTGGATGACTAAAGATAGAGGTTAAAATGAAACAGAAAAAGGAAGCTTATGATAAATAGAAACAGAAAATGCTGGAAATACTCAGCAGGTCAGGCAGCATCTGCGGAGAGAGAAACAGTTAACGTTTCAGATCGATGACCCTTTGTCAGAACTGGAAAAAGCTGGAGATGAAACGGATTTTTAAGCAAGTGCAGGGACAGGGAAAAGGGGTGGGGGGAGGAAAGAACAAAAGGGAAGGTCTGTGATAGAATGGAAGGCAGGAGAGATTAAGAGATGTTGCAAGGCAAAAGGCATATAGTTCCCCAACCCCGCGCACAGTCCACTTCTACCTCCTTCCCAAGATCCACAAACAAGATTGCCCTGGTAGACCCATCGTTTCAGCCTGTTCTTGCCCCACAGAACTTCTCTCTTCCTATCTTGACTATTTTTTCTCCCCACCTACATCCGCGACTCTTCCGATGCCCTCCGCCACTTTAACAGTTTCCTGGCCCCAACCGTCTCCTTTTCACGACGGACGTCCAATCCCTCTACACCTCCATCCCCCACCAGGATGGCCTGAGGGCGCTCCACCTCTTCCTTGAACAGAGGCCCAACCAGTCCCCATCCACCACCACCCTCCTCTGCCTGGCTGAACCTTCTCACATTGAACAACTTCTTTGACTCCACTCACTTCCTCCAAATTAAAGGTGCTGCTATGGGAACCCACGTGTCCCAGCTATGCCTGCCTTTTCGTGGGATATGTGGAACATTCTTTGTTCCAGTCCTACTCGGGTCCCCTCCCTCACCTCTTTTTCCGGTACATTGATGACTATTGGTGCTGTTTCCTGCTCTCGTCCTGAACTAGAAAATTTCATTCACTTTGCTTCCAATTTCCACCCTTCCCTCACCTTCACATGGTCCATCTCCGACTCTTCCCTTCCTCGACTTTTCTGTCTCCATCTCTGGGGATAGGCTATTGACAAACATTCACTACAAGCCCACTGACTCCCACAGCTACCTGGACTACACTTCCTCCCACCCTGCTTCCTGTAAGGAATCTATTCCATTCTCCCGGTTTCTCTGTCTGCGCCGCATCTGCTCCGACGATGCCACCTTCCATACTAGTACTTCAGACATGTCTTCCTTTTTCCTCAACCGAGGATTCCCCTCTACTGTGGTTTACACTGTCCTTGACTGTGTCCGTTCTATTTCTCGTACTTCTGCTCTCACCCCTTCCCCTCCCTCCTGGAACCACAATAGGATTCCCCTTGTCCTCACTTTTCACCCCAGCAGCCTCCACATTCAACGGATCATCCTCCGCCATTTCCGTCACCTCCAGCATGATCCACCACCAAACGCATCTTCCTCTCACCTCCCCTTTCAGCATTCCGAAGGGATCACTCCTCCATCACCCCTTCCCCCGGCACCTTCCTGTGCAAACGCAGGAGATGCAACACATGCCCTTTTACCTCCACCCTTCCTACTGTCCAGGGCCCCACTCCTTCCAGGTGAAACAGCGATTTACTTGTACTTCTTGCAAATTAGTATACTGTATTCACTGCTCACGATGCAGTCTCCTCTACATTGGGGAGATCAAACGCAGATTGGGTGACCGCTTTGCGGAACACCTCCGTGCAGTCCGTAAGGGTGACCCCGAGCTTCTGGTCGCCTGTTACTTTAAATTCTCCGCTCCACTCCCACCTCGCTGTCCTCGGCCTCTTGCACTGTTTCAATGAAGCTCAACGTAAGCTGGAGGAATAGCACCTCATCTTTCGATTAGGCACTTTACAGCCTTCTGCACTCAACAGTTTCAGACCGTAACCTCTGCCCCTATCCTTTCTTGCCCCATTTATTTTACTTATTATTTTCCTCTCCCACATGGCAACTGACTTCCATTCTGCCAGTGCCATTTACACTTCATCTCGTTTCTTAACTTGTCCTATTACCATCTCCTTTTGCCTTGCACCATCTCTTAATCTCTCCTGCCTTCCATCCAATCAGACCTTCCCTTTTGTTCTTCCCTCCCCCCACCCTTTCCCTGCCCCTGCTTAAAAACCTGTTCCATCTCCAGCTTTTTTCCAGTTCTGACGAAGGATCATCGACCTGAAACGTTAACTCCGTTTCTCTCTCCACAGATGCTGCCTGACCTGCTGAGTATTTCCAGCATTTTCTGTTATTTCAGATTTCCAGCATCCGTAGTATTTTGGTTTTGTATTAGAGCTTATGATAAATGTCTGGTTCATAATCCAGCAGAGAACCAAGCTGAATACAGAAAGTACAGGGGAGAACTGAAAAAGGAAATAAGGGGGGCAAAAAGAGTATGAGTATAAATTAGCAGGTAGCATAAAATGGAACCTGAAAGTCTTTTATGTCAAAGGGTGAGGCTGATGGGGACCAAAAAAGATCTTAGAGGCATAGGTACTAAATGAGTACTTTGCATCTGTTTTCACTAAAGAGGGTGCAGTAAAGGAGGTAGTAAAAAAACTGTATAGGATAAAAAAGATAAAGGAGGTACTTAGAAGGTTGGCAGCGCTCAAAGTAGAAAAGTCACCCGGTCCAGATGGGATGCACACTAGGTTGCTGAGGGAAGGGTGGAAATTGCGGAAGCTCTGGTTACAATCTTCCAATCCTCATTAGATATAGCAGTGGTTCAAAAAAAGGAGGGATAAACCTGGCAATTACAGACCAACATCAGCAGTGGGGAAACTTTGAGACATTAATCTGGGACAAAATTGTCACTTGGAAAAATATGGGTTAATAATTTGAAAGCCAGCACGAATTTGTTAAAAAGATCAAGTTCTTTGATGAAGTAATGGAGAGGGTGCATGAGGGTTGTGCAGTTGAAGTTGTGTATATGGACTTTCAAAAGGTGTTTGGTAAAGTACCATATAATAGACCTGTTAGCAAAATTAAAGCCCATGGAATAAAAGGGGCAGTGGCTGCATGGATATGAAATTGGCTAAGGGACAGAAAGCAGAGAGTAGTGGTGAACAGGTGTTTTTCCAGACTGGAGGGAAATGTGCAGTGCTGTCCCCCATGAGTCAGTGTTGGGACCACTGCTCTTTTTGATATACATTAATGACCTGGACTTGGATATACAGGGCATAATTTCCAAGTTTGCAGATGACACAGAACTTGGAAATGTAGTAAACAATGAGGAGAATAGTAACTGACTTCAGGAGGACATAGACAGACAGGTGAAATGGGCAAACACATGGCAGGTGAAATTTAACAGTAGTGTGAAGTGATTCACTTTGGTAGGAAGAGACACTATAAACTAAATGGTACAATTTTAGAGGGTGCAGGAACAGAGAGACCTGGGTGTGTATGTACACAAATCGTTGATGGTGGCAGGACAAGTTGAGAAGGCTGTTAAAAAGGCATACAGGATCCTTGGCTTTGTAAATAGAGGAATAGAGTACAAAAGCAAGGAAGTTATGCCAAGCCTTTACAAAACACAGGTTAGGCCCTTGCTGGGCATCACACTCTAGGAAAAATGTCACGGCCTTAAAGCTGGAGGAGATTCACTAGAATGGGACCTGGGATGATAACCTCAGTTACATGGCTAGACTAGAGAAAGTGGGGTTATTCTCAGAGCAGAGAAGGATAAGGGCAGATTTGATAGAGGTGTTCAAAATCTTGAAGGGTTTTGATAGAGTAAATAAGGAGAAACTGTTTCCAGTGGCAGAAGCGTTGATAACCAGAGGACATAGATTTATGGTAATTGGTAAAGAACCAGGTGACACGAGGAATACATTTTTTACACAGCGAGTTATGATGATCTGGAATGCACTGCCTGAAAGGGTGGTGGAAGCAGATTCAAAATAACTTTCAACAGGGAATTGGATAAATACTTGAAAAGGAAAAAAAAATTGCTGGGCTATAGGGAAAGAGCAGGGGAGTGGGACTAATTGGATAGCTCTTTCAAAGAGCTGGCACAGGCACGATGGGCCAAATGGCCTCCTTCTGTCCTGTGTCATTCTATGATAATTTAGAAAGTCACTTGGGAACTTTGTTGATTCCTTGCTTTACCGATTAGATCAAGGCAGATTTTACTGGTTGGGTCCATTTCTTATTATCCATTAATTTTGATACCGATTTGAACGAAAACAGGCACCCAGTGAGGCAATTGTTGAAATTTTGTTAGAACTAGAAAAAAAAGGTCTATGTGCCGAGAGGACAAAGGAACATATTTGTGGCTATGATAACCGTCCTCTTCACTTGATGGCTAAGTGGAGTACATTAGCAAGTTTGGAGCAGGTCTAGCAGTTCTGAAAGTCAAGCAATGTTGGAAAACAAAATAGACCTTTATCTTGGATAACGACCATGGGGAAGGATCCAATGATATTCAAAGCACATTTTGAAACTAGAAGTTGGCATCAACCACCTGCTGACGAATATCTGAGTTGAGCTAAACCAACTGGAGCAAAACCAATACTGAGACACAGCAAATAATTACTGAAAAATGACATTGATAATGGAGCAAATTGTTTAAAAAAAGTAATTTTCAAAATTGTTTCCAGAACTATCAAATGTACAAAGAACAATGCTGAAGAACTGACTTTTACTGGACCATTAGAATAGAACTATTTCTGCTGATGGGTGAGGGGAATAAAACTGAAATACTTGTATATTTATATATGCAGATCACCTGGCCAAGATGGAGGCAGCATGGCACAAGTTTCTTAAAGGGACTAGGCGATTAATCCCCTCAAAGACAGCAATTTCCTATTTGTATGTGGATGCTTCATAAATGAGGAAGAATGTTCCCATTACCACACTGGTTAAACATAAAAGTAATGACTAAGAGGCAATTATTTTCCAATGATCTAATTGTGCAATTCAATAAAGTAGTAAAATGAAAATAATCAGAACAAAGTAATTACTGAAATTCAAACAAGGATCAATTTACTTTTTTTCAATATAAGCATTAGGTCTTGAAAAAGATGTATGCTATAAACTTAAGTTATTTATGAAGTGGTCCAATAAGTTACCTCCTCAATGCATTACCAGCCACATAATTTCCCCCCAGATTTTTTTTTAATCTAACTTACCAGCATGGTAAAATGGTGAGAGCTCACATTTCATAATGCTTCAATTACAAAATACTGTAAATACACAAATTACTTTTCTTTCTAATGTAGCAAGAAAAATAACTCCAACACACGATACAAAATTTAAAAAAAAACACAGCTGTTGGTCAACATATAATGCCCTGGGTTTATTTTGTGAGAGTTCTGTCACAATTCCAGGTGGGATTAAAAACCTTGAGGATAAATATGCCATTGGACTGGGCATTCAGACTCAGGTACTGACAAAGCACTAGTAGTAGTCTGTTAAGTACCAATCTCTTCACAGAAGAGAGGTCTATTATTTCCAAAGGAAGGCACCCGATATCGTGGTTCTGGCCTTATAGCCTTCACAAGAATCTGAAAGTAAAAGCTGGCTGTTTCAGAAACTGGAATGATGATACACGTACAGCAACTACTGCATTCATCTCCCTTATCTCCTTGTTGTTTCTTCTCTTTTTCACGTGAACAAGTGAAGAATGAAGTCTGCGTGTACAGGAGCACAAAATCAACAAGAAAATTACAACTTGAACAGATACAAAAATAACTGAATGATGAACTATGAAAAAAGCTAGGGAATCTGATACAGCTCAGATTTGTTTTGAAGGACGTCCAATTTGTTTAAACTCAAATGAGCAAAAAAAATCTCTAAGCAGCATAGAAAATAATTAGTGCTAAAATAATTTTGCAGAAGCTTCTCCGCTTCTGAAAAAAAAGTGTGACTTCATTTCCAGCTTGTTACTTGCGTTAGAACAAATATAAGTGGAAGATCCCTATGTCTCCATGAAGTAGTTCCATCCCCATTTACAAACCGATGCCTTAATTTTCAAATCTGTATGTATGTCACCATTTTTACATGATACACAGAAACTCAGGGACCCAGAGGGGAACCAAGTATGTTCACCATATACAAAATACCGAGGAGTCCACAGCTACCTAACACATTGACTACAGCACAGGAACCAATGAAGGTACAGTGTACAAAACTGTAAACACAGCACAATAAATAGATAAAACAGCAGGTTCCGCACCATGCACATGATGTGATGACACTTCATCTCTATAGATCTCTCACATCTCACACTCTTACTGGTTGCAATTTTGTTTTTTTTCCAAGTGCAAAGCATCACAAATGAACAGTTCAGTATTCAAGTAACATATATACAAGTGTATTACAAATATGCAGTACTGTACAGATAATTGCTGTATCATAATTTACAGATGTCAATTCCTATTAACAGTAACAAAAAAGCATGAGATGTGCATTGCCATCAAGTCCCCAGAGCTGCCATGGAAACGCAATGTGCTGCATTCCACCATCCCTTGCATTCACAAACGCTATTGATGCATAGCACCTAAATGAGTTCCCAAGGCTGCAGCTGTCTTTGTGGACACTACGTTACTTCCATTGCCACTGTATTGTCTGCTATACTGTTTAGTGCTGGCTTTTCTGTGTCATGGTTTTCCCTGGAGAAAGAGAGATACACTGTTAGTCACTGCTCTATGATCATTTTTCATATTTACAACATATCAAAATACATAACAGTAGCAATGGATTAAATTGACCTTTGCAGTAACCCAACTTTAGCTAGGTTTTATGAAATGAATCAGTTAAGATCTCTATCAATTATTCAATTAAAAAAGGTTTCTGTCTCCCATTGCCCCATGCTGTGTCTTGTGTATGTATGTAACCCTGCACAAGATTATGACACGAGTGCTCAATTTCCACCGACTCCAATCTGCCCAGGCATTTTGCTTGCTATATATACACAATTGAACGGTCAGACCCATAATTTATTCCAGTATCACTGTCTCATGACATTTCCCTGTATTTTTTCAAGTAACAAGCCATTTATCTTAATAATGGATTGCCTAGTACTTTGTTATCCAATAAGTCAAACATCAGCAAGGACTAGTAAACTGACTTGGTTGCTCTGTATAGGATGCCAAAGTTCTTCAGACAAATTATAGTTTCTCTTGAAAGAGGAAGGCTAGACTAGCAAAACAGACTTGGCAATCTCAGAGAAATAAAACACAATTTGAAGCAATAACCTCAGATGAGGTTTTCAACCTGGTCTATAAAATCAACCACTACGGCATTGAGCTCAATTACTGTGAATTAATATAAAAGCACTGCAATCTACAAAATGTTTGCTCGATGAACTTGATCCAATGGCTTCAATAATCTATTATCCCTATATAGAAGGCATCCATGGCATACAGCCTTCCTTCATAGTGAACACAGGGCTTTTGCCCTGGATGGGTGATCATAGTTTACTTGTTCAGTCCACTTGCTTCAACTGAGAATGATGTTGAAGTGGAAAGGATTGCAATATTTAGAGAATGGCATGGTGCGATGCCCACTTCTCCTACAGTTGAACTAAATGCTAAGATTTGTAACCGTTATGGCAATGTGCGCTGGAAAATCCTCCACTGCAATTCAATATTTTTAAGAGGGTCTTCACAAAAGTGCACTCCTCAAAAGTAATAGATGATTATCCTGAGCCACAGATTACTTTCTCTCCTAGACAACATGAAGCATGCCTGGTGTTTTTGTTACAGCATGGTCCAAAGACCAATTATGATACCCTACACTTGATTAATGGTCAACATGAAAGCTTGGACTTGGATTTTTGAAAGTAAACTAGACCCAGCAGTCTTGCTGGTAAAGGAACCAGCAGTCAATCCTTCCAAGAATCATTTCCTAGCAGCTTGAAGATAGACGGCAGAATGGCGTCTGGAACAGGTTATGCATTACACAAATTATGCAATGTGAAGAGACAATACAAGTATTGGCATGACCCAACACCAAACAGACTAAAGTAAGACTTGCATTAAAGCAATGATGCATGTTTTCACCATATATTTATCATAAATCTTCCAAAACCTGCATAATGCCAAACTTAAGTAAAATGAAATAGACTAGTCCTAGTTTAACAGCTGCAGCTGAAGAATTGACCAATAAATGTCAAGTTTACAATATCTCAGTAAGTGCCACCAATGAGGGGAGAAAAAGAATTGCGATGCAATTCAAGCGTGAAACCTTACATCTAGCATCAGATGAGGAATGATCATGGGATCTGTATGACAACTGCAAGGTGCAAAAATACATATGAATGTCCAAAAGAGGACAGGTAAAGACCAGTTGGTCCATTAAGCATGTTCTATACTGACATGGTGTAACTTCTTCACACCACCACCCATTCACTCACCCATCTATGCAGCCTTGCAATGTCCTGAGACAGGCAAAAAGAGAGAAAAAAAACCATAGGCCAATTTAGGAAAAACTCAAATTCCTCTCCACCCCCCCGCAAGATCAAATAAATTCCAGGAGGCCAGTGATTGTGTAACACCCACCCCAATAATTAGACGATGGTCTACTGATTTGCATGCGGAGATTAACAATTGTTATTTAAACAATGCAAGCTTTCTGCACATTTTCCAGCCATTCTGCTTATTCAGAATTTCCACTTCACTTGTGTGCATGTTTATTACATCATATAGCTATAGTACACATCTGTTCCATTCATTGTTAATATGAGGGAATGCCAGCAAAACATACCCAGGGTGGGCACACAGTTAAGTTATTCTTGCTTAGCACTCCCTGGAGAAATTTCCATTATTTTGTTGTTCTATTGAAGCACAAAGCAGATACTTAGTAAAAAAAAAAGTCCTCCAATAAATTTCTTGCTAGCAGGATATATATATATATATAATATATACACACACACTAACTAGATTTTTAGTTAATACTTACATTACATTCAAGAACTACTCTGTTCTGTGCCTGAAGCAATATAAAGACTAAAACATCATTTTAATATCAGCTGCACAATCTTCTACCAAGAGCTATGAACATGGATGGTTTAATTAAGTTAAAACCACAAAAAGGATTAGCCATGGATAAAGAATGTTTCTTCACCGTTTAATGTATTATTTAAAAATGTCAAAGTAGAACTCACAGGACTTACTGAATTATGGTCTTCAAAATTCCAAATGAGCCACATAAATTTAAGCAGGCTTTCATATCAAAATATATTTCTGAAGCTATGATAACCAGAGATTTAAAAGTGAAAATAAGGTTTTTTTTCCAAAAAGGGGAAACGATCCGACTGCTCACTTAAAAAAAAAAATATTTAAAAAAACAAAAGCACTTTACTTGCCTCCCAACCTCCTGCTCCTACCCTTAAAGTTTCCCGATGTGCTGCAGTAAAGTCTCCTTTTATGACTCCTATTTCACCAGCTGGGTGGCAACATCACGTCTCTATGGCGCTATGAATTGCAGGGCCAGTGACGTGTTTATGGAGAGACACTTCCTGCAGGTGTGATGTTTAAAGAGTGAGTCATCATCAGTACCCCTTTATATAAAAATTCAAACCATTAAAAAATTAAGATCAATTTTAAAATTTTCAGAATCTGTGTGTGGGGAGAAGTTGATCCACTTGAACAGTGAGTTTTGGTGACATCGCACCAGTGGGCTCACCAACTCCTTCAAGCCAGCTCCTCAAATGTTCACCAGCACTTTGTGAAAAAGGGTACTGATCGAGAGAAATGCCATTATCACCTACATTTTGAGGTCTTCCTTTCTTTAAAAGTGATTCCACACAAAAATAAACTAATCAAAACTGTCTTGGGGAAGGCAGAAGAGGAGAAAGAACCATTGGGGACATAGTTCTTGTAAGAGTCAGCCACCATACTAAAACCATGAAAATACATTGTCTTGCTATAGTGTCTGCTACATATAAAGCTTTAAAGCTTTGAAGGCAACATAACAGGGTTGATGCAAAATACAAAAATAACCACTTCACACCAATATATATAGAGGGTAAACTAAATGCAAAAGAACAAAAACCATGTCAAAGATAAATGAACATTCTTTCCTCCACTGTTAAATTCAAATGAACCATGTCAAATAGTGGAAATCAGAAGCAGGGAACTTCCATAGTTGATTACAAAGCCAATTTGAAGCACAAAAGTGCCAAAGCATTTGTCTTGAGTTACCAAATCAAGACAAAATGCTTTGTAAAAGCAGGTACCTTTCAGATCGTCTGGACAAATCTCATTGCTAGACAAGGAACTGAACTTGTCCAACTTTTGCTGGTGGCTTGAAACCAGCTTTACAAAAATGACACATTCCACTGCCTATCTTAGTCAGATATTGCTCACTCATGGGCTGGTCTAATTGTTTCGCTGCAGACAAAGCAAATGGACTGCATTGGTGTAATTTCTTTGTTATTGTTATATTTCTCCACCCATTCCCAAAGGGGTTGACATTTGCTGGGGTATGTTTCAACAAGTGCTGGACACCCTCTAGTACCTTGTCCAACTCATTATTCATGCGTGAACTCTGGCAGGCTGTTTGACCATCAGGGGAAAGGAGCAATCACAGCCAACCCCAAATCTGATCGTATGTTCTCACACACACATCTTGCTTTGGGGGGAGGGCATCAATGGATAGCAATCAGAAGAAATAATCCTGGCTACTTTCCTCCCTGTCCTTTTCTGACCCAAGGTCAATTGTAGTACCGTTTTTGCTGCCCTGACTGAAACTAGCACACACAAGTAGTATAAATGTGAACAAAAACAGAAGATCGCACAAAAGCACAAGCTCAAAATAACTAGCCACAATTACATGGAGAGATTAAAACTGAAAGTGCTACCGACCACAAATGGATTTCATTTTCCATAAATTTGGATATCACAAGGTGTTCTCCAACTGAATTTCCTGCCACAAGTGGGTGACAGGTTGAAACGGTTGCTAGAGAAACACTCAAACATGTGAGAGGCCAGAAGAGTAAAGATTGCATATAATTGAAGACTGCTGGGATTTCACATTTCTGAGAAATCCCATTGTTTCCACACACACTCCTCCCCCAACCATCCTCACACGATTGGGCAACAATCCATTCATTGGTCAATGGAGACCGCACGAATAAAGAATGTCACCATCCAGACTTAAACTATATACATCATAAAATGCATCTTTACTACAGCACACAAGGAAACGAGCTGTTAAAGTCAATACTCTTCTTCCATAACAAAGCCCACTTATAACCAAATCATGTTAAATACTGAATTTAATGAAAAAGTCAACGTCATCAAGGCTCAACTGATGTAAATCTATACTATACAGTAAATAGAGAGATTCTCTAAAATGCAAGTCTTCAGTCAGAGAACGGAGCTTACCTTGGTACTCCATCCATGGAGGTGGAGCCTGGAACCTTGGGCACCTGACAATTTGCTGCTGTAGCCAGCTTTAAGGCAGATGTCGGAACAGTATTTAAAGTTCTAGGTATATGACGTGCATTCAGACTGGCGACAGAATTAACAGCAGCTACTGAGCTAGGTACACCTAGACGAAGGCTGTTGCCAAGCAGAACCTGAGGACTAGAGTTTGTAGCATTTCCATGGTGACTCAGTGCACTGTGGGAAGTTGCTGTCTGTGTGTTGCTGCAGGGTGGCAGTAAGGCTGAACCTGCTGATGATGATGATGATTGACTGGTTTGTACAAGTGCCGTAGGCATGGTACTAGTGAGGTGTAAGCCCTTGTACGATCCTGAAGGAAAGCAAAAACACAGAATTAGAACATAATACTTGCATGATTTTGGGACCAGGGCAAAGGAACAGTCAATCAAAAATTAGTGAAAACATTTAAATCAATGTCCATATACAAAGCTTTCAGGATGGATTGGGTTATGTTGAAGAAATGAAGCCCGTTTACACTTGAGAAGGCATCATGAGCTAGAAGTAGTTCAGTTCTCATCCATTTCATTTCAGACTAGCAGAGCAAGTACCGTGAAAAGCTAGAGCAAACAGCAGATGTAATTGACGGGTCTTTTACATTTTTTTGCTGGCCATATATTTTTGATGGGTGGAAGGAGGAATAAGGAAGGGCTGCAAGGAGCCTCGTCAAACTCAAAGCACTGATGACGCTTGTGAAGGTTCAAGGGTTGCGCTTCTCTAGGAAATGTTATATTGTGGGATATATATTTGTTTGCTCAGAGCATCCATCAGTGATTATCTCCCACATGTAAAGTGAACTCCGTATTCTACCGTCCAAAAAACAGGTCATAGCTACAAAGCTTTTCACAAAACTGTCACCTTCAGATCAGCTGGTTCTCTTGCTTCAACTGTTCCAACCAGGCATTGCGCCACTCCACTGACATTTAAATGGCAACTTTAGTTCGCAAATTCGATAGAAGCCCACACAAAATTTAAATTGTCCCACCCTGTAGCTACCCTGCTGAACTCTCTCTGACTTTAAAATCAGCAGGAGCCTGAACTAAAGTCAAGAGAGAAAACTAATTTAAATATTATAGTGCTAATGGAATGGAGTGCAGCAACTGATTGAAATGCAAGGATATGCTGCTTCTGTGGGTTCCAGTTTTTGCAGAAGTTGCCTTACTAGGATGATAACCAACCAGAAGGGAAACCAGAGAGGATATGACTCCCACCTTTTATCGCTGACAAATTTCTCATCTTATATGTGAATATATACAGTATTCCACATTATGCATACTAACTTTACAGAAACAAAAATACACTGCTCTGTTTAAGGTTTATAATTTCATTTAAAAATCATTAAAATAGGCATTGGATCAGCTTAAGTCAGAAGAGTTTTCTACCATAATGGGCCATAATATGCTGTGGCAAGGCATCTAACGGTTAGTTAGACTTGCCCTTGCACGTTTAGGATTAAAAATGTTTGCATGGCAAGTTGCTGAAAGCACAAGCTGATAATGCAGCGAGGGAAACAGGGCACCTGGGACCTGAGTGAACAGGGAAAGCAACTGTGTATCTCTTTAACCAATCAGATTGAAGGATTGTGAAATAAACAGCGCAAGGACTGAGAAGGAAGTGTAAGTTAGAGTGGGTGAATTCAATGTCAAATCAGGTACAGAAAGAGAAATAAAGGGGAGAAAAGATTGGATTGAGAGAGAAAAAGTAAAAAAGTTTTAGCTTTAAATTTGATATTTTAAAAATCTCCAACAATTAAAATCTGATGGAATGAGACTCCACACTTGTGATAGTTAATTTTCAGTGCCAGAGGTTGACTGGCAGTAATTAATACTTATCAAGTTGTTAAAAGGGTACTTGAGACTGAAATGGACAAGACGCAACTTTCTGTGCCATGTTTAGTTCATATCTACTGCACAAATACAGAAACTTTAGATCTCATCATTATTTTGACAGCAAATTATGGCCCAACATGTTGCACATTTCCTAGTACTGCAAATATAAAAAGAGATAAAATCAATGCTAAGTAATTGCATTGCAAAAATTCTTCAAAGGAATTGCTACACAGGGCAGGGTGAATGACATCAATTCTCTACAATTTGTATCTCCCCCCCCCCCCCCCCTCCCCACAGACATATGCATCATACTTATTTAATTAACTTCTCATTTTGTTAACATCTAGACTCACCTGAGGCTTGTAGGACACCGTTGATTCCAAGCACTACTTCCTCCTTCGCCTTGAATGCCATCAACTGTTCTGGTGTCATCAAAGCTGAGGCAGCAAATTGTGCACTAACTGAATCCAATGTTTTTGAAACAGAACCCTGCCACATAAAAATAAGTGTATCAAATCACACAAGGTCCAGAAATATTCCATTAAACAATCTAAAATCAATACAAGTTTTACTAGAAAACTTACAATACTAGAATTAGTGTTGCTATATTTCAGGTGTATGTATCCTACAAAATTCACCAACATCAAGAGTGCTAAGCCATTATGAATTGTATAGCAATTGTGTATATTTCATTTAACATTGAAAAGGCCTACAAATATAATGGCACGATGCACTGGGGCACCCATTACTGCTTGGAACAGTAAACAGCATAAAACATCTTCCAGGCACCATTTTCCTCCACTGAACTGCTCTTGCAGGGTTTCTCATTGGTAACCAAGAATAGTATTGTTGATGGCAGCAGCCGCAGGTACATTCATAGGAGAATATGTATAAAAAAATATTAAGAATAATTTGGAGTTGTACAGCATCACTTAGTATATCAACTCCCTCTACTGGATAGGTAGGCATCTAACAAAACCTTTTCTCACTTTTAATCACAAATTTCTAAATGCCAAGTGTGCCACAATCCTACAGTACTATTGCGGTTCAGTTGAGAAAGCATAATTTACTGCAGCAGTGGTTAAAAACAGATTATGCATTACTGTGATATATGATGCTTTCAACTGTCAATCAGACTCAGATGGGTTGCTGAACAGATAAAACTGCTCATCCCTGCCTGTGTTTTTTCTACTGTTAATAACTTGCTTCACAGTCAGCTTCAGTCTCCTTCAGTAATGTCATTGCTTAAAAGATATTTAAAAAGGAGACAAAAATGCTAATTGTGAAAAGATTTGAATTTTAAAAGAAGTTCTGATGATGAGACGGTCTTTAAAAGTATTGCAATTTTATAAATAATGTTCTTCATCTGAAGGTCACATTTGCTGTTGAATGTCAAATTCTATGTGGTTTACAGTACTACTTTTAAAGTAACAGGTTTTTCTGAACAGCGCTCTGCTCATTCTTACCTGTGAAGTATTGGAGCCTGAATTACTATGTGCTAGCTGTTGCTGAATCTGTGCAAGCTGTTGTTTCTGCATCAGTACTAGCTGCTGTTGATGTTGCTGGTATTGTTCTGCTGTAAATGCTGAACACAAATTAATTTATTAAGGCAAATTTGATGCAAAATTAAGAGCAGTGAAAAAATACTTGCAATTACACGGTCTTAAAATTCCAAAACGGGCAGATTCTACATACAATGTAAATATTGTAACAGCACTAAAATTATCAATATTTTTCATGTTAAAAATGTTGATTAGACACAAAGTTCATGGAGATACGACTTCTCCAACGTGTACTGATGCTACTACCCTTTCCAAGCAAGAAAGATACAAGTGATTTATCAAGTCAACCATCCCCACAAATTAAGACTAGTCATCTCAACACAACATACCATTCAGTAGGATTTAATTTACACAACATTTGATCAACTCTGAGGAGCTGAAGATAAAAATCAGAGGGACTGAGATATTTTTGGGGGAGGAAGGAAAGAAAGCACGGACAGAAGAGATATTGCATTAAAAACTTGCTGACAAGGAGGACAATCAGAGCAAACCCCCACCTGCCTCCACTCAGCATACAGGAATCTGTAAATGTTTAGTACACGTATACATCAAGTTTACTTAACAGCCATATACTTTTCTGCCTTAAAGGGACAAAGATTCTTTTTAACAGCAGAATAATATTTTCTGTATTACACGATTCTTATAAAATGCGTAATTCTACTTGCTGTGCGTATATATTTATTTTAAAAGGAACATTCCAAGATAAGGTCATGAATCTCAGCCTTGGCACCCTGCATCACCCATTCTTTTAGTGGAAAACTGTGCCGGAAGTCAAGGCTCAATGTCCAACCAGTTCAGCAGCAAACTTTAGACAACGAGCTGATGGCACCTCCAAATGGGAGGGCAGCTAACTGTATAGCAAGTATTTTTTCAGAAAGCATCTTTTGAAAATTGATTAAGTATTTTTGCACAAGTATTCTATAGCAAGGCCATCCTAGAATCTCATCACACTGCATTCTTTTATAACTGAGTCAGTCATACAAGATCAAGACAAGCTAGATTAACCTCATCTGCGTGTCTGGAGAATACTGTACACAAATAAAAGTAGGGGATTTTTTTTTGGTACACAGATGTTTCATCTGTGGTTCGATAGCATTTCTGTAAGACGTTTTGGAATTCTATCTCTGGATGGGCTATGTTGTGGAGGACAAAGCATTAAAATGTTTTAGCTGATGAAGCATTGAACACAAAGTTTCAAATTACCCAAGAATGTAATGGATGAGCTACAAAATTTTAGTAGCTGCAGTAGTTTAATCATCTTGAATTTAAAGTTTGTCTTTTAAACAAATTGATCTGCTCAACTTCAATTTAATACATTGGTTCATTCCACCCCCAAAAAAGCAAAACTGCAAACATGTTTTCTTCCCTCCCCCTTCTGCAACTGAATATTGTTCCAACAATTTTCATTCTTTAGCTATTGAGAGTGAATTGCCATATTTTCCAATTATATTTAAGCAAGCAACATGACCAAAATCCAGCTCTCATATGGAATGCAGCACATATATTTTTGCTGCTGCCAGTGTATACTACTATACCTGGGTAGCTTCTTGAATTTTCAATATAGAAATGTTCTCCAATAGAGATGATGACCAATTCATTACCAAAAAAAAGCTTCAACTCACATTGGTATTTTCATTGTGTATATTTATGCACGGATGGCCTCTGGCAACAAGATGGTAGGAATCAAGAATGGATGATGGCAGCCTATGATTCATCTCTAATTTAATATAGGTCGTGGCTTCCCAAGTGACTACGGTCAAATTTTCCCAAGGAAAGTTTCACCACAGACAGGACATCAGATTTACGCAAGGGCTGATCTTTCCTCGATTTCATGGGAATCATAAAAATTCTGAACTGATATCAGCTCACTCGAGAACTTAAAGCTTATGCTACAATTTTAGCATTGCTGCAAAATGGTACGGTTGTCGTATAATTTCCAAATCAGTGCCAGACTGAACTGGAGAGCAAGAAACTCCCAGGTTAGGTAGCAACTCCAGTGCAGTGCCAAACTGGATACAAAAATTGCCAAGGGGTCCCTTCAACTTCCCAAATACTTTTTAAACCTATACACAGTTATTTAAATGTTGAGAGAGTAGGGACACCTGTCATGCACAGACTCAACATTTAAATTTTATTTCTGTGAGGAACTCTGCCTGTAACCACAGGAAAACTGGAGTTTCAGTCAGATCGGAGACTGGCAGCCGAATCACAAGTACAGGATGCAGTATTTAGCCAAAAATAATCTAGGGTCCAAAAAAGTTTTTTTTTATGCTGTAAATCTTTTAGAATTTAAACTACAGTATTATAAATATTTCCTAAATCTGTTGGAATTCTGATTAGGATTTGAAATTGAGGCAAAACACGTGTGTGTTCATAGATAGCCATGATGTTACCAAATACTGGCTTCAAAATGCTGATTATAAGACAAAAGGATTCAATAAAGATAGCATAGTAGTATTTGTGGAAACAATGTTTGAGCAAAGTTCTGGATGCAGCCTGTGTTGAAGCAGCTTTTTGTGTCTTTGAAGCGTTATCTGCGTGGGATAGATAAACTTTACAACTAGTTGCTTTTCACATCTGGAGGAGAAAGCAACAGGATTTTGAAGGTGAATGTCAAGCTCTGAACTCCAACAGAACTACTTCATTTAAGATCTAGTTTGAGATTTTCGAATATGGAAATTTAGTATGGTTAAATTAGTATTCAGTATCTATTTTAATACTAGTTAAACCATAGAAGATAGCAACACCATAGAAGATTAAGACCAAGTTCTGTATTCAGGTCAAACAGAGTTAGAGGGCAGGGAGACAATTGCTCAAGGCGGTGAAGGGGCAAGAGACAGAGGGGGTGGGAGGAATAGAAATGAGGCAGCAGCAAGGTAGGGAGAAGTAGAGAAACCAATGGCGTTTTATAGGTAAGTGCTGATTCTAGAGTTAAGTATCAGCTACACTGCAACGATGACGAGTGGAACGATTAGGTTGACAGATGCAGAAGTCCACATGGTTTAGTAGTGTCATGTAATGTTACTCAAGTTCCACTGTACTTAATGGGGTCACAAACTGACTCATCTACAGGCACAATACCATAAAAATGTTGTAACCACTCAACTGTTTTAACAGTATATACAGTCCCCGTTTATCCCGAACAACCGCCTTATCAGGCAAATGGTGCCAAGCATTGCCGTTACCATAGACTTCAATTACAGATGTGATGCGTAAACCGTATATTAAGTGGGCTGATTATTTGACAGTTCAACAACTGTTCTCACTTTGTTAACGTGCGATTACCTGTCATTAAGTCCTAACCCCCGTGCGAGTTTGAACAAGTGACGTTAAATGTGTATTGAGAAGCAGTTTCCGTCTTCCTGACCAGCTGATTATTTTCTGTTTTGTGTTCGGAGAACAAAGCTGAGAAGTTAAAGCCCCTGGAAGTGGAGCTGCGGTGATTAGAGGATCGGTTGGGAGTCCATAGTCAACGACTTCGCCTACATGAAGAAGTGAGAAGAGATGAGGGACACCAACAAATCCACCAGTGCTTGGGTCTTGTACATCAGCATCTTCTCCACTGGCCTGCCAGGTCTTCTATCTGCAGCGGTTTTTCGAAGCCAAGAAACGCATTGTGTAACAGCGATCGGAGCATTGTGTTTAACACTGGCACGTGTATCTTGCGTCTGGAGGGTGTTCGGCAGGTCAGGGTTAATTTACAATATTTAATTTTATTCCTTAGGTTTGTAAAAGTTGGATTCCTGTTGAATTGATATTTATTTCGGCTTGTGTAAGGAATTTCTGATGATTAAAACTTTTTTTTTTTTTTTTTACATGACTTGTCTTTTTCTTTGAAAGATGCGAATAGGTGGCATGTTACATTGACATGCCGAATAAATTAACCGCCCATATTGTTATTAAAAAAAGTAAAAAGGTTTTCTCTTTAGTAATATGATGCAGCTGCAGTCACTAGTGTTAACTGGCAATGATTCTGTACAAACGGAGTGGGATCCTCATGTTAAAACAAATAGCTGCGCTTTCACTATTTGCTGTTCAGTTGGCGGCTCCAGTTCCCAATCACTGGGTTAATTTCACGGACTAACCTGTTAACTCAAACTGGGATACAAATGTTGCACTGTAAAAGCAAGATAGCGCTTCATAATTTAAAACATGACATCTCTGAACCACTCCATTAAAGCATCCACATTGTCAGAGGGTTATATCTATTAAATAATTGGTCTCAAGTGCATAAGATGTTACAATGTGATTTCAATACAGTCCACACATTTTTAGACAAGGAGCTGCGGGTGGCTCGAGAGAGGAGAGAGAGAAATAAACTTTCCCCAGGCGTTATACCAGCCATCATGGATAGCGGGCAATTAGTGTTCGCACGAACATGCCCGCTATAAGAAGTGGGGCCTGTATATGCAAATTTCACTCATGCGTATATTTAATGATTAATTGCATCGTATTTTCAAATTTTTTGGGGCATTGGTAAAAAACAATTCCCTCCCAGTCTTACACTTAAACTAGGTCTGGAAGTACACACGCTTCACATTTGAGAGTTATCATACACAATGCGTTGTACAGCATGTCCATCACACTTTGTGATGTCACAACTTAAATACACACGCATCTCTGGAACAGACTTTCATTGCCAAATTCAACAGAGAACTGTTTTGAGATAAGTTTAAACTTCCTTATTTTTCCAGTGTATTCGGGAATGTTACTGATGGGAATATAGGTGCATAATATTTTTATGAAGCAACAGTATTTTTATTTGTATATATTTCATGCGCATAAAGTATGCACATATGCATCAGTGTACATTATAGGTGATGTTCCAAATAAAAACAGCTTTATTTTCTGAATTTACCTGTGTTTTTTGTGGGTCCAATTTTTACTCCCAATTTTTGACTCAATAAAACCTGACAAAATGCCCCAAGAAACACATGCTTTCAAAATCCTCCTCCTGAGGCCCCCAACATCACAGAAGCCTGTCTTCAGCCAATTCGATTTGCTCCACGTGATATCAAGAAACGGCTGAGCGCACTGGATACAGCAAAGGCGATGGACCCCGACAACATCCCGGCTGTCGTGCTGAAGACTTGTGCTCCAGAACTAGCTGCGCCTCTAGCCAAGCTGTTCCAGTACAGCTATAACACTGGCATCTATCCGACAATGTGGAAAGCTGCCTAGGAATGTCCTATCCACAAAAAACAGGACAAATCCAATCTGGCCAATTACCACCCCATCAGTCTACTCTCAATCAACAAGTGATGGAAGGTGTCGTTGGCAGTGCAATCAAGCAGCACTTACTCACCAATAACCTGTTCACTGATGCCCAGTTGGGGTTCTGCCAGGACCACTTGGCTCCAGACCTCATTACAGCCTTGGTCCAAACAGACAAAAGCGCTGAATTCCAGAGGTGAGGTGAGAGTGACTGCCCTTGACATCAAGGCAGCATTTGATCGAGTGTGGCATCAAGGAGCCCTAGTAAAACTGAAGTCAATGGGAATCGGAAGAAAGCTCTCCACTGGCTGGAGTCATACCTAGCACAAAGGAAGATGGTTGTGGTGGTTGGCGATCAATCATCACAGCCCCAGGACATCGCTGCAGGAGTTCCTCAGGGCAGTGTCCTAGGCCCAACTATCTTCAGCTGCTTCATCAATGACCTTCCCTCCACCATAAGGTCAGAAGTGGGGATGTTCGCTGATGACAGCACAGTGTTCAGTGCCATTCATAACTCCTCAGATAATGAAGCAGTCCATGTCCGCATGCAGCGAGACCTGGACGACATTCAGGCTTGGGCTGATAAGTGGCAGGTAACATTCGCGCCACACAAGTGCCAGACAATGACTATCTCCAACAAGCGAGCATCTAACCACCTCCCCTTGACATTCAACTGCATTACCATCGCCGAATCCCCCACCATCCAACATCCCGGGGGCCACCATTGACCAGAAACTTAACTGGACCAGCCACAGAAATACTGCGGCAACAAGAGCAGGCCAGAGGCTAGGTATTCTGCGGCGAGTGTCTCACCTCCTGACTCCCCAAAGCCGTTCCACCATCTACAAGGCACAAGTAAGGAGTGTGATGGAATACTCTCCACTTGCCTGGATGAGTGCAGCTCCAACACTCAAGAAGCTCGACACCATCCAGGACAAAGCAGCCCGCTTGATTGGCACCCCATCCACCACCTTAAACATTCACTCCCTCCACCACCGGCATACCGTGGCTGCAGTGTGTACCATCTACAAGATGCACTGCAGCAACTCGCCAAGGCTTCTTTGGCAGCACCTCCCAAACCCGCAACCTCTACCACCTAGAAGGACAAGGGCAGCAAGCGCATGGGAACACCACCACCTCCAAGTTCCCCCCCAAGTCGCACACCATCCTGACTTGGAAGTATATTGCCGTTCCTTCATTGTCGCTGGGTCAAAATCCTGGAACTCCCTCCCTGACAGCACTGTGGGAGTACCTTCACCACATGGACTGCAGCGGTGGCTCACCACCACCTTGTCAAGGGCAACTGGGGAGGGGGCAATAAATGCTGGTCTTGCCAGCGACGCTCACATCCCATGAACTAATAAAAAACAAATTCTCTGAATTTACCTGTTTTTTGTGGGTCCAATTTTTACTCCCAATTTTTGACTCAACAATATAACCTGACAGAATGCCCCAAGAAACACATGCTTTCAAAATCAGCAATAAACATTAACTTTTAAACAATCTTTACATACATTGCATCATAAACTACTATAGGATTGTCTACCAAGTAGGGTCATCATTCTAGATTAAGTCCTGGCTGCCAAACAGGGGAATTGAGAACAGATGAATTTTGAAACTGGATCATCACTAATGACACCAAGGTATCCAGTCCTGCAACACTCTCCTTGTGCCACATGAAAGGCTTGGTGGGCAAATACAATGGCATTGTCAACACCATTGTCTATTTTTATTTTCCCCCCCAATTAGTTAATTCTAGAGTTCAAACAGGGGCTCCAAATCATAACACAAGAAAGTTTAGGAACAGGAAAATGACATTTGGCTCAACAAACCTATCCTTTTTTGTTGCTCTCAATCACATTCTCCTGCCTTCTCATTATATCGCTCTATTGCCTATTTCTCCAATTATTTCTTCAACATATTAATACAACAAGTTCTTTCAACAGCCCTGCCTAGTACCCAAAGGGAAATTAGTAACTTTTTTCTTTATTATATCCCTAAGAATGTTGCAACCACTCAACTGTTTCAACAGTATATAGATACAGTTCCCACCTCTTACACCGCGAAGGGGGGGGGGGGGAAAGAGAAAGAGCGGGAGATAAAAATTGTATCCGTATGTTTTAGCGCACTGGATATAGAGCCCATTAAATGGAAGGAATGAGCAACTAGTTTGAACCTTAGTATCATACAGCACAGAAGGAGGCCATTTGGAAAGAGCTATTCCATTAGTCCCACTCCCATTCTTCCCTCACAGTCCTGCAAATTTATCAGTATACATCCAATTCCCTTTTGAAAGTTACTATTGAATTAGCTTCCACCACCCTTTTAGGCAGTACATTCCAGATCATAACTTACTGTGTAAAAAAATTCTCATCTCCCCCTAGCTTTTTGCCAATTATCTTAAATTTGTCCTCTGATTACCGATCCTCCTACCAGTGGAAAATTTCTCCTAATCTACGCTATAAAAACCTTAATTTTAGAACAACTCTATTAGGTCTCCCCATAACCTTCTCTAATTTTTCCACATAATTGAAGTCCCTCATCCCCTGTATAATTCTGGTAAATCTCCTCCGCACCCTCTCCAAGGCTTCGACATCCTTCCTAAAATGTGGTGCTCAGAATTGGACACCATATTCTTGCTGAGGCCTAACCAGTGATTTATAAAGGTTTACCATAATTTCCTTGCTTTTGTACTCTACTTCGTATTCATAAAGCCAAGGATCCCATATGCTATTTTTTTTTAAATCAGCCAAATCAACTTGTCCTGCCAGCTTCAAAGATTTGTGTATATGAACTTCCAGGTCTCTATGTTCCTGCACCCACGTTAAAATTGCACCCTTTAATTTAGATTGCCTCTCTTCATTTTTCCTTCCAAAATGCAACACTTAACACTTTTCTGCATTAAATTTAATCTGCTATGTGTTTGCCCGTTTCATCTGCCTATGTCCTCCTGGAGTCTGTTACTATCCTCCTCACTGTTTAATATTATTCAAGTTTCTCAAATAGGGTAACATATGCCCTGGTTTCTTTTAAATCTATATAGAAAATAATCAGAACACTGCATTTTTACATGTAAAATTAATAAAGAGTATCTTGCACCTGACCTTCACTCTAAGCAATTAGTGCAGCAAACAGTGATGAGCAATCACCATGACTCAATGCTCCTTATACAGACAGAAAAGATAAATGAATAGTGTGGAATGTACCCATTTTTGAAAGCACGTTTAATAGGCTTGGTTAAAATCTGGAGAAGTGATTTCAGTTGCTGAGGTAACCAGTTAGTACCCACAGTACTGTAACTTAAATCCCTCTCCCTTACTATTAAGCACAGCAAGTGACAAACTATATAGTACACAAAATAGATACCAGCTAACTAACAAGTTCAAGGTTGCAACTCAATATCAAGGTTTAGGTACAGGTCAAACCACTCCATCTTGTATCCTATGTCTAGGCATCAAATCATACCAACTACAGGAAACTTTTGATTAACCGACACCTAAATAACCGGAAATGTCGGTTAACCGGCAAAATTCAGGAGTAGGTTCAGGTAACTTATTACTTGCTTTCCTCCATGTGTTGCTGTGCAAGGGTGTGGCTGCAGCTGTTGCTAAGCTACAGAGACGCTTGCAACTTGTGGCCATTGTTTTGAAGCTGTTAAGCAACAGGGTTTGTTGCTTTATACGGAGCTCTCAGCTCCGTATCTTTTACTATAGCGTTCGGTTATCCGGAATTTTTGATGAACCGGCACCACGTCGGTCCCGTCCGTGCCGGATAATCCTGTATATTATTTTCCAACACGTCAATAGATAACAACCAGGAGCAAGAAACTCAATCTGATTTCCCCTCCCTAGCCCAGGGCAACCGAAGTCTAGTATAGTGCCCCAAAGTTGTCCCAAGTCAGATCAACAAACACAGCACAGAGCAGGAACATTCTGATCTATATGGTTTAGTACTGGAGGTGGCTTTACTCATTAAGCCATCAGGAAAGTTTGAAAGTATTTTCAACAAAAATATTTTTGCATCAATGTGACAACTTCACAGAATAGTCATTCTGCAGCCCTCCATTAAATTAGCACTTGTAAGAACTGCCCAAAATAAACAAAGAAAACAAATAAATGCTAATATGTTGCATCAAACAAAAAATATGGAAGGATTAAATATCTCACCACTGCACTGCGGTAACCAGTTAGTACCCAGACAGTACTGTAACTTAAATCCCTCTCCCTTACTATTAAACACAGCAAGTGTCAAACTATACAGTACACAAAATAGATACCAGCTAACTAACAAGTTCAAGGTTGCAACTCAATACCGAATTATAATCGCCATGATCCAATTTTTTTTTTTATATAACAGCCTCTCAGTCCTGGACAAGTGTGCGCCATTTGTGTGTTGAAAAAGACTAGTATCTATATTGTATCTTGCATCTCAAATACCTCCAAATGCTTCACACAACAAATTACTTTGAAGTGCACATATCTGGTATATATGCACTATTATTGGAACTTTTTTTTTGACTCATCACATATTATACAGGGCATTGGTAAGACCACATCTGGAGTACTGTGTACAGTATTGGTCTCCTTGTTTAAGGAAGGATGTAAATGCGTTGGAAGCAGTTCAGAGAAGGTTTACTAGACTGATACCTGGAATGGGTGGGTTGTCTTATGAAGGTTGGACAGGCTAGGCTTGTATCCACTAGAGTTTAGAAGAGTAAGAGGTGACTTGATTGAAACATATAAGATCCTGAGGGGTCTTGACAGGGTGGATGTGGCGAGGATGTTTCCTCGTGGAAAATCTAGAACTAGGGTCACTGTTTAAAAGGGGTCGCCCATTTAAGACAGAGATGAGGAGAAATTTTTTCACAGAGGGTCGTGAGTCTTCGGAACTCTTTTCCTCAGAGGGCAGTGGAAGCAGAGTCTTTGAATATTTTTTAAGGCAGAGGTAGATAGATTCTTGGTAAGCAAGGGGGTGAAAAGATTTCAGGGGTGGGCAGGAATGTGGAGTAATCGGATCAGCCATGATCTTATTAAATGGCGGAGCAGGCTCGAAGGGCCGAGTGGCCTACTCCTGCTCCTAATTCGTATGTTTGTAACTCATCCAGCCAACAAATAAACTAAAAAATATAAAGTATGAGTCACACAAAATATACATTAACACCAATTGAACATGTATAAGAATCAAAACTAACGATCTTTGAACTCTGGAGGTTCAACCTGCACACTGTAGTTATCTTTCACATTTGTCAGGAGGGGAATATTAAAATGGCCCTTGGCTCCTACATCTTTCCCTTTCAGCTACCCACTCAACTTGTGTATCCTTCTTCTCTTCATCTACTTCACCCTTATCCTCTCCCCATTCCTCCAAACACCACACAAACACATGCAAAGTTAATACTAATTATACTTGGTACTGACTTCCCAAGTGCAACACCACAGGAGATTAACTGGTAAAGCGTAAAATAGGCTTGATCCAACACTGCTGAAAATTAGACAAACTATATGAAACTGCACAACTACGCTATCTTAATTCCCAAATATGAATTCTAGTTACTGGACATATTGAAATTCTTTAGTAACTTGTAATAAGAGAAATGACTTCAAATACAGATGCCAATGAATGTGAATAGTTATAATACACAACCAGACCCAAAAGCCCAAAGAGAAAATGTAAATTTCTAATTGGAAATAAGAGAGATCCAACATGTATATAAAGCTTATACATGACTTTTACCAAACACCACAAAAATGCATTGGTCATTTTCAACCTTATGAAACCCTAAATCTGGGAAATATTGGTATAATACACAGCTCACGAGACTGAGCCAAAACCAAACTGGAATATTACAGCAGATACAATAAGCCAGTCTGTCTTCTAGTAGCTTAAAAAGCTCCACTGATAGTGACAATCTAAAGACTAAAAATCCTACAGATTAACAGACACAAAAGTTTAAATCATACAGGATTTCCTGGCCTAGCTAATCACAAACAAAAACAGTGAAATGTAACAAGTATGAAATACATATCAAATTAGTCATAACTAATTCTGTAATTACTGGCAAATATTCATTATAAACTGCCAAAATAAATAATGCATTGAAATCACAAACATAAAAACAAATCTAACATTCCTTTCTCCTTACGTGAAGACTAAAAAGTAAAACTCCTTCCACTTTTGACTGATAGTTTGAACATGTTGAATATTTGTATTTTCGAAACTGAACTGGTAAACCACTAATATTTTTGGAAACAGTGATCAAACTCAATCACTAACATTTACAAGGACCACAACTACAGTAAGTGTAGCCAGAAATTATGTATATAGGGGACTGATGGTTTGATGAGAATTCATAATGCTTTAAACTAACTTATGCTTGATACACTAAAGTCATGCAACTGGTTCCACTACGTTGACTCTCCATAAACCACTGGCACTTTTGATAGTAGTAACAGTAATGTTTTGGCTAAGAGAAGACCATTGGTCATCTAGCCTAAGTTAGTTTAAAGCATTATGAATTCTCAACAAACCATCAGTCCCCTATATACATAATTTCCGGCTACACTTACTGTAGTTGTGGTACTTGTATGGTAAATGTTAGTGATTGAGTTTGATCATTGTTTCCAAAAATATTAGTGGTTTACCAGTTCAGTTGTGAAAATACAAATACTCAACATGTTCAAACTATCAGTCAAAAGTGGAAGGAGTTTTACCTTGCTTCAGATATTTGGGAGGGAATCTGCAAACTCCACAGTACCCTTGGCCAGCAATGATCAGAGCCTGGAGCCTTACTTACCTTCAGCCTCCTAAACCTTTCTACAAGACCTTCCCTTGTGATACCCTTGACATTTCTCACATTTTTCAATGCTAAATAGTCACCAAATTACAATTTAGTAACCTGGACCTCGGGCACCACTTGCCCGCTGCTACTCGTATACAGTCCAGCTTCCCACTGCACCCTTCTGAAATATTTGCTTTGTTATTCTCCTTTATATTTTCTATTATATTTCTCTCATGTTCCCTCTTTGTTGCTTGTACGTTTCTTCAGAATTTTATGCACCCTTTCTCCATAAAGCCGAACATACCTTTTTATCCATGTCAGTTCTACTTTCCTCTATTGGTTTCTGGGAAACTGCCTTTGCGATGAAAAAAAAAATTCTCCTTAAAGCACTCCCATTTTCTTTCCATACCCTTCCCTTGAAATAGTTCTTCCCCATTTTATTCCTTTAATACAGCATTTCATCCCTTCCAAGTTTGCTTTCCTGAAATCCATTTTCTTAATGGTTATCAGTTTTTTCTTTGTTTCAATCTTAAAAAATTACTATGATCACAAGACCCAAATGTTCAACTTGGCTTACGGCATTCATTAAAATCCAGTATTGTCTTCCCTCTTGTGAATTCCTTCACCGCTGTTTAAGAAAATTTGTGTAGGACTCAATAAATTCCCTTGCGCTGCAAGTCTGTCAGGAATATAAAAATTCCCCATGATTATAACTAAGGCCTCATTACTAATCTTATGATCTGCCACAGCAACACATATACCTTGTGTAGCAACAGTCCTACCAGTAACATTTTCCCCAGATCCACCCAAAAATACTTTGCCAATTTCTAGTACCTTCCTTGCAGCAATGTAGAAACCTTCCTATATTTTACAAATTGAGCCTCTCTTCCAGTCATCTTATGATACAGAAAATCACAATCTAAAACAAATAGCTGGGTTGGATTTTGTTACGATGCTGCAGTACTACTTCTGGGTTCAAACAACTTTATAAACTGCAGGATTGATTTTGTCTGTATGCTTACAGCTTATAACAAACTGCCATTTTTATTGTACGAGTTCAAGCCAGATCAGTAAACCTGACTGCAATTCTCATTTTAAAATTTTCCTTTAAAGCATCATTAAAACTGGTCACTGTCAAATCTCTTTCAGCAGAGATGAGTGGTGGTAGGATATGTTACTCTGTAACCAAAATCACTCATCTCTCAAAAGAATGGCCATCCCAATTCCCAATAACAGAAATGTAAAATGTTTAAAATAAACAATATGGAGTTTTGGGTACATTTTAATTTTTAAATATTCACTTTTGAAAAGTAAAAGAGCTTTGTACTTGCATGTTATTTTTAAAGCAACTAAAAGACTGCATGGTGACCAAGGAAAAGTCAAAACATGTTTGAATTAAGCAAGGGAATACAACTTCATCCACCCAGACAGGATAACAACTTTTACCCAGCTAGATCTCAAATGCTCCCACTCCAATTGAGGATTGCAGCAGTCAACTTCCAACAAGCCAGAGAACTCCTGTGTGCATGGATGTTATATTTCACAAAACAGTCCCAGAACACACCCTAAAGTCTTGCAAAATAGAAGCCATCAATCTGTAGCAATTTTGTTGAAACTGTCCATTGAATATTGCACTAGTGGTGGTGCATTTGAGTTAAATATACTCATGAAAAAGACTAAGGGTTCGCTTGCACATGATACTCATGTACTATGGGCCTTTCACATGCAAAATAAACTTAATAATGGGTCAGCACAATGCTTACAATGTATATCTTTTTGGAACAAAGGAGGAAAATTTGGGTTACGATACTATATTAAGCAAAGAAAACCATCAATTCCTCAACCATGGTTGCTGAAGTATTCATGAGAGTCTGGAAAATCTGCCACCCACTGGTACTCTAAAACAACAGCTGCATGTTCTTGCAGCCACCTGAGTCGAATTGATGAGACAACTGGAATAGTTAAGAGTCTCCTGTTGATATACCACCCATCATCCCAAAGAAAAACTCTTCTGGCAGTTACTCTACTTTATAATCTCAAATGAATCTCTGGTCTAAAAGGATGGGATATAGGTAAATAAAAGGAACCTTAATTTAGAAAACATTTGATCTATTCATTTCCACAATTATATCCACGCAATGTGAAGTACCTGCATCAATATAATCCTTCCGAGGAATCAGACGGTTTTAATTCACAGTGCCTTGCCTGTGGAAGGTTACTCGAGCCAACTATTCTTCCAAATTCCACATCAAGGCAGTACAATCTCCACTTACACCATTCCCGCTTATCCCAGACAGCTGCTTATATCGGACAAATGGTGCTAACCATTTCCATTACCATAGGCGTCAATTCCAGAGACACCGCTTAAAAATTATTGACTGTGCTGACTATTTCGGGCAGTTTAAGCAGCTGTTCTGCACCTTGCGATTACCCGTCATTAAGTTACTCACTGCTTGCAAGCAGGGCTTTAGTTTTGAGCATTCCTCAATTAATTAGCCCTTACTGAAAAAAAATGGTTTCTTCAAGTTTAAGAGGAAATTACTTTAAAAAGCCTCTAGAATTCCTGCCACTGCTTCTTGCCGGCTTGCTGAGGACATATGTGAAAAATGCTTTGCATGTAGGAACATATTTTGATTATGTTACTGTCTGCTGCTTTTGTTTATTTTTTTGTTGCATGCTGTTAAATTTAATTTTGATACTGGGGAGGCAATTCTGGCTTCACTTCAGCATTGATTATACTGGCCATTGCGAATAGTGGGCAAATCACGTTCGCGTGAACGTGCCCTCTACAAGCGGTGGGGACTGTAACACTTAGAAAACTGGTTATTACCTTCGGTAGACTTTAACTAACTACTGGCAGTGAATATATTATTGTTCTAGCCATCTGACCAATCTCAATTATGAAAATTGAATTTACTGGGCATTAGCATTCAAATGCTTCCATGGTTTTTCCATGGCTTCCTTTCTAAAGTTAAAGATAACAAATAATTAATCCACGTGCATGCTATGGCTTCTATACTTGAGGTATGGGTAATGATTAAATATGCAGACTTCATTACAACACAAACAGTAATATTGAAAGTTAATGACAGAATCTACTAAAATAAAGATAATATTGGTGTCCAATTTAAATTAAACTGCAAAACTCTTCCATAACATACTATTCTATCCCTCCCCCACCAAAAAAAAGGAATACTAAGAAAGCATGAAACAGGAAAGAGCATTCAGCCACTGAGGTCCCAGCTTCTAAGATTATGCATTATGACTTTCGATGTAAACGTTAATTTCCTTCAATGTAGGAAACTCAGCAGCCAATTTGCACACAGCAAGGACCCACAAATAGTAATGAGATAATGACCAGATAATCTGTTTTGGTGATGTTGGTGGAGGGATAAATATTGGCTAAGCCACTGGGGAGAACTCCCCTGCTCTTCTTCAAAATGGGATCATTAACGTTCACCTGAGGGGGCAGATGGGGCCTTGGTTTAATATCTTATCAGAAGTTGGCACCCCCGACAGTGCAGCACTCCCTCAGTACTGGACTTGAATGCAATCTAGATTTTAGTGCTCAAGTCTCTGGGGTGGGACTTGAATCCACAATGTACTGACTCAGTGGCTACAGTGCTACCACTGAACCAAGGCGGACATGTAATTAAACATTCATTACCAAATCAAAGAAATGGCACAGTAGAAGGTATATAATCAGGAACACTTTTTTGCAGCAACTGAAATCAATTACATTTGGTTATTAGCTAGAATTTTACTGCTGCTTTGGGGCTTATATTCTGCAAGTCCATTAAGTTATAATTACAGTAATACCACTGGTTTATGGCAGCTGAATAAGTCAAATTCAGTTCTTTGTGCATGGGATTTCGAAAGTGTTTTGTGGAATCATATTTGCTGATTCCATCTATTTTTCTGTGATACCAAGTAGTGTATGGACTACATTGGCAAACCAATGTGTTCTGCAGGGCTATTTTCAAATATTTAGACTTATCCATTTACCATTTAAAAACAATGCTGCACTATATAATTACAGTGCATATTTTGTTCTAAGCTACAAATCAGGATCACTCTCCAGTAATAATCATGAGGCCAAATGTAATTTTCTATAAGGATGTTTGTAGCTGTCATGTTTTGAGTAGATGAGTTAAATATAGGTGAACACCTCAGGAGTAGTGACCATAATATGATGTTTAGGCCCAACTAGAAAGTTAAAAAGTTAGTACAACTACAAGGGAACTAGATGGGAATGGAGCAGATTTTAGAAAGAGGAGTGAATTAGCTGGAGCGAGGTAGAAAGAGAAATTGGCACACAGGACTGTAGATCAACAATGGGTTATTTTTAAAATGGAGATAGCAAAGTTGCAGAATTAATATATACTATTACAAAGAGAGACTACTTCAAGTTTCAGAATGCTGTGAATAATTAAACAAAATTATTGAAGATGGGGGCATATGGAGCCTAAATGTACAATAAAAGAGGAAATCAAGATGTTAAGATAAAGAAAGCAAGGAATGGGTATGACAACATCTTAATAAAAATAGCATTCCACAAATATATCAGTAAAATGAGAATTTTCAGATGTGAGGAGAGGTTAGTGAGTCAGTAGAGGATGTGAGAATTGGTGGGGATACTCAAGTATTTTGTTTTAGTGATTACAAAATTGAGGAGGATAAAAGTGAGTTGAGGAGATATAATAAATAAAAGGAAAATTTAGAGAATTTAGTTAAGATAAAGGAGGACAAAATGCTGGGACCCAACAGGATATGTGAGGGCCTTGAGGGAAATAGAGGAGAAACAGCAGAGGCCCTGAAAACTATATTTTAGGGGTTCATCGAGTGGATGTGTGTTAGAGGACTGGAGACCATCAAATGTAATATCCATTTCCAAACAAGGAGACAGAGCTAACTCAGGTTAATTACTGAGTATTCTGACGAAAGGTCATCAACCTGAAACGTTGACTCGGTTTCTCTCTTCACAGATGCTGCCTGACCTGCTGAGTATCTCCAGCATTTTCTGTTTTTAATTACAGGCCAGTTAGTTTAACATGTGATAAAAAAAATCTTTAAAGATGAAATTACTAAGTATCTAGAAGAAAATAATAAACAGAAGCAACAAAATCAGATTTCAGAAAGAACATTGTGCATGACAAAACTTTGAGGTGACAGGTATATTGGATGGGGAAATACAGTGGATGTGGTGTACATGGACTTTCGTAAAGCTTTCAGTAAAAGGTTATTGAAGGTCAAGAGGGAAGCAGCAAATTCGATTAAAAACTGGTTAGAAGGGAGAAAACAGAATAAGAGTTGAGGCAAATTTCTTAGATTGGTTAGAAGTGGTTAGGGTAGTAAACATAGAAGATAGGAGCAGGAGTAGGCCATTCGGCCCTTCGAGCCTGCTCCACCATTCAATGAGATCATGGCTGATCATCCAAATTCAGTACCCTGTCCCTGCCTTTTCCCCATATCCCTTGATCCCTTTAGCCTCAAGAAATATATCCAACTCTTTCTTGAATATATTTAATGAACTGGCCTCCACCACCCTCTGTGGCAGAGAATTCCACAGGTTCACCACTCTCTGGGTGAAGAAATTCCTCATTTCAGTCATAGTAGGGTTGTGTTCTGGGCCCACTTCTGTCCACTGTGTACATCAATAATTTAGATAAAGGGCTAGAGAGCGTGGTGTCCAAATTTGCAGATGATTACAATAGATGCCATAATAATGAATTCTGGTGACCAAAGGAAGCTGCAAATAGATATTGATAAGATGGTAGAATGGTCTAATAAGTGACAAATGGCATTCAATGCCTGTAAATGTGTGGTGATGCATTCATTTAAAAAAAATTTAAGTAATTATACTTTGAATGGGGGAAAGCTGGGTGATGTGGAAGAGCAGAGGGATTGGCTCATAACACATTAAGAGCAGCACTACTGGTGGATAAGACCATTACAAAAACATTAATGGAATACTGGGTTTTATAGCAAGCGGTACAAAATATAAAATTCTAAATGTAATGGCAAATTTATATAAAACCTTAGTAAGGCAGTAAGTAGTGTGTGCAGTTCTGGGCTTCACTTAATAGGAAGGATGTTGCCTGGTATGAGGACATACAAATACAAAGACAGACTTGGAAAAATTGCCTATTTTTTCGTTCGAACAGAGGAGATTGTTGGGAGAGTTGATAGAGGTGCTTCAAATTATGAAGTGATAATAAGTGTAGAAATAAACAGACTGTTTCCAATGATTGAGGGAATCTAGAACAAGGGGGCAAAGATTTTTTTTTATACAGAGGATCGAGAGATTATGAAATGCAATATTGTATCTGAGTTAGTGATTGAAGCAGAGATCATGTCAACATTTAATAGATTAGATAGGTGGTTGAAGGAAAATGGAATAAAGGTATTGCTGGAGTGGAGGTTAAGCACCAACACAAACTTGTTTCCATGTTGTAATTTCTATGCAATTCTAAGCCACTAAACACAGGAATCTTGGTGTAATATATAAGAAATATATAATTTAATATATAAAAAATGCTAATATTGACTTAAATCGAGATCTCAATAGGCTAAATTCACAGGTCAGTGGAGTTAGAAAATGTAGATTAGGACTCAGACAGGGTGGCTGCCGGCATACTTCAGGCAATGAATGTTAAAATAAATGTTCACACGCATTCTGGTAAGATAACTATTCATTTGAGCTCAGTAGCAGTTGTCTGGTACGATTTTGCTTCCTAGGGATCAGAATTAACAAGAGGGGGGGAAAAAAAACCATGGTCAGTGATGGTCAGGTTTTACAACAGAAGCTGCCAGGGCAGTCAGGTCCAAAGGTTGCAAGGTTAGAATTAGAATTGAAGGGCGTATTCTAAAGTTATTTGTCTATGTAAAGCAAGACAACCCAATGATGCAGGGAAGCACAGCATGTTCATTATTTTGCATTTTTACACAAAGAGAAATAGTACTGACTGGATTAAGTGAGTTCGATCATGTGTTGCCTTGTATGTTCACTGGCTATCTAAAATAAAGCAGCTTAATGGCTCATATCTAGCCTTGTCTTAACCAAGTGTTTTCTTGGTCCGTCTTTGAAAGGATTGGAGAAGCACGAATGTGCGAAAGACAAGATCATATGCCAAGGGAAACTCATTGTGGCACCCCCTTGATTATGCTATTGTACAAGTAGGTTATTACACAATGAGAGTCAACTCCAGCACGGAAGGGGTTTGTGATCCACTTACAGGAGCAACTGATGTCACTGAACCCAGCAAGGTATCTATGGCAAACCTAAATTTGTAGCGGTAGTCAACACCACAATGTTTAATTGCAGAAACCAAGTTAGGTTCAAAAGCACAGTGGAAGCAATCACCAAAAATTGAAAACACAGGACAAGTTAAGAATGAGCAAATTAGTTAGGTAGCACCAATGAAGTTTGTAGTGCAGAAGGCCATTCAGTCCATCGTGTCCGAGCAGGCTCTTTGCTAGTGCAATCTAAAATTAAGCCCACTGCTCTGCGCTCTTCCCATATCCCAGCATCTTCCTCTGTTCAAATATTTACCCACATTTTTCTCAAAAGATGCAATGGTCTCTACCTCAACTACACCCCGTGGCAAAACATACTCTAAAAACTCTCTGCAAAAAGAAATTTCTTCTAACATCACTACTTATTGTGACAATTTTAAATTGATGAACCCTCATTGATCAGAGAAAACAATCTTTCCCTATTCACTTCAAAACTCATGATTTTGAAAACCTCTTAAATCGTCTCCTGGTCTTCTCTGCTCCAAATTTTGTTCAACTCATTTTGTAAATTAGGAGCCAACTCCTTCAATTACCCTTCCTAATTTAGCATCATCTGCAAATTTAATCAATTTGCATTGAGTTTCAGAGACCAAGTCATTAATGTAAATTAGAAACAGTTATGATCCAAAATTTGCCCTGGGGTGTCCCACTCAGTACCTCCCCAGACTTGAATTAACTCTACCCCTTTAGCAAATTTAAGATTTAATCTGGACCACATCATAAGGTTTTCCACAGTCCAGCTGGGTCATCAATTTCTTAAAAGTTGAGGTTGGTCAAGCAGGATCTTCTGAATTCATGCGGATTGCTCTTTACTCGATTATTGTGGTACAGATCACCCTCAAGTACACCTGATAATCGATTCCATTATTTTTACACAGAATTGAAGATAGATTAATGGGCCTGTTAGCTGCCCACATCTGCTTTGTCATTTTTGAATATGGGCATGACATTAGGGGTTTCCAATCTTCTGGCACCCTCAATCTCCCATAACTCCCCTCAGAGTGATAGTCAATGTCTCACAAATGTTCTCCTTAATCTCCCTCAGCACTCTGGAATGAATATAATCTCTGGTATCAATACCATCTGCCCCAGTTAGCTTCTGACTGGAAAAAAAAGTCTGAATATTCTCGCTCACATTCAAGACAATGATTTATTACCAACCCTTTCCCAAAGCTAAGTCAAGCCCAAATTCTAACATTTCCTTCTCATCCTGGAACTCTGTCCATTTTTGCCCCCTTGAATGGGGTAATATTTTAATCATTGCAGTTTATTCCACAAAACCGAAGTGTGTCGAAGCTATACCTTAAAACAATTAAAAAACATTTTTAAAGGAGGGATGTTTGTGCTGGAGAATGCAATTTCCATTTCGGGTACCAGTGGCAGATATAGCAGTCAGAAGCAGAGTAAAGTTCCCTCTACTTTGCCCAAAAATATACCTCAATCCCAACCTTTAAACAACAATTCCTACTGCACCAGTGTAAAAAAAAAATCCATCTCCTGTACCAGTTGCCTAAATGACATTGCCAATCAGTGCTAAATTAGGGCTAGTTTGGGCCCACTAGGAAATGGACAGAGACTATATAGGGCTTTTACAGCCAGCAGACACAACTTTCATTGTGGGCTGGATTTGAACCAGGGCCCAGAGTGGTATCTAATCCACTGTAAAATTCTGGACTCCAGTTCCTTGTAAATAATGCAGCATTAATACTTCTATCACTCTCCCACCCACTCTGTGCAACGTTTGAGTATCATCCCAAGGACCTGCATGGTGCATAACTCCCACACCCATCACAACTAGACAACATTCCAAGAGTATCTTATTAATATTGTCTTATTTTAATATTTGGTAATCACTTTCCCCATACTACAGAAATGCTTTCAATGATTATTTAACTAACCAGTCCTTCTCCTGCTCATTCTACAAGGTTACATCCCAGTCATATTTACTATCTTTGGCAACAATATGAAGCACCTTACATTTACCAACAAACTAGATGTTCTAACAACAAGGGTTCACTACATTTTAATTAAATGGCATCACATATTAACCGATAATAAAACAGTACACGGGAAAAGAGCAATCTGCTTTCCAATAAATGGAGCTCGCAACTATCATGTAATCATTGAAATTATAATGGTGGATTTGATCAGGAGAAAAACGTTATTTTCCTCCCACTGTTTCAGTGCAGGCTTTAAAATCTACCAGAGAATGCCTATGATAGTATTAATCACTATTCAAATTTTTGTAGTTCCTAAAAGTAGAGAAAATCAGCTACTCTAGGAAAATAAACACATTTAATTTCCATTTATATTTTTGTAAATGAATCAAGTAGCCAAGAAATAAAGCACTGAAAGATAACAGGAAGAATTTCTGCTTCAAGTTTATCCAATATTTTCATATACATAAACCTTTTTAGCGTGCTGTCACATAAAGCATATGTCTTCCAAGCAGTGACAGTCAATTTATATATTATTTATTTATTAGCATCTTCTGAAGTATACTAAAAATAAGACCTTGCAGGCAGCTGTGTTGAAACCAGCCATTGGTTTCTCAGCACAATGCAATATTATGTGCCTGAATTGCACTGCAATCACATTTTTATTGGATAATTTACTGTTTGAGTAATCACAGCACATACCACTGTTCTGTGTTGAACCATTGCCACTGCTTTTGCTGGAGACAGAGGTACTACATGGCTGGGTCCCAGGTTGTGCTGTTACGATACGATTTACACCCCGATACAGCTTTCGGGAGGAGAGTTCATCACCATCATTGTCCTGAAGGGTTGGTGACCGGGGTCTGAAATGCCGCCACCGGCATGCCTTAATGTTTGCTAGAATCTGAGTGAGGTCTCTAGAGGGGCGATCCGAGGTATTTATTTGTGAGGTATTGGCAAATTCATTAAATGGAGAGTGGGGTGGGGAAGAGAGTATCTCAGGATCCAACTGATGAAGAACAACGTCATTTTCCGTGTGCGCTCGGTCCAACAAAATCCTACAATAGGAGGAAATGAAAGAATCAATAAACTTCAGGCTTTACTAGTGAATCTGAATTCAATACATCATTTATTATTAGGATTCTATCGGAAGCAAGCAAATATTTAACAAGCAACACTACTTCATTTAAAACAAAGTTATTACAGGCACAAATTACACCACAGATGTATAAAATCACTACCTTAAATTTAGGATTCTGTACAAAATTATTACTCATAGTCCAGTTTTCACTTTAATAATGTTGAATTCAGAAGTAACTTTTTGTCTCTTACTTCATCAATTGTTTAAATAGAATTAATTTGCAAATGACATATCCTGTCAAGAAATCTGACAGTAAGGCTTATAATTTTACAAGCACTGTTATATCAACAGTAGGACTGGTCCCTCCATTAGAAAACACCATATTAATGATGTTACGATGTTCTCTACTAGGCAGAATGGTCAAATCACAATATTAACTGTTGCACATGACAGTCCACTCATCTAAATGTTAGCACATTGTGATATTGCACAAGCAACAAACCTCCCCCACATTTATGACATTCCCCTACAACCGAGAGGTGTCATTTATCGGTCTTACAATCACAATGCATTATTAAGTGGTAGTGACAACACCTGCATTGGAGAAACCTGCAAGAGAACCCCAGGTGGGCAGAGGAAACACTTCAAGGACACCCTCAAAGCCTCCTTGAAAAAGTGTAACATCCCCACCGACACCTGGGAATCCCTGGCCCAAGACCGCACAAAGTGGAGGAGAAGCATCCGGGAAGGCGCCGAACACCGAGTGTCTTCGCCGGGATCAAGCAGAAGCCAAGCGCAGGCAGCGCACGTCAACCCAAGCACCCCACCCACCCGCCCCTTCAACCACCGTCTGCCCCACCTGTGACAGAGACTGTAGGTCCCGCATTGGACTCATCAGTCACCTGAGAACTCATTTTTAATGTGGAAGCAAGTCATCCTCGGTTCCGAGGGACTGCCTAAGAAGAGGAGAAAAGATTGGAGAAACACAATGGAACTTATGGGTTTATGGCCCCAGGAAATCAAATCATTTTAGGCCCCAGTTAATTACAGCATATTTAAGATTTCATTTATAGCTTTGTGTGGTAATAAATTTCAGCATATAACCTTTAGAAAGAAGCAGCCTTCTGTAAAACACAAATTTAAAACCAGATTTCTGTAAGTGGAAGTTATTTCCAAACAAAGCCATCTTTTTAATTCTATGATGTGCTTAAGGTAGTGAACACTAACCAACTACTTTTCTTTAAACCTTTAATACAACCAGTTTAAAATAATCAATTATGCTTACTGACCTTCCACCTCGCCCAATACGCCTTCGTGCAAAACCAATACACCTCCTAGGTACAGTCAGTGTAGTGAGGCAGTATCTGTAGCGAACATCTCCTAACCCTCCCTCTTCTGGACTACACCACGGCCAGTTGCCCGTTTGGTCCAAGCGAGGCTGCGCGAAAGAAAAAACACAAAAATTCACCCGAGTGACCCAAGACATTTGTAGCTTAGAAATACTTACTTTCAAGTAATGCAATATCTATTACTTCGTCCTTTCAATCTAATTATATTTATCCAATTATTCCCCTCAACACTGCATTTACAGAAAATACAGAATCCCATTTTAACCATTTATATACAAGCAATTTATATAGGTCAAGGGCAGAGATATTAAAGATTCTATTTCTGTACCCTATACCATGAGTGTTGCTCTGTGAATACATTTCAAAATATAGTAACACACTTAAGTCAGTGGGGATGGGAAGGGAGGTGCTGTTTAAATAAACCTATTTCAAGTTCAGGGCTTTTATTCATAACTTCTTTCCAAATGACAACTTACATTTAACATAGTAGTAAAATGTTTCAAATCTCAGTAATGGCATAATCTCCCAAAACTTGAAAATAATCCCAGTTGACTTTCATTTTGAGATGAGCAAAAAATGCAGCTAGTGTAACCACTTGGAATGCATTACAAAATATAAAGATATGCTCAGAGTCATTGCATTCAACTACCTGCCCACTGGTTCGTTTTCACCTCACCTGCGCTGTCTTACCATACCTTGTTGATTTTAGTTGTGGGAGATCAACCAGGATAAAGTTGACACCCTTTTCAAAGTTACCTCAGAAAAAGCTGAATTCATACTTAACCCTGATTTGATGTTTTATACAAAAAAAAAATCACTACTCCTAAATTTTCTTCATCAGCAGGAATTCTCCATCGATAAACAGGCCTGCAGGATGGGAGAGGCTTATAAAGAACAAATTCTAGCCTATTCTGAGACTGACTAGTCTTGCTATTAAAAATATTGAGTTGTAGGAAAAATTTTGCACACTGAGCTTTGGCCTACAACTAGGTGAGTCTTTTCATAGAATTGTACAGCATAGAAATAAGCCAGTCAGCCCACTGTGCCTGTGCCACTCCTCTGCTCTTTCTCCATAGTCCTGCAAATTTAAAACAGGCTTCTGTATTCACTGTAAAAGCAGTGTTGATATTTTTCCTTTTCAAGTATGTATCTTTTGAAAGCGGGGAGCAATGGTTTTGGCAATCCCCTTGCAGCTTTCTCAAATACACAACACTCATGGTAAATACTGCAACAGGCATTCCAAAACACAGAAAATCTTACACATCATGGGGAACTCAAATTGGTAGCCTAAAATAGTCACAACAAATAATGAGTGATATGATTGGTTTGCTTCTGTTTAAATAAAAAAAAAAAAAAATGGGTAGGTGCTGCTAACCGTCCATCATTGATTCGTAGTTAGTTTGAATTTCACAATTTTCATTCTGTTTAATGATTGGTATGCTCCCTACTTGTTCAAATGTAATTTATAGCCATTTTATGAATTGTAATAATTTCAGCTCATCGCGACAGAAATTTGCATAAAGACTTGCATTTTAGGCATCATGCCGAAGGGTAATGGAGAAAACATGCACCAGATGCAACATTTATACATAGATTCTCTTCTTTTTATTGGCTTGAGCGGAAGATCCTTTTCTGCAGAAAAGGAGTGGCTCACATAACAATTATTGCCCAAGTCACTAGGAATCTTCACCAATTGTGTGAAAATGAAAATTCAATATTAAAAAGGAGGAAAAAAGTCAGATTTACAGGCAGGCACATTTGAGGTCAAGTGCCAGCATGGTTCAGTGGGAGCATTCCCATCCAGTCAGGTTGCAGATTGAAGCCTTATCGCAGAGCTTGAGCACATAATCTAAGGAAACACGTCAATGAAGCACTGAGAGTGTGTTGCATTGTCAGAGGCGCCAACCTTCAGATGATGCATTAAATTGAGGCTCCATCTGTTCAGGTGGATGTAAAAGGTCCTATGGCACATTTCAAAGAACAGGGGAATGCTCCCAGTGTCCTGGCCAACATTTATTTCTCAACCAACATCACTAAAACAGATTAACTGGTCATTTATCAATTTGTTGTTTGTGGGACCTTGCTGTGTGCAAATTGGCTGCCACATTTGCCTACGTAGCCGTCACTACAGCTCAAAAGGTCCATTGGTTTTGAAGCACTTTTGAATGTCTTGAGGAGTTGCAATGCACTATTTAAAATCCAAGTTCTTTATTCCTTATCATTGTTTAACATGGCAACTGTTATACCTTCAGATTAGATATTTAAAAACTTCCAACATCCACAAATCATATAGAAATAGGGGGTATTTTAACTTGAACATTTCCCATATAGGTTAGGTCTACTGAATTCTAAACATGTAAAGCTTGCTGGACTTCAGGAGAATTAGGACTACAAGGACGTGAAGAAATATTTTATAGATTGAAGCAATTTTACTGAACTATTAAAAAACCCCACAGAACTTTGTTTACATGTGCAGGACTAATGTACAATGCAAATCACTTAATGCTGACTGATCTGTGTTAACCTATTTGCCCGGTTTACCTGCTTCCAACAGACATCATGCCAGATCACTTTAGGTCAGGTTATTTACACTACAGCACAGTAATTAAAGCATGAAGAATAGACAGAATATAAAATGGTAACATTTAATAACTTTGCACTACTATTTGTTTCCCATGTATCAATAGGAATTCATTTTTAAGCTGTACTCAGTTACTGTGTGGATCGCAGTATGGATGAACTTTGCAAATGTAGATTATGAATGCCCACATCTGGACAAATCTACACTACAATTACCCAAGTATTATTATATGAAGATTGTTTGATTAATAAGTTAGCATCAACACCAGGGTTTTCATTTAATGGTAGTTCAGCCCACGATTACCAGTTGATAACACTTTATTACATTAAGGCTTGACAGAGACATTAATTTTGGGAGTTATATTTTAAGAGGGGATTGTATAAAACTTGGTGCGCATGCCCAATCTGATTTGGCTCAACAATCCAGCCTAGAATCAGTAGACTGGTACTACTTCTAATGTGCTGTCTGAAAGAAAGGAAAAATATTGTACTATGGCACTGAAACAATTTAAAGACTATGCAGACCACAAAAAGCTAATTGAAGAGTCCGAGGAAATTTACACTACATGCCGTAGTTGTTATCAATTCAGTCAATTAAACATAACCACAAATGAATAATTTGATCATGATTACGTCCCAAGCAAAACAAAGACAATATGGAAATTACCTTTAAACAAAGATCTACCCTTGACAGCATCTAATTTTTGGCACTTACAGAATAGTACTGACATCCTGCTTTCCTTCGGAAAGCAAAAGGACCATCTGGATCATTCTCTTCCTCTGCTTCGGAGGATGCAGAATGGACCTTCAGCAAAAGAAAGACAGAAAGCGTAAGGTTGCAATTTCTTTCCAAAGGACTCTTGTTCTCCCGAGTATGGTGTACGTCTTCCCTGCACATTTGCGCTGACTTACTGTAGCCCTTTGCAGTCCGCCTCTGGTCAGCTCTTAGTCACTGAATGCCCTGTTTTCAGGTGCCTTCCATTATGCCCCACTGGTAGGCTTTGGACTAATAAGCCTGCGTTGTTTGTATTGACTTCACCAGTTGACATCCATCTCCCCCTTAATAAATCATACTGAAGTTGTGGTACATTTACCAATATTTTCAGGAGCATTTTTGTCTTTCCCTCTCGGGTATTATTCCATAATCTTCCACCCCACCCTTCCGCTTCCCTAATTAATACACACTTCTCTGCCCTCTCCCTCCTCCCCCATACCTCCTTCTCTGCCCCCTATCCCAATTCCCACTGCCCCCAGCTTTTCTATTGCCAGGCTTACCATACCGGAGTCATTGTAACTCTCGGCTCCAGCCCCATTCTGACATCCAATTCTTTTCCTGGACCCACCCCCCTAGGCCTCTAACTCTGCTCTGCCCTCTAACTATGCTGTAATTTCTCCCTCCCCACAGCCTTTAACCATGCCCTACTTTCCCCTCTCGTCCCTCCCTCTAACGCAGCTTTACCTTCCTTCCCGGCCTTTAATCCCACTCTACCCTCCACCGCCCCAGGCTAACCCTGCTCTACACACTTCTGTTCTAACTGTGCTCTACTTTCCCCATAACTCTCCTTTATCTTCCCCTGTGGTCTGTGATCTACCTAACCCTCCACCCCACACTGAAACTTTCCGCCATACCAGCATCTTTTGACCTCAAGCGCTGCAGTCCTCCTGGTCCAATTATCCCTCACCTGCTTGATCCGAGGACTGCACTTAGTCTCGATTCCTTGCGTGACTCATGGGAGATTGATTTATAATATATTTTTTTTTAATCTTGCGTCTCCGAGCAATTCCTGTATCCAGATTTATAATGAAGGTCAACTATGCAAACTTGTCACTTTATAATTACCTTCCCACCAGTGGATGCACTGCCGCACTACCACTGATGGGAGGGTATAATTATAGTGCGACGCTTTTACATAAGACAGTTTCCTTTATAAATTCAGACACAAGAATGTGTAAAAATAAGGACCGAATGTATGACTTTAAAATGGGTATCGAATTACATCTGCACATCCAGTTTCAATTGCATGGAGTGTAGTTTATTACTGAACTAGAGAACAAAATTGGCCTCCGACTAATTTCATTAACGAAGCATGATACAGACCTGTGAGAAGGGCTCTTCATCAGAGCTGGGAAAGTCATACTGGTTTATGTCCTTTGCATTAAAGACTGGCAGTGCAGCAGGGCTTGTCTGCTGAGGTGCAGCAGTAGTTGGTTGTAAGACTTTGTGTTTTTTCTTCTCATACTTCCTCTTGGGTCGTATAATCTCCACATTCTCTTGCTGCAACACAATTAGCATAGAAGAAACATTTATATACTACAATGTAACTGCCAGTGTATGATCGTTACAAATGGTTTTAATCATCAATATAAATACGGTAGAACTCAAAGATCCTGTTTTGCAATTACTCTTCAAATATGCATACACAAATATTCTAAATGACTTTGCAAATAATGTGGCGATTCTAATATTTAAAGAAATGCTGCATCTCCACTAAGTTAGTACACAGACAGAAAAGCAAACGGATTGAATGGCAAACTATTCTGTTAACTTAAATCTATTAATATTCAGTGCTAGATTTAGCCACACAACTGCAAATTCTTACCACTGATCTGAACTGGACTACACTGACAGATGGCACTAGATCCCAATGGAGATTATCTTAAGTGCGTTGCTTGTCCTTTTAAAAAAAGTTATCCTGACCTGTACTAAACATTATATTTGTTTGGTTATTAAGTGACCAAATTCTCACCTTATTAACTTTAAATTCTTTAAACTCCATAAACTCTTGATGTTTAAACTGATTGCTATTAGATATTGGAATGATGGGCACTGTGTAGGTAGGCTTCACATGCTGCCGCTGTGCCATGACCTCTGACAAAATCTCTCCACTGAAGTCACCCAGGCTGTGCCTAAGATTGTAAAGGACATAATTTCAGTCAAATTACAGTCACATGCTTACTTTGGTCTGGGACACAAAGCATAGCGTAAAGCACAATACCATCAATTCTATAACGAAACCATACTGTGTCGACCTAGAATAAAATGAATTAACAAAAGGCAGCTTTGTCAGCAAGAGGCAATGAAACTTCAAAGTGCAAGCCTTTTCTGGGAGTGCAGACGTGGAAAAAGATACAAGAGAGCAAGGCAGAAAATGGAGCTTTGTGGCTTTAAAGCATTATTATAATTGTAGATTCCACATACTCCTTTTATCATTCGTTGAGAGATTAAATCCTTGGATTGCTCCAACTAATATTGTTAATATCAATGGGTTACCCAGTCCACTTGTTGACTTTATAGATGTGGTATTTTAACACAAATTATAATAAAAATAAATTACGGAAACTCTTTTTTATCCGGCACCGACGTGCTGCCGGTTGAACAAAAAGTCTGGATTACAGAGAGGTATACTTACTAAGGTACGAGAGCCCCGTACATGGCCACAGCACCAGGCGTCCCTGTTGCATGGCAACAGGTGCAGGAACCCCGGTTACACGGCCACAGATCCAGGAACCCCGGTTACACAGTCATTAATATGAAGTAAAACTTGCCTGAACCTACTCCTGAATTTTGCCGGTTAAGAGAGATTTCCGGTTAATTAGGTGCCGGTAAAAAGAGAGTTTCCTGTATATTGAAATTTTATATATGAATGTAAAGATAACTGAAATGCATCTCCAGGCAGACAGAACACAAATGAATTGAGTAAGCAAAACACATCATCAATAGCTTTAAATGAGGTTGGCTTTCAGTTTCATCTCTGGTAAGCATTTTGTGAATGGTCTGTGGTAATGACGGTTAGCAGAAGGTATCTTGGCCACATGGTAAACAATTCCCATTACAGGAAACTTTGAGATATCCGGCATCGACGGGACCGAGCTGTTGCCGTCCCATCAAAACTGCCGGACAAACCAGCGCTAATGTTAAAACATACGGAAGCTTTTGAGCTCCGTATCTAGCAACAAACCCTGTTGCTTAGCAACAGCTTCTAAACAGTCAGCCGTAGCTTGCAAGCGTCTCTGTAGCTAAGCAACAGCTTTAGCTAGACCTTGCAGAGCCTGATTAGTGAAAAAAAAGCAACGAAAAGAAAAAAAACTTACTGAACCGACTCCTGAATTTTGCCGGTGGTTCGAGCATTCCGGACAGTTAACCTCCGGATAAACCAAAGTTTCCTGTATCCTGCTCTAAAGTCAGACAACCAACTCCCTCTCAGACATTCTCACTTCCTTTTGTTTAGAATATGTAGATTCAATTTTACATGGAGGTAGGGAATGAGTGAACAAGAGAGCATAAAGAAAAACAGAGGCAGAGAGGAGGATAGAGAGAAGAAGAATAGGAGTTGGAGAGAGATACAAAAACACAAAGATTAAGTGTAAAAGAGAAAGACAGAAAGAAGATAGATGGCCAGCACATACAGTTTACAGGAAGTCAAAACAAAATTAATGTTTTTGTCCATGAGCAGCACCAGAAGAGATCAGTTATAGAAACGTCTGTTAACAGCAAAAAACAGGAATGTAACTGAGGGCAAGTCAGTGATACATTTCAACAGAAGTATGCCAACATTTTCAGCATAATACCAACATGGAATAAACCCTTCACACTAGAATACTCTCTCCGTACATTACCATATACAGCTTGCAGATTTAAACTATAAAAAGATTTCTTGCATACATAAATTTAAGGTAGACTACTCAAGTACTTTTAAGAGCCATCTCCTCAATTAAAACAGGCAATATGCAAGCTTTTCAAAATTAGCTTGAAACGTCTTCACACTATACCATTAATATATATATAAAAAAATGAACACATTTTAGAGAATATTGTTTATACATTTACCTTTTTTCTACAATTTCCAAAGTTAGATGCAGCAGCTCTCTTTTGCTTTTCTCTCTTCGTTTTATCATCTCCAAGATAGTTACAGCTCGACTCAGATCCCTTCGCAACTTCAGCATCTTTTCATATGAAGCTTCATCATTTTTACGATTCTGTAGGAAATTTTAAAAAGCTCCATTTTGTTCATTGCTTCATTAAGGGACTAGTAGAACAAATACAACATCAATTACAGTCAACACTTAATTTGCCAAGCAGGAACAGAATCACATTACATGTAACTACATACACGAGTTAACTTTTTGTAGGGAAACACAAACATTTGCAACAATACTATCAACCCACTTCTATAGCCATTGGTTGCTCTTTACAATCTATATTAACGATTTGGAGGAAGGGACCGAGTGCAACATATCCAAGTTTGCCGACGATACAAAGATGGGAGGGAAAGCAATGAGTGAGGATGACATAAAAAACCTGCAAAAGGACATAGACAGGCTAAGTGAGTGGGCAGAGATTTGGCAGATGCAACATAATGTTGGAAAGTGTGAGGTTATGCACTTTGGCAGAAAAAATCAAAGAGCAAGTTATTATTTAAATGGAGAGAAACTGCAAAGTGCTACAGTACAAAGGGATCTGGGGGTCCTGGTGCATGAAACACAAAAAGTTAGTATGCACGTGCAGCAGGTAATCAGGAAGGCCAATGGAATCTTGGCTTTTATTGCAAGGGGGATGGAGTATAAAAACAGGGAAGTCTTGCTGCAGTTATACAGGGTATTGGTGAGGCCACACCTGGAATGCTGCGTGCAGTTTTGGTTTCCATATTTAAGAAAAGATATACTTGCTCTCGAGGCGGTTCAGAGAAGGTTCACTCGGTTGATTCCGGAGATGAGGGGGTTGACGTATGAGGAAAGGTTGAGTAGGTTGGGACTCTACTCATTGGAGTTCAGAAGAATGAGAGGCGATCTTATCGAAACATATAAGATTGTGAGGGGCCTTGATCGGGTGGATGCGGGGAGGATGTTTCCACTGATGGGTGAGACTAGAACTAGGGGGCATAATCTAAGAATAAGGGGCTGCGCTTTCAAAACTGAGATGAGGAGAAACTTCTTCACTCAGAGGTTAGTAAATCTATGGAATTTGCTACCCCAGAGCGCTGTGGAAGCTGCAACATTAAATAAATTTAAAATGGAGATAGACAGTTTCCTAGCAGATAAGGGAATTAGGGGTTACGGGGAGAGGGCAGGGAAGTGGACGTGAGTCTCGATTCGGATCAGCCATGATCCTATTGAATGGCGGAGCAGGCCCGAGGGGCTGTATGGCCTACTCCTGCTCCTACTTCTTATGTTCTTATGTAAACGTTGACTAATTTGCCTGTATAAATACATCTCTACTTCTCAGTCAATCATACATCTACATATCCAAGTTTTATGTGAAGACATTAAGTAACTAAAGAAAATGAAAAGCTACTCGAAGTTGTAGGGCTAGAAATTCAGTGGGCATTGCGCCCAGTTACCGCCCAAATAGGGTTTCTGCGCCAGTGTAAGAGGGTGCGCTGATATTCAGCGCTGCGGTAATGGCGGCGGCAGCTGGTAGCGCTGCGCCGACACCGATGACGTCATCGGTGTGCACAGTGCCCCGGTTCCGCCCCGCTTCCGGCCCAAACCCCATATTTAGTTGCGGCCGCCTCTTCTGCAGCGGCCGCAAACAGCGATTGAAAAACGGGGCCGTACTGCTGCGCTACTGGGGCGCTTTAAGGTGGAGGTGCGGCCGGCCGCTTTTTCGGCGGCCGCCTGCCCGCACCTCCTTCCCCGGCCTCCTCCACCCACCCCCCCACCCCGCGGCATTGCCGGCCGCTTTCCGCGAGCCCGGCACTTCTCCGTGGTGCCGGGCTCATTTGCCGGCACAATCCAGCAGCGATCTCGCTGTTGCAGGCACCTCCCCCTTAAGAGGAGGAGGCCTGCAGTACCGCAGCCTGCCGCTCCGCAGCGGGTGGCGCAGCGGGGCCTACAGCGCAGAAATTCACTTTCAGCGCCCCAAGTGGGGGTGTGCACACCCTGGAATAGCGTCCGGTTCCGACTTGGGGCACAAAAAGTGAATATCGGACGGTCGCACATGGCTCCGCGCCCAGCGCTAACTTTTGGCCGTTAGCCAGCTGGCGGGGCCATAGTGAAGTTCTAGGCCGTAATATTTTAATAATTCTCAAAACGGGAAGGAGGAAAAAAAATCAGTACGCATGACAACTTTGGTTGCTCTTGCACAGCTCCTTGTAGTCAGATAAGAGATCACAGAATATGAGGGAGAAGATGGGCAATTAAAACATAGGAAATACATTATTAAAAAAAAAGCTTCCTCCCCAGTTACAACATATCCAAATTTACTTATAAACCTTCTGACCATTCCCTCAAAGACCCAGAACACCAGGAGGTTTGCAGCCTATTAGGGTTACATTCCTTCAATTCAAAATGCTTTCCTCCACTGCATTCCATACCAGATCTCAGTTCCACTGGCATTCTTCCTTCATAATAAGTAGTGTTTCCACACCTAGTGATATCTAACAGCAAGACAATATTGAATATAGTATATAAATATATAAAAATGCTCATGAGAATTTAAAAGAAAAAGCAAACCGCAGCACTCTAGGCTTCAAGGCCTCCAAAACTAGCTATTTAAGAACATAAGAAATAGGAGCAGGAGTAGGCCAATTGGCCCCTCGAGCCTGCTCCGCCATTCAATAAGATCATGGCTGATCTGATCCTAACCGCCAATCCACTATGACAGGACTATCTCCGGAATCTAACAGAATTAGACACTCGAAACAGGAGCAGGATCAGGCTACACGGCCCCTGGGCCCGCTCCGCTACCCACAGGGCCATGACCGATCCGCACCTAAACTCATGTCCAAATTCCTGCCCGCTCCCCGTAACCCTTAATTACCTTTTCTTCTAGGAAACTGTCTATTTCTGTTTTAAATTTATGTAATGAAGCTTCGACAGCTTTTTGGGGCAGCATATTCCATGGACCTACCACCCTCTGAGTGAAGTAGTTCCTCCTCATCTCAGTTTTGAAAGAGCAGCCCCTTATTCTAAGACTATGCCCCCTAGTTCTAGTTTCACCCATCATCTGGAACATCCTCCCCGCATCCACCCGATCCAACCCCTTCACAATCTTATATGTTTCAATAAGATCGCCTCTCATTCTTCTGAACTCCAATGAGTAGAGTCCCAATCTACTCAACCTCTCCTCATATGTCCATCCCCTCATCCCCGGGATTAACCGAGTGAACCTTCTTTGTACTGACTCGAGAGCAAGTATGTCTTTTCTTAAGTATGGACACCAAAACTGTATGCAGTATTCCAGGTGCGGTCTCACCAATACCTTGTACAACTGAAGCAATACCTCCCTATTTTTATATTCTATCCCCCTAGCAATGAAAGCCAACATTCCATTGGCCTTCTTAATCACTTGCTGCACCTGCATACTAACCTTTTGAGTTTCGTGCACCAGGACCCCCAGATCCCTTTGTACTTCAGTACTTTCCAGTTTCTTGCCATTAAGATAATAACTTGCTCTACGATTTTTCCTGCCAAAGTGCATAACCTCACACTTTCCAGTATTGTATTCCATCTGCCAAGTCTCTGCCCACTTACTTAGCCTGTCTATGGCCCCTTGCAGGTTTTTTATGTCCTCCTCTCTCACTACTTTCCCTCCCATCTTAGTATCATCTGCAAACTTTGATATGTTACACTCGGTCCCCTCCTCCAAATCGTTAATATAGATTGTAAAGAGTTGGGGACCCAGCACTGACCCCTGTGGAACACCACTAGTTACTGATTGCCAGTCTGAGAATGAACCATTTATCCCAACTCTCTGCCTTCTGTTAGATAGCCAATCCTCTATCCATGCCAGAATATTACCCCCAATCCCGTGATTTTTTTATCTTAAGCAATAATCTTTTGTGTGGCACCTTGTCAAATGCCTTTTGGAAGTCTAAATACACTACGTCCACTGGTTCACCTTTATCCACCCTGTATGTTACTTCCTCAAAGAACTCCAGCAAATTTGTCAAACATGACTTCCCCTTCATAAAACCATGCTGACTTTGTCTTATTAAACTATGATTATCCAAATGTCCTGTTACTGTCTCCTTAATAATGGACTCCAAAATTTTACCTACCACAGATGTTAGGCTAACCGGTCTATAGTTTCCAGCCTTCTGTCTTCTGCCCTTTTTAAATAAGGGTGTTACATTAGCAGTTTTCCAGTCTGCTGGGACCTTTGCCGAGTCCCGGGAGTTTTGGAAGATTATTACCAATGCATCCACAATCCCTACCGCCACTTCCCTCAAGACCCTTGGATGTAAGCCATCAGGTCCAGGCGATTTATCCGCCTTGAGTCCCATTATTTTACCGAGTACCACTTCCTTAGTGATTTTGATCGTGTTTATCTCCTCCCCCCCTATAGCCTCCTGCTTGTCCAGTGTTGGGATATTCTTAGTGTCCTCTACTGTAAAGACTGATACAAAATATTCAGTGTTTTTGCCATTTCCATATTTCCCACCATTAATTTCCCGGTCTCATCCTCTAAGGGACCAACATTTACTTTAGCCACCCTTTTTCTTTTTATATAACTATAAAAACTCTTACTGTCTGTTTTTATATTTTTTGCTAATTTACTTTCATAATCTATCTTCCCTTTCCTAATCAATCTTTTTGTTATTTTTTGCTGTCTTTTAAAGTTTTCCCAATCCTCTATCCTCCCACTAGATTTGGCTACCTTATATGCCCTTGTTTTTAGTCCAATACTATCCTTAATTTCTTTACTTAGCCACGGATGGCTGTCTTTTCTTTTACACCCTTTTCTTCTCAGTGGAATATACTTTTTTTGGAAGTTGTAAAATAACTCCTTAAATGTACACCACTGATCATGTATCGTCTTACCCTTTAATCTATTTTCCCAATCCACTTTGCTCAATTCTGCTCTCATACCTTCATAATCTCCTTTATTCAAGCTTAGCACGCTTGTTTGAGATACAACCTCCTCACCCTCTAATTGAACATGGAATTCAACCATGTTATGGTCACTCATTCCAAGGGGATCCTTTACTAGGACATTTTTAATTAATCCTGTCTTGTTACACAGGATCAGGTCTAAGGTTGCTTGCCCCCTGGTCGGTTCAGTTACATACTGCTCAAGAAACCCATCCCTAATACACTCAATGAACTCATCCTCAAGGCAGCCCTGCCCAATTTGATTTGTCCAGTTAATATGATAGTTAAAATCCCCCATAATTATAGATGTTCCCTTATTACAAGCCTCAACTATTTCCTGATTGATACTCCGTTCAACCGAGTTGCAACTGTTCGGAGGCCTATAGACTACGCCCACTAGTGTTTTTTTCCCCTCATTACTCCTTATCTCCACCCAAACTGTTTCATTATCCTGATCTTTTGACCCAATATCATTTCTCTGTATTACAGTGATTCCTTCCTTTATTAACATAGCCACCCCACCTCCCCTTCCTTCCTGCCTGTCCTTCCTGATCGTTAAATAACCTGGTATGTTTAATTCCCAGGCATTGTCACCCTGCAGCCATGTTTCTGTAATGGCCACAAGATCATATTTACCACTCTCAGAAATAAACAATTCTGCTCTAGTTTCCAGATCAATTCCGCTTCCACGGTGAAATATTCAAAGGTTCCAGAGTTTGGCATTCACTATTTTCTTGTACATTCCAAGGCTTCCCTTCAAAATTGGGGAAACACTGGACAGCCCTCAAAACATAGGTGCCTTGCAATCATTCTCCCAGCTTTGCATCGCTCTCTGCATCTGCGTGCAAGCAGACAGCTCAGTTCACTGGCACCCAAATGTCGATTACATTTATTAAATGACTCCTTGCTAACATTTTAAAAGCTTAACATTTACTTCCATTTGATATGAGTAAAATCTCTGGGATTGGATTCTAAGTTCTAGTACATAATTATCAATGCAAATGTAAAAATAATTTTGCATCAACTTAAAAATGTGTACTATAGATGAGCCTCTACTTTAAGAGAACCTCTAAAAATGTAATCATATTGAATCATAATTTGGATCGCAACAATGATTGGAAAAAAATTATTCCTGGAACACAACAGAATGCATTAAACACTTAAAATTCTGGCACTGTAGTTTGTGTAAATTATGAAGCTATTACATCAATATTTGATAATAGCTTTTATTTGTAAATAAAACTTTTCTGGTATTTACTCTTATCTGGATTCCAGTGAAAGGAATTTGTATAAATTGAGGAATGTATTAGTTTAAAAGAAAATATATTTATACAAGATATAACTAAAACCATGAGCTTTGATTTTCTTCTATAGCGTGGGTTTCCTCCGGGTGCTCCGGTTTCCTCCCACAGTCCAAAGATGTGCGGGTTAGGTTGATTGGCCATGATAAAAATTGGCCCTTAGTGTTAGGGGGTATTAAATACGTGGGGTTACGGGGATAGGGCTTGGGTGGGATGGCTGTCGGTGTAGGGACCGGGTGCTAGGGGTTGGATGATCAGCCATGATCTCGTTGAATGGCGGAGCAGGCTCGAAGGGCCGAATGGCCTACTCCTGCTCCTATCTTCTATGTTTCTATTAACTCATTTAGCATCTTTCAAACCAGTATTTCTTGTAATCAATAATGATGTGTTTTGATTAGTGTAATTAATGATATGATAAATTGACACTGAATTTTATTTTGCTCCACTCTTAATAAAATAATGGAGCATCTCATGAATATCTACAAATGTGTAATTTAAAAAATGAAAAGAGCTATCAATAAGCAGCTATTAATATTAACCTCCATCCCTAACTAAAAGAAGTTTGAAATTTAAAAATTTATTGTAAGGTTTATTAAAAGCAATAGGGCAAATGTCCCATACAACACTCTACAGGAAGCTCTTTGGTATCCGGCACAGACGGGACCGGCGTGTTGCCGGTTGATCAAAAATTCCGGATGACAGAGAGGGTTATCTACCGAGGCTATTTTTAAACAAAGAAAAATTAAAAAATCAAGAAATATGCAGTATACAGTAATTGGGTACTCACCTACAGAATGTTGTGTTAAATGGATGGTGGAAGATGCTTGATTAAGTACAGTACTGCCAGTTGAGGGTAATAAGAACATAAGAAATAGGAGTAGGCCAATCGGCCCCTCGAGCCTGCTCCGCCATTCAATAAGATCATGGCTGATCTGATCCTAACCGCCAATCCACTATCACAGAACCATCTCCTGAATCTAACAGAATTAGACACGAAATAGGAGCAGGATCAGGCTACACGGCCCCTGGGCCCGCTCCGCTACCCACAGGGCCATGACCGATCCGAACCTAGACTCATGTCCAAATTCCTGCCTGCTCCCCGTAACCCTTAATTCCCTTTACTTCTAGGAAACTGTCTATTTCTGTTTTAAATTTATGTAATGATGTAGCTTCTACAGCTTTTTGGGGCAGCATATTCCATGGACCTACCACCCTCTGAGTGAAATAGTTCCTCCTCATCTCAGTTTTGAAAGAGCAGCCCCTTATTCTAAGACTATGCCCCCTAGTTCTAGTTTCACCCATCATCGGGAACATCCTCCCCGCATCCACCCGATCCAACCCCTTCACAATCTTATATGTTTCAATAAGATCGCCTCTCATTCTTCTGAACTCCAATGAGTAGAGTCCCAATCTACTCAACCTCTCCTCATATGTCCATCCCCGGGATTAACCGAGTGAACCTTCCTTGTACTGACTCGAGAGCAAGTATGTCTTTTCTTAAGTATGGACACCAAAACTGTATGCAGTATTCCAGGTGCGGTCTCACCAATACCTTGTACAACTGAAGCAATACCTCCCTATTTTTATATTCTATCCCCCTAGCAATGAAAGCCAACATTCCATTGGCCTTCTTAATCACTTGCTGCACCTGCATACTAACCTTTTGAGTTTCGTGCACCAGGACCCCCAGATCCCTTTGTACTTCAGTACTTTCCAGTTTCTTGCCATTAAGATAATAACTTGCTCTACGATTTTTCCTGCCAAAGTGCATAACCTCACACTTTCCAGTATTGTATTCCATCTGCCAAATCTCTGCCCACTTACTTAGCCTGTCTATGTCCCCTTGCAGGTTTTTTATGTCCTCCTCACTCACTACTTTCCCTCCCATCTTAGTATCATCTGCAAACTTTGATATGTTACACTCGGTCCCCTCCTCCAAATCGTTAATATAGATTGTAAAGAGTTGGGGACCCAGCACTGACCCCTGTGGAACACCACTAGTTACTGATTGCCAGTCTGAGAATGAACCATTTATCCCAACTCTCTGCCTTCTGTTAGATAGCCAATCCTCTATCCATGCCAGAATATTACCCCCAATCCCGTGATATTTTATCTTAAGCAATAATCTTTTGTGTGGCACCTTGTCAAATGCCTTTTGGAAGTCTAAATACACTACGTCCACTGGTTCACCTTTATCCACCCTGTATGTTACTTCCTCAAAGAACTCCAGCAAATTTGTCAAACATGACTTCCCCTTCATAAAACCATACTGACTTTGTCCTATTAAATTATGATTATCCAAATGTCCTGTTACTGTCTCCTTAATAATGGACTCCAAAATTTTACCTACCACAGATGTTAGGCTAACCGGTCTATAGTTTCCAGCCTTCTGCCCTTTTTAAATAAGGGTGTTACATTAGCAGTTTTCCAGTCTGCTGGGACCTTTGCCGAGTCCAGGGAGTTTTGGAAGATTATTACCAATGCATCCACAATCCCTACCGCCACTTCCCTCAAGACCCTAGGATGTAAGCCATCAGGTCCAGGTGATTTATCCGCCTTGAGTCCCATTATTTTACCGAGTACCACTTCCTTAGTGATTTTGATCGTGTTTAGCTCCCCCACCCCCCCCCATAGCCCCCTGTTTGTCCAGTGTTGGGATATTCTTAGTGTCTTCTACTGTAAAGACTGATACAAAATATTCAGTGTTTTTGCCATCTCCATATTTCCCAGTCTCATCCTCTATGGGACCAACATTTACTTTAGCCACCCTTTTTCTTTTTATATAACTATAAAAACTCTTACTATCTGTTTTTATATTTTTTGCTAATTTACTTTCATAATCTATCTTCCCTTTCTTAATCAATCTTTTGTTATTGACTACCAGCAGCGTGGGAGACACACAGTACCCCTATAAAATGGCGGATCAGAAGAGACTACCGGCAGCGCGGGAGAGTCAGACTCCTGTTACAGGGGTATTGTGGTGTTCCGACTCCCGACAGCGCCAAGAAGCCGAGTAGCGGCAGTTTGGAGAACTACCCCCACTGACTAACTCGGCCACCGCGGGAGACTCGGACTCGGCAACATTGCCGGTTATTGAGGTGTTGTTTTCGGAGTGAGAATTTTGCCAGTTAATAGAGAATTCCAATATTTAGGTGCCGTTTAAACGAGTTTCCTGTATTTACATTGTTTCACATGTACTTACCGAAACTACAATTATCAATGTATTTCCCATGATGACAACACATCAGATCAAGTACGAATGGATCTATAAAAACTACAGAATTTTCTAAAGTGATAGATGCCAGATAGATGTCACTGTACTCTGGTAATCATTCGTGGTATCACACAAACCTTTCTGGTCTGCATCTTCTCTGTTCTTCTCCTGAAGGCAACATAAGGATCGTTGGTACTGGAACCATCCCGTTTTTCCTGTTTTACAGTTGGAATAAGTGAACAACCTCTACAGTTTTTCCTTTTCCGAATCCAGTACTCATACACTTCCCAGATCAGGTCATCATCCTCCTTCAACAGCAACTTTGCCTCCTGAAGAGTTACCAGCTAACAAAACAATCAAAATTAATGTTAAAACACTGCCTAAACTTAATCACACTTCATGTAAGTTTATTCTAAAACACACACATTCAAATAATACATATCAACTCCCCGTTATGTTTCGCTAGAGAGCAGCTCATGCAGCAAACTTAACAATTACCAATATCACTGTAATTGCTGCTATCCCATGTCCTGATTGGCAAAATTATACACATATGCATCAGTCAACATCACTACCACGCCTCCCCCCAAAATAAACAGAGTATCATACTTGATCTATTAAAAGTGTACAACAGCCAGATCAAGTAAATACTTTTCATACCTGCTGGCCACTGCCTTTTTCTAGACGATCAATCATCTCCTCAAATTGTAGAGGAGTGATGTCCATCTTCTTTCTTAGTTTATTCACAAACGCTTCATCATCCGAGTCCATATCATAGTCTGGTTGCTCGGCATCCAAGCTAAAAGCTGGATAAAACAATGACAAACATTACACCTGGAATTCAAAGTAGGAAATAACTTTAAGCTTGGGAATTCAGTGTGACTCCCTGCATCTTTAATTTGAGAAATCATTTATGGGAAAAATTTGTATATAAATTTTTCACTCCCAAGAACATGCATGCGTGTGTGCTCTTGAAAGGAACTCAATTTGATGAGCTGCAATCACGTAAAAGCCAACAAGCAGTTAAGGTAATTACTATTGTTTTTTTTCTTTGTTTGGACCAGAAGACTGCCTATATCATGGCAACCATTTTTACTGCACCCTACCAAAAAAAAAATCAGTGCACAATTTTATATAAAAGATCAACCGACATTTTTCTTCTTTCCTAATATAATAGGAGTTGAGGTGACATTGCCTTATTTATTAATGGACAAACATTTCAAGTTTCCAACACATTTCACAATCAATTCCAGTCTGTTTTTTGACTGGAACAGACATGATGGGCCATGAATTTCTATGCAAAAGAAAGACTTGCGTTTAGATAGTGCCTTTCACAACCTCAGGATGTCCCAAAGTGCTTTACAGCCAATTAAGGACTTTTTAAGTGTAGTCACTGTGGCAGCAAATTGCGCACAGCAATGTCCCACAGACAGCAACGTGATAATGACCAGATAATCTGTTTTTATGTTGATTGAGGGATAAACATTGGACACCGGGGATAACTCCCCTGCTCTTCTTGGAAATAGTGCCATGGGATCTTATATGTCTAACTGAGTGTGCAGACGGGGCCTCGGTTTAACGGCTCATCCGAAAGGCGGCACCGCCGACAATGCAGCAGTGCTTCAGCACAGCACTGGAGTGTCAGCCTAGATTTTTGTGCTCAAGTGGGATTTGAACCCATAACCTTCTGACTCAAGGTGAGAGTGCTATCCACTGAGCCATCGCTGACACAAACTATGAAACTTCTTATGAGGCTTCTTAAGTCTAGTGAAAATACAATAAAAAGAGTGCCAGCTAAATTTAGTTGAAGGTACGTCAGGCAGATCCCACAATACCCAATTTTGGACAATGATAGAGTTTGATGAGCAATCAAAAAAAGTGAGGCATTCCATCTTAAAAGACAGGAGTAAACTTATTCTCTCACTCCTAGATACTATGATTGTTTCCATCTAGCTGTCTGGAACTACTTCTGCAAAAGGTACCAAAGATGTCAAAGAGCTTTTTCATATTAGTAAAGTCCACATTTTCAGCAAAGCTATATTAAGTTTTACAAACTCTAGTAATCCACAGTTGAGACAATATTTCACTTTTTTTAGAACCATTATTTGGTCTTGATCATTTAGATTGAAGTTTTTAGTTTTTATAATCAGTATATATTGCTCAACCATTCACATTCCAGTTTCTCAAATTATTTTTGTGGCAGTTTCCATAATTATTTTTCTCTCTCCAATGACCTAAGCTACCCCTTTTCCTTTCTACAAAGAAAGCCAAAATGTTTGTGGAGAGCATGGTGATCCCGAACAAAAATGTTTGATGATACAAAGATGGGACGGAAAGTAGTGAGTGAGGAGGACATAAAAAACCTGCAATGGGACATAGACAGGCTAAGTAAGTGGGCAGAGATTTGGCAGATGGAATACAATACTGGAAAGTGTGAGGTTATGCACTTTGGCAGGAAAAATCATAGAGCAAGTTATTATCTTAATGGCAAGAAACTGGAAAGTACTGTAGTACAAAGGGATCTGGGGGTCCTGGTGCACGAAACTCAAAAAGTTAGTATGCAGGTGCAGCAAGTGATCAAGAAGGCCAATGGAATGTTGGCTTTTATTGCTAGGGGGATGGAATATAAAAACAGGGAGGTATTGCTGCAGTTGTACAAGGTATTGGTGAGACCGCACCTGGAATACTGCATACAGTTTTGGTGTCCATACTTAAGAAAAGACATACTTGCTCTCGAGTCAGTACAAAGAAGGTTCACTCGGTTAATCCCAGGGATGAGGGGGTGGTCATATGAGGAGAGGTTGAGTAGATTGGGACTCTACTCATTGGAGTTCAGAAGATTGAGAGGCGATCTTATTGAAACATATAAGATTTGTGAAGGGGTTTGATCGGGTGGATGCGGTGAGGATGTTCCCGATGATGGGTGAAACTAGAACTAGGGGGCATAATCTTAAAATAAGGGGCTGCTCTTTCAAAACTGAGATGAGGAGAAACTTCTTCACTCAGAGGGTGGTAGGTTTGTGGAATTTGCTGCCCCAGAAAGCTGTGGAAGCTACATCATTAAATAAATTTAAAACAGAAATAGATAGTTTCCTAGAAGTAAAGGGAATTAAGGGTTACGGGGAGCAGGCAGGAAATTGGACGAGTCTAGGTTCGGAATGGTCATGGCCCTGTGGGTAGTGGAGTGGGCCCAGGGGCCGTGTAGCCTGGTTCTGCTCCTACTTACTGTGTTCTAATTTTGTGTTAGATTTCAGGAGATGGTTTTATTCCTGTTCTGGCTGGGGTGGAGATTGCCTTTACAGAAGGTAAGTACTGTAGAAAATATAGGGACAGAGTGATCTCCTGGAAGAATTTCGATCGCCTAGATGGGTCGGAGAGGAATTTCCCAGATTTTTTCCTCCCAAATTGGCCATTGGGTCTTTATCTGGTTTTTCGCCTCTCCCGGGAGATCACATGGGTTCGGGTGGATGCAGAGTGATAGAAGATTTGAGGTTAGGATCAGATCAGCCATGATCTTATTGAATGGTGGAGCAGGCTCGAGGGGCCGATTGGCCTACTCCTGCTCCTATTTCTTATGTTCTTATGTAAGTGCCTGCATCTTGAGGAACTTCAGCTCAAGAGTTTTTGAGCTGGAGTCTGAGGTGCAGACATTGCAGGGCATCAGGGATGAGGAGAGTTACCTGGACACTTTGATCCAGGAAGCAGTCACACTCCTTAGGTTAGGTAGTGGTACAGGTCTGGTTAGTGGTCAGGGACAGGAGGGTGTGACCCCAGGTGCAGTGCTGGAGGAGCCTCAGCCTTTGCCCTTGTCCAACAGGTATGAGGTTCTTGCTGCCTGTGTGGATGAGGGACAAGCCTGCAGGATGGATGAGCAAGCTGAACATTCAAGTGGGGGGGGGGGGGGGGGGGGGGGGGGGGGAAGGAGGAGTGAAAGTGAAAGGGCATGTAGTTGTGGTAGGGGGCAGTATAGTCAGGGGGAGAGGTACTGTTCTCTGCAGCCGCGACCGAGAGTTCCGAAGGTTGTGTTGCCTACAAGGTTAAAGACATCTCCTCACGGCTGGAGAAGAACTTGGAGTGGGAGGGGGGAGGATCCAGTTGTCGTCGGTTTCTATGTGGACCACCACATCGGTAGAACTATGAATGAGGTCTTGTTGAGGGAGTTTGAGGAGCTAGGATCCAAATTAAAAAGCAGAACCTCAAAGGTAATAATCTCTGGATTGTTACCCGAGCCACGCGCAAATTGGCATAGGGACAAACAGATTAGAGGTTTAAATGCATGGCTTAAAGAGTGGTGTGGGAGGAAGGGGTTTCAGTTCATGGGGCACTGGCACCAGTACTCAGGAAAGAGGGAGCTGTTCTGTTGGGACAGGCTCCACTTAACCTTGGTTGGGACCAGTGTCCTGGCGAACTGAATAACTAGGGCAGTAGACAGGGCTTTAAACTAATGATGAAGGGGGGGTGGGAGGATTCAGGAAAGAGTAAATTTAAAAGCAGCGAGAGAAATGTCAAGGCTCAAGAGCAGAGTAAAGTTTTGGGTAAAAATAAGCAGTGGGTCAGCAAGGAACAGAGAGAGTAACAAAGGTAATAAGACATCAGGTGACTAAGGTGACATCGGGGAAAAATAGAAATAAGTCAGCGCTAAAAGCTCTATATCTGAATGCACGAAGCATTCACAACAAAATAGATGAAAAGCGCAGACAGAAATGAACAGGTTTGATCTAATAGCCATAACAGAGATGTGGTTGCAAAGTGGCCAAGGTTGGGAACTAAATATTCCAGGATACTTAACTTTTCTAGATAGGCAAAATGGAAAAAGAGGGGTAGCCCCGATAATAAAGGATGGGATAAAGACAGTAGAGAGAAAGGATCTTAGTTCCAAAAATCAAGAAGTAGAATCACTTTGGGTGGAGCTAAGAAACAGCAAGGGGCAGAAAACATTGGTGGGAGTTGTTTATAGGCCCCCAAACCGTAGCTATAATGTAGGGCAGAGGATAAATCAGGAAATTATAGGCGCACGTAACAAGGTTAATACGGTGATCATGGAGGACTTTAATCTACATGTAGACTAGGCAAATCAAATTTGCAGTAATAGTGTGGAGGGCGAATTCATGGAATGTATGCAAGACAGTTTTCTAGATCAGTATGTTAAGGAACCAACTAGGGAACAGGCTATTTTAGATCTAGTATTGCGCAATAAGGGTTAATTAAGAACCTTGTAGTAAAGGGGCCTTTAGGGAAGAGTGATCATAACATGATAGAATTTTATATTGAGTTTGAAAGTGATTTGGTTAAATCCAAAACGAGAGTCTTAAATCTAAACAAAGCATGCTACGTAGGTATGAGGGGCGAACTGGCTACAGTGGATTGGGAAACTACATTAAAAGGTGTGACAGTAGACAAGCAATGGCTAGTATTTAAAGAATACATAACTTACAACAAATATACATTCCTTTAAGGCACAAAAACCTCACAGGAAAAGTGGTTCAACGATGGCTAACAAGAGAAGTTAAAGATAGTATTAGATCAAAGAGGCTTATAATGTTGCAAAAAAAAACTGGTAAAATTGGAGGATTGGGAGGATTTTAGAATTCAGCAAAGGAGGACCAAGACATTGATAAAGAAAGGGAAACTAGAATGAGATTAAACTAGTAAGAGACATAAAAACACTGTAAAAGCTTCTATAGGTATGTAAAAAGGAAAAAATTAGCAAAAGTAAATGTGGGTCCCTTACAGGCTGAGACAGGAGGAATTATGATGGGGAATAAGGAAATGGCAGAGAAATTAAACAAATATTTTGTCTGTCGTCACAGAAGATGCAAAAAACTTCCTGGAAATAGTGGAAAACCAAGGAGAGAATGAGGAACTGAAAGAAATTAGTAAAAAAAATACTGGAGAAATTAATGGGACTGAAAGCCGATGAATCCCCTGGACCTGATGGCCTACATCCTAGGGTTTTGAAAGAGGTAGCTATAGAGATAGTGGATGCATTGGTCGTCATTTTCCAAAATTCCATAGATTCTGGGACGGTTCCCACGGATTGGGAGGTAGCAAGTGCAACCCCACTACAGGAAACTCTTTTTTATCCGGCACCGACGGGACCAGCGTGTCGCCGGTTTACCAAAATTTCCGGATGACGGAGAGGGTTATCTACCGAGGCTATTTTTAACAAAGAAAAATAAAAAAAATCAAGAAATGTGCAGTATACAGTAATTGGGTACTCACCTACAGAATGTTGTGTTAAATGGATAGTGGAAGATGCTCGATTAAGTACAGTACTACCAGTTGAGGGTAATCCATAACTCTTTAATTACTTAACAGTAAAACAAAACGTATAAACGACTGTACAGTACAGTATAAAGTACTGTGGTTGACTGTACACTTATTCAAAGACCGAATGGATGAGCTACAGAATTTGTTCATCCCAGTTTGGCATAAAAATAAAACAAAAAAGGTGACTCAACCGTGGCTAACAAGGGAAATTAAGGATAGCATAAGATCCAAGGAGACGACATATAAATTGGCCAGAAAAAGCAATAATCCTGAGGATTGGGAGTTTAGGATTCAACAAAGGAGGACAAAGGGATTAATTAAGAAAGGGAAAATAGAATATGAGAGTAAGCTATCAGGGAACATAAAAACTGACTGCAAAAGCTTTTATAGATATGTGAAGAGAAAAAGATTGAAGTCAAGCGTAGGTCCCTTGCAGTCAGAATCAGGGGAATTTATAATGGGGCACAAAGAAATGGCAGACCAACTAAATTCATACTTTGGTTCTGTCTTCACAAAGGAGGACACAAATAACCTCGCAGAGATGCCGGGGAACATAGGGCCTGATGAAAGGGTGGAACTGAAATAAATCAGTATTTGTAGGGAAATGGTGTTAGGAAAATTGATGGGACTGAAGGCCGATAAATCCCCAGGGCCTGATAATCTACATCCCAGGGTACTTAAGGAAGTGGCCCTAGAAATAGTAGATGCATTGCTGGTCATCTTCCAGAACTCGATAGACTCTGGAACAGTACCCATGGATTGGAGGGTAGCTAATGTTACACCACTATTCAAAAAAGGTGGTAGAGAAAAAGCGGGGAATTATAGACCGGTAAGCCTGACATCGGTAGTGGGGAAAGTGCTAGAGTCCATTATAAAAGATGTAATAGCAGAGCACTTGGAAAGCAGTGACAGGATCGGACAAAGTCAACATGGATTTACAAAAGGTAAATCATGCTTGACTAATCTACTGGAATTTTTTGAGGATGTAACTGGTAAAATAGATAAGGAAGAACCAGTGGATGTGGTGTATTTGGACTTTCAAAAGGCTTTTGATAAGGTCCCACATAAGAGATTAGCGTGCAAAATTAAGGCACATGGGATTGGGGGCAAGGTATTGACTTGGATAGAGAACTGGTTGGCGAACAGAAGGCAGAGAGTTGGAATAAACGGGTCGTTTTCCGAGTGGCAGGCAGTGACTAGTGGGGTACCGCAAGGATCGGTCCTAGGACCCCAGCTGTTCACAATATAGATTAATGATCTGGACGAGGGAATTGGATGTAATATCTCCAAATTTGCAGACGACACAAAGCTGGGTGGGAGGGTAAGCTGTGAGGAGGATGTCGAGAAACTCCAGTACGATTTGGACAGATTGGGTGATTGGGCAGAAACATGGCAAATGCACTATAATGTGGATAAATGTGAGGTTATCCACTTTGGTGGCAAAAACAGGAAGGCAGATTATTATTTGAATGGCAATAGATTGGGAGAAGGGGAAGTGCAATGAGACCTGGGTGTCCTTGTGCACCAGTCGCTGAAGGTAAGCATGCAGGTGCAGCAGGCGGTTAAGAAGGCAAATGGTATGTTGGCCTTCGTAGCAAGAGGGTTCGAGTACAGGAACAAGGATGTCTTGCTGCAGTTGTACAGGGCCTTGGTGAGACCACACCTTGAGTATTGTGTGCAGTTTTGGTCGCCTTACCTGAGGAAGGACGTTCTTGCCATGGAAGGAGTGCAGCGAAGATTCACCAGGCTGATACCTGGGATGGCATGAATGAAGAATGAGGAGAGATTGTGTCGATTGGGCTTATACTCACTGGAGTTTAGAAGATTGAGAGGGGATCTCATCGAAACCTATAAAATTCTGTCAGGCCTGGACAGACTAGATGCAGGAAGGATGTTTATGATGGCCGGGGAGTCCAGAACCAGGGGTCACAGTCTAAGGATAAGGGGTAAGCCATTTAGGACAGAGATGAGGAGGAATTTCTTCACCCAGAGAGTGGTGAACCTGTGGGATTCTCTGCCACAGAGGGCAGTGGAGGCCAGTTCATTAAATATATTCAAAAAGGAGTTGGATATATTTCTTGAGGCTAAAGGGATCAAGGGATATGGGGAGAAGGCAGGGACAGGGTACTGAATTTGGATGATCAGCCATGATCTCATTGAATGGCGGAGCAGGCTCGAAGGGCCGAATGGCCTACTCCTGCTCCTATCTTCTATGTTTCTATGTTAAGTCAACTGGTTCATCGGGAATATCCATGTCAGCTGGGTCATCAGGATCATGCACTTCAACAGATTCTTCAGGCACTTCCACTGCTTCAACTCTTTTGGAAGCTTTCCTAAACATATCCCGGATGTCTGCTTGCTTAGTGGACTCTTGCCTTTTTTGTAGAAAGGTGGAATGCAGAATATGGAGGTGCATAGCTTCTTGGGCAGAATAGCAAGGATGCCTTTCAGCAAATTTGAGGAATAAAGCAAATCCTTCTGCAAGAAATCTTCTTCTCTTCAGAAATCTCATCCTCTTCACTTTCCATCTCACTTTCCTTTTCTTTCTTTGGATTCAAAACATTCGCCATTATTTCATCATCACTTAGCATATGCACAACAGCAACTTCTGTATCTGCATCAACCCACTTCTCAATATCACTTTCACTGAGGTGACGTAGAGGGTTTGCTGGGTGTACATGTTTCACCATGCCAGCCATTTCCATTACTGTACTCCTCTTGGGACGAACATTGAACCCATGAAATTCCTCCTCTGAAGAAGAACCTTCAGCAAGCATTACAGAAGGCTGGCTTGTCTCAAAGTGTGACCTTTCACCAAGTTCCAGGAACATGCAGCATTAAAGATGGCATTTTTAAGATTGTATTCCTTCTGAAATGCATGAATATTGTCATCTTGGCTTATCAGTTTACATAGGAAGTCTTTCTTGTAATGACACTTGAGATTTTGGATTACGCCCTGGTCCATGGGTTGTAGGAGAGAAGTTACATTTGGTGGCAAATAAATGGTGAAAATATTTCCCGAAACCAACTCGGATTCATGCGGACGGGCTCTACAATTATCAAGCAATAAAATGCATTTGCTATCTTCAGGTTTCCCTATTCTACGGAAATGTTCCCTGACAGATGGAACAAAAATATGATGGAACCAATTCGAAAAGATTTCCTTATCCATCCAAGCATTTCTTTGAGCTTTGTACTCAACAGGTAAGTGCCTCACATTTTTAAATGCACGGGGATTTTTATACTTCCCAATGACAAGTTTAACCCGGTGTGATCCAGCATCGTTCACACAGGTTACACGACCTTAATTTACTTGTAACCTGAAGCATTAGCCTCGCTAACCCCAGCAAGCATTGATTCTGGCAAAAACCTCCAAAATAAGCCAGTCTCATCGGCATTGTATAGCTGTGCTGGCGACAAATCATGTTGCTGCACAATCCGATTGAAATAATCGTAGTATTCTTCTGCGGCGTCATGATCAGCTGATTTCTTCTCCCGGAAATATCGAGTCGTCGTATCCCATGCCGTACCTTGAAGCATGTTAGCCATCCCTTGGAGAAAGCACACTTGTCAGTGAGCTCCATCTTTGTGTAGAAATCCTTCGCCTTTTCGATTAGCATGGGTCTGGAAATTGGAACACCCTTTGAACGCTTAAGAGAAAACTACTCAAAGCACGGTATCCAGCTCTTCAAGCTTAGGCTTACGAAGCGTACTCCGTTTCTCTACACCTTTGGATGTCACCGAGCTTGAATAAAACTTGAGCAGCTTATCCTTCTGCGGTTTGATGTCATAGATTGTTGAGAAACTGATTTTGATTTCATTCATAATGTTGATATGCCAACAACTAGAAAAGGGGAGAGAAGCACATGTCGATTTTCTGTTTTAAAGTTAACACCACTCTCTTCCTTCTGCTTGGACCAACTTTTGGGATTTCCATAATGCAATGCAATGACTACCAGCAGCGTGGGAGACACACAGTACCCCTGTAAAATGGCGGATCAGAAGAGACTACTGGCAGCGCAGGAGAGTCAGACTCCTGTTACAGGGGTTTTGAGGTGTTCCGACTGTGCCAAGAAGCCGAGTAGTGGCAGTTTGGAGAACTACCCGCACTGACTAACTCGGCCACCGCAGGAGACTCGGACTCGGCAACATTGCCGGTTATTGAGGTGTTGTTTTCGGAGCGAGAATTTTGCCGGTTAATAGAGAATTCCTGATATTTAGGTGCCGTTTAAACGAGAGCTTCCTGTATTTAAGAAAGGAGAGAGAAAACGGGGAACTACAGACCAGTTAGCCTGACATCAGTAGTAGGGAAAATGCTCGAATCTATTAAGGACGTGGTAACAGGGCACTTAGAAAATAATAATAGGATTGGGCAGGGTCAACACGGATTTATGAAAGGGAAATCGTGTTTGACAAATCTGCTGAGTTTTTGAGGTTGTAACTAGCAGAAGGGGCAGCACGGTGGCATAGTGGTTAGCACTGTAGCCTCACAGCGCCAGGGACCCGGGTTCGAATCCGGCCTCGGGTGACTGTCTGTGTGGAGTTTGCACATTCTCCCCGTGTTTGCGTGGGTTTCCTCCGGGTGCTCTGGTTTCCTCCCACAGTCCAAAAAGATGTGCAGGTTAGGTTGATTGGCTATGATAAATTGACCCTTAGTGTTAGGGGGATTAAATACGTGGGGATAGGGTGGGATATGTGTTGGTGTAGGGGTTAAGGGGATTGGGTGGGATATGTGTCAGTGCAGGCTCGATGGGCCGAAATGGCCTCTATCTGCATTGTGGGGTTTCTGTGAATCTGTGAAACAGATAAGGGAGGGAACCAGTGGATGTGGTGTATTGGGATTTTCAGAAGGCATTCAATAAGGTGCCAAACAAGAGGTCATTAAACAAAATTAGGGCTCATGGGATTGGGGGTAATATACTAGCATGGATTGAGGATTGGTTAACAGACTGAAAACAGAGAGTAGGAATAAACAAGCCATTTTCATGTTGGCAGGCTGTAACTAGTGGGGTAGCACAAGGATCAGTGCTGGGGCCTCAGCTATTCACAATCTACATCAATGATTTGAATGAGGGGACCAAATATAATATAGCCAAGTTTGCTGATGATACAAAGCTGGGTGGGAATGTAAGTTGTGAAGAGGATGCAAGGAGGCTTCAAGGGGATATAGACAGGCTAAATGAGTGGGCAAGAACATGGCAAATGGAATATAATGTGGAGAAATGTGAAGTTATCCACTTTGGTCGGAAAAATAGAAAAGCAGAGTATTTTTTTAAATGGTAAGAGATTGGGAAATGTTGGTGTTAGAGGTGTCCTTGTACATGAGTCACTGAAAGTTAACATGCAGGTACAGCTAGCAATTAGGAAAGCAAATGGTATGTTGGCCTTTATTACAAGAGGATTTGAGTATAAGAGTAAAGATGTCTTACTGCAATTATATAGGGCCCTGGTGAGACCACACCTGGAGTATTGTGCACAGTTTTGGTCTCCTTACTAAAGGAAGGATATACTTGCCATAGAGGGAGTGCGACGAAGGTTCACCAGACTGGTTCCTGGGATGGGGGATTGTCCTATGAGGACATATTGAGTAGATTAGGCCTATATTCTCTAGAGTTTAGAAGAATGAGAGGTGATCTCATTGAAACATACAAAATTCTTACAGGACTTGACAGGGTAGATGCAGGGAGGATGTTTCCCCTGGATGGGGAATCTAGAACCAGGGGTCACAGTCTCAGAATAAGGGGTCGGCCACTTAGGACTGAGATGAGGAGAAATTTCTTCACGCAGGAGGGTGGTGAAACTTTGGAATTCTCTACCCCAGAGGGCTGTGGAGGCTCAGTCATTGAGTATATTTAAGACCGAGATCGATAGATTTTTGAATATTAAGGGAATCAAGGGATATGGGGATAGTGCAGGAAAGTGGAGATGAGGTAGAAGATCAGCCACGATCTTATTGAATGGCAGAGCAGGCTCGAAGGGCCAAATGGCCTACTCCTGCTCCTATTTCTTATGTTACGTTTATATTATTTAAAAAAAAATACTTGCAACAATCCAGTCTTGCATAAACTGCTTTTCATTTCAGTCCTTTTCACTTCTCTCAGTGAATTGAAGTTGCTTTTCACGTAATTTCCTTCGGTGCACTTAGGCTTGCAATCTCAAAACCGCTCAGGCAAATGTTTTGAAAATGCTGTTAAATTTACAGGATTGAGCCCCAACAGTCGTCATCAGATATGCTACAATGATCTGGAATGCACTGCCTGAAAGGGTGGTTGAAGCAGATTCAATAGCAACTTTCAAAAGGGAATTGGATAAATACTTGAAGGGAAAGAGCCGGGGAGCTTTACCAAAGAGCCGGCAGAGGCAGGACCGGCCGAATGGCCTCCCTCTGTGCTGTATCATTCTATGATTCTAATTTAAAGAGCAAGTGGTCAGATATGCTTTGAATGCAACATATACAGGAAACTTTTTTATCTGGCACGGACGGGACCGACGTGGTGCCGGTTCATCAAAAATTCCGGATAACCGAATGCTGTAGTAAAAGATACGCAACAAACCCTGTTGCTTAGCAACAGGTTCAAAACAATGGCCACAAGTTGCAAGCGTCTCTGTAGCTTAGCAACAGCTGCAGCCACACCCTTGCACAGCAACACATGGAGCAAGGCAAGTAATAAAAGTTACCTGAACCTACTCCTGAATTTTGCCGGTTAACTGGCATTTCCGGTTATTTAGGAGCCGGTTAATCGAAAGTTTCCTGTAGGCCTTTTGAGAACCGAAGGAAAATGTGATGGGCAATGGTGTCATGTTCAGGCGACATAGATCTCGACATCGATTACACATGAGCAATTGCATTTTGCTTAGTATTCAAAGCTTTCGGCAGAAGTTGAGCCACTGAAGTTTACAGAACAGAAGGAGGCCATTCAGATAATTATGTCTGTACCAGTTCTTTGAGAGAGCAATGAAAAACGAATCCCACTGCACTATCCTCTCCTTGAAACTTGGATGTTCATCTGCTTCAAATAGTTATCCACCATTCCATATAAAGAAATTTCACCTAACCGTCCTATGAGAATTTTAAATTGATCCCCATGTCACTAAGAATTTTAAATAGTCTTCACTAGCAAAGCCCTTCATAAATTTAAAATTCTCTACTAAATGTCTTCTTAGCCTTTTCTGCTCCAGTAGAAATAGGCCTAGGCAATGTTCCCTTTAAGCTGCGTGGCCTCACCACGCTCTCGAGGTTCCACGCAGCCGGTGAGCAGTTGTTGCGTGTAAAAACTGCGCATGCGCGGATTTTTGAATGGGCGGCGTGACCCCCGCAAAAATTAGAGGGAACATTGGTCCTAGCATGTCAAGTCTCTCCTCATAACTACAGTTTTCCATCCCATGCAAATCTACACTGTATACTCTCTATGGCTTTAATGTCCTTTGCATCATGCGACTACCAGGATGGTAGGTGAACTAGACAGACCATGATCTTTTTATGTCTAGCAATTCCCAAGTTCCTTTCTATAATGCGACATCCAAAACTTCAGTACCCCAACTGTAGCCTAACCAATGATTTGAACAAATTTATCGTTATTTCTTTAATTATTTATAACACCCAAAAATCTACTGGCCTTTTTATAGCTTTATCTACTTGCACTTGTACTTTCAGGGAAAGTATTTGAACCCCTAGGTCTCTGTTTGTCCACACTGTTCAGTATATACTGCCATTCTTTACTATTCTACCCAAAATGTATTATTTCACACTGTAGGAATTGACGAATTCCTAACTAATAACTGAGGTCGACTCAGGAGATCAATCAAACAGGTCTTTAATGTAAGACTAAACGAGTTCAAACAGTTTGTTGAGATCGACACAGGAGAACCACGAAAACAGGTCTTAACAAGATGGAGATTCCACGAGGACTGCCTGGGCAGTCACGTGGTTTGCGACGTGATGTCATCGCGTTTACCCGCGCTCTTAAAGGGGCCACGCCCCGTACATACAAAACACTATATACAAAACAAAGTAATGTCTAACACCATTACAGGCTTAGGCTGGTGTTAGAACATCGTTAAAGGGAATTATATACAGTTGCCCAGAGTCATTCAGTGGCTCCGCCACATGCGCCCCCCCCAGAATTCGCTTTAATGGACAAAGTCAAACAGTGAGGGGGTCTGATGAGCCTGTCGGAACGACTCCTGCACTCCTGAGGTGGAGGCTGTTGGGCGGCTGGCGGTCTGGGTCTGCCGTAACGGCGATGGATGGCCGACCTCGTCTCGGCGGTTGCGCTGTCTCGACGGGGCGGTCGAGGTCCAGATGTGCTGGCTTTAAGCGATCGACTGAAATGTGGTCTGGTTTACCACCGACATCTACTGTGAAGGTTTTGTCCCCTGCCTCCAACAAGCGGAAGGGACCAGTGTATGGGGCCTTGAGTGGATCCCGATGTGCATCGTGGCGAATAAAGACGTATTCCACCTTGTGAAGCTCCGTGGGAACGTGCAAACTCTGCAGCCCGTGGTGCGAAGTGGGCACCGGCACGAAACATCTGGCCGCCTCCTGGTGGCTAGTAAGCTGGTCAGACGCGGACCAAGGCTTCGTCGATGCTGGTAGAAAATCCCCTGGGACTCGCAGCGGTTGACCGTACACCAGCTCTGCTGATGAAGAGTGAAGGTCTTCTTTGGGGGGCCGTGCGAAGGCGCAACAGGACCCATGGTAGCTTGTCTGCCCATCCAGCGTCCTGGAGGCTGGCCCTCAGGGCGGCTTTCAGTGACCGGTGGAAACGTTCAGAGACCATTCGCCTGTGGGTGGTCGGCTGTGGTGCGGGAGTCCTTGGGCCACTGCATTCCAGAGTTCAGAGGAAAACTGCGGTCCCTTGTCTGAAGAAATATCTGCGGGCACTCCGAAACGGGCGACCCAGGTGGAAATGAACGCCCTGGCCACGTCCGAAGTAGTGGATGAGAGGGGAACCGCCTCTGGCCATCTGGTGGTGCGGTCAACCATGGTCAGGATGTGTGAAAAACCATGGGAGGGTGGGAGTGGACCCACCAGGTCCACATTGACATGGTTAAAACGTCGCTCCGGAACTGTGAAGGTGGCCAACGGAGCTTTGATGTGGCGCTGTACTTTGGCCTTTTGGCAGACCACGCAGGTGTTGGTCCAGTCGCGGACATCCTTGTGCATGCCGTGCCATACGAATTTCGCTGACATCAGCTTCTGAGAGGCCTCCATTCCTGGGTGTGACAACCCATGTATGGCGAACACTTTGCGGCGCCAGAAGACCGGCACGACAGGGCGAGGGTCCCGTACGGAGATGTCACACAAGAGCGTAGTACCTGCCAAATGGAACTTGACGTCGGCCAACTGGAGGCCAGTGACAGTCGTTCTGTAGGCTTGGACTTCTGGGTCTGAGGCTTGATCCGCTGCCATGAGGGCGTGATCGATGCCTAAATGAACCGTATTGACAGTCACGCGGGAGAGGCAGTCGGCCACCAGGTAGTCCTTACCGGCCACGTGCTGTATATCCGTGGTGAATTCGGATATGTAGGTCAGTTGACATTGCTGTCGGGATGACCACGGTTCGGCGGACTTGGCCATGGCGAAGGTGAGCAGCTTATGGTCCACAAAAGCGGTGAAGGGACGTCCTTCCAGGAGGAAGCGGAAATGGCGGATGGCCAGAAAAAGGGCAAGCAACTCCCAGTCGAACGTGCTATATACTCTCTCGTTCCGCTGTAGTTGACGGCTGAAGAATGCCAACGGCTGCCACGTCCCGTTCACCCACTGCTCTTGCACAGCGCCGATTGCGTAGTCTGACGCGTCGGTGGTGAGGGCGATGGTGGCTCTTGGCAGCGGGTGCGCCAGCATAGTCGCGTTGGCCAAGGTGCACGCCCGGGCCATGTCATCCGTCCAGTCTACCGTATTCTTGCCAGTCTTGCCCGAGGGCCTCGTACAGGGGCTGCATGAGTAGTGCTGCCTTAGGCACGAAACGGTAGTAAAAGTTTACCATGCCTAGGAATTCCTGCAGGGCCTTAATGTTTTGCGGGCGTGGAAAGGATGTCACCGCCTCTACCTTCGCTTGTAAAGGAACCGCTCCCTCTGAAGTGATGCAATGCCCCAGGAAATCAATTTGGTGCAGGCCAAACTGACACTTGGCCGGGTTGATAATCAGGCCGTGTTGGCTGAGACGTCGAAAAAGGGTGCGTAGGTGACAGATATGTTCTTCTTTAGTGGGACTGGCAATGAGAATATCGTCCAGGTAGACGAAGAGGTACTTGAGGTCCCGCAGCACGGAGTCCATCAGGTGTTGGAAAGCATTCTTTAACTCAAACGGCATTCGTAAAAACTCAAAAAGGCTGAATGGGGTGATGACTGCGGTCTTCTGGATGTCTTGGGGATGAACTGGGACCTGGTGGTAGCCCCGGACGAGGTCGACTTTCGAGAAGACAGTGTTCCCTGCCAAATGGGCGGAGAAATCCTGAATGTGGGGGGCGGGGGGGGAAAATCGGGTACCGATCATGAGTGGTGGCGTCGTTTAGGCGTCGATAGTCGCCGCACGGCCACCATGCTTCGGGACGATGTGGAGGGGTGAAGACCAAGGACTATTCGACCGGCGAATAATCCCTAACCGTTCCATGGTCGTGAACTCCACTTTTGCGACCGCCAGCTTGCCAGGTGCCGGGCCCGCGCGTAGACCGGGGGAGGGGCCGTTGGTGGTGATGTGGTGTTCCACACCATGTTTTGTGGCTGTGGAGGAGAACGTGGGTCGTGTCAGGTTGGGGAATTCGCCGAGCGAACTCATCCGGAGTCGGAAAAGCACAGGCGACAGTGCGCGACGTAGTGTTACTGCGGTAACAAGGGATAGAATGAAAAGTTGCCGCGTTGATCAACCGCCAGTTCCGCACGTCGACCAGGAGGCTGTTGGCGCACAGGAAATCCGCGCCGAGAATGGGTTGCGAAACCTTAGCCGTAACAAACTCCCAGTGAAAACGTTGGCCCCCGAAACACACCTGCACTCGCCGTCTGCCGAAGGTCCGAATTGCTCCGCCATTGGCCGCTTCAAGGGCGAGGCCGTGAATCCCGGTCTGCACAGAGGGCGGACGCGGGTAAAATGCTGCACCGCGCTCCGGTGTCGCACAGAAAACGACGACCGGAGAGAGTATCGGTGATAAACAGCAACTTGCCCGCGTTGCCGATCGCCATCGCGGGGCACCCGTTAGACCCGTTCCTCGGTGGTCGTAGTTGTCGTTTTTTTGGGGGGGAAAGCTGCAGGGAGGGCGGCAACGTCTTGCTTTTGCGCCAAACTGCGCGTGGTAGAAACACAGCCCAGCAGGCTGATGAGCTGGGGCGGCGTCTGTGGGGGATGGGCGCCTCGTGGCGGCACAGTACTGCTGAGTAACCACGAAAATGTTGTCTGCCTCTGTCGCGAGTGCTGCGCAGTTCTCAACTTCGGATCTGGCCAGGGCAGCTTGCGCCTGTTCCGGCAGCTAGCTGAGGAATAGTTCACAGAATAGGAAGCATTCCGGTTCTGAGCCAAGGAGTGTGAGCATTTGGCTCATTAACTCCGAAGGCTTGGGAGTCCCTGAGCCCGGGGCCCGGGCATAGTGAGCAATCGACGGGCGCGCTCCGATTTAGTGAGCCCGAAAACTTGCAGCAACCGCGCCTTGAGGGTTTCATACTTGCGCTCCGTTGGAGGGTTCTCGAGGAGGCAGACAATCCACGAGGCGGTAGAGCTGTCGAGTGCGGAGACCACAGAGATATTTGGTCTGATCCGCAACGATGTCCCTCAGGGCGAACTGGGCCTCGACCTGAATGAACCACGAGGTCGCTTGCTGCTCCCAGAACTGCGGTAGCTTCAGCGAAACGGCGTTGGCCTCCATGTTGTGTCCTTTTTGCGAAAAACGTTCACAAAAAACGGGGTCACCAATGTAAGAACTGACAAATTCCTAACTAATAACTGAGGTCGACTCAGGAGATCAATCAAACAGGTCTTTACTGCAAGACTAAATGAGTTCAAACAGTTTGATGAGATTGATACAGGAGAACCACGAAAACAGGTCTCAACAAGATGGAGATTCCACGAGGACTGCCTGGGCAGTCACGTGGTTTGCGACGTGACGTCATCGCGTTTACCCGCGGTTTCCCGCGCTCTTAAAAGGGGCCACGCCCCATACATACAAAAATATACAAAACAAAGTAATGTCTAACACCATGGTACAGGCTTAGGCTGGTGTTAGAACATCATTAAAGGGAATTATATACAGTTGCCCAGAGTCACAGTGGCTCCGCCACAACACCATCAAAATCAAATTGCATCTGCCACCTGTCTGCCCATTCTGCCAACCTCTATGACGTCCTAAAGTCTTTTACAGTCCTCCTTGCTATTTGTTAAGCCCCTATCTTTGTGTCATCAGCAACATCAAGACCCTGAGAAACACCATTTCCAACCTTTCTCCAATCTGAGCAACACTGCTACATTTCCTTACTAACATGCCTCATGAGGTACCTAATCGACTGCCTTCCGAAAATTAATATGCACAACATCTACCATATTCCCTTAACCTATCCAAAACTCAAAAATAATCAAACACAAATTGCTTTTAAAAACACGTGCCGACTGTCCGAGTAACCTATGGATTCCAAGAGTTTACTCATAATTGACATTAGAGTAACAAAGTAAAGACACAAGTTTGCTTCAATGCAGATAGCATACTGCACAAATCAATACTGTCAAACACAATACATCAGCTGTGCAACTGATTTAATATATGGCTGTGTTAAATTTTAATTTTATACCTCAGTCCCTTATCTGTCAATTCTCATTTGTTTTTGCTTGTTTTAATAGCATGTTCATATAATATGGCTATCTAGAGAGCTAGCATACTACCTCTAAGACCCCAATTTTCAGTTAAGCCTATAAACAGGGTAGCAGTGTTAAAACAAAGAAAAATGTATTTAAATTGTGAGTTACCTAACAAAGACAATAGTTATTGTTGATATTCACTCAGGAAGCTAGCAGCAACATTGCCGACACCCCAATTTCCAGGAAACACAAACTGGCTAGTTTGAAAATAAAATACACTTGCAAACAGTGAAATACTGAAAACTATCAAATCTAACTTACTTGAGCACAAAATTCTAGACTGACACTGAGTGTACTATACTGTCGGAGGTGCCGTCTTTCAAATGAGACGTTAAACCGAGGTCCGGTTTGCTCGCACAGCTGGACGTAAAAGATCCCATGGCACTTTTTCAAAAAGAACAGGGGAGCTTTCCCCGGTGTCCTGGCCAATATTTATCAACACCACTAACAGATTATCTGGTCATATCACATTGCTGTTTGTGGGAGCTTGCTCTGCGTAAATTTGCTGCCACGTTTCCTACATTACAACAGCGACTACACTTCGTAAGTATTTAATTGGCTGCAAAGCAAGTCTTTCTTTCTTTACTCCACATAATTAAAAATCCTGTAACTTAGCGCATCACACCTAGGATACTTTAATGATTGGCTTAAATGATCAGTGCACTTAACTCTGATGATTTTCTCAAGTATTAAATTGTCCCTAGAAAAATAGGAAAAGCTACTACAGGTACCATCAATTACAAACAATAAAACCACTCAACCCTAGTCCCGACTCCCTAAAATCAGCATTCTGAAATTAACCACGAAACAAGCTATATTTCAAAGTTATTTTTCAAACGGGCTTACGGCATCATCTCAATTTCTGACTCGGATGAGTATACGCATACCAAATGTATGCATTAAAGGCTGAGCTTCGGCTGGAACGGATTGCTCTGTGAGGAGGAATTCTCACATCATGAGGAATTCCTGGGCTCAGCTTACATTGCTGTCAGTGACAGCAACAGTGCCAGTAGGTAGCAGGAACATTGGGAGGGGGAAGCTGCTGTCTATGGAGTAGAGAAATAAAGTGCGCGCGGTGATTTGGGGATCAAATGGAGGGGGGAAAAGATTTCCAGGACGAGGTGGGGGAAGGGAAGAGGAAGGAGGGAAACTGGGCCTGGTTGGTCAATTAAAAGACTAGGCTCCTGTAATAGATCTGCTGCTACTGAATAATGAAGTTTTAAAATAAATACAATTCATTTTCAAAAATGGAAATTGGGGAGTAACTGTCAAAATTGCCATCATCTTTGGATTAAAAAATAATGCAATGCCTATATTCATTGTGGATTCCAAAATAATGGGAAAAGGCAAAATGTCAAAAATCAATATTGGACAGCAAGTGCCCAGACCTCTAGAAAATAAATGGAGTGCCTTTAATACTTCTATACCCATTTAGAATGAATGCAGATAGATGTTAAATACCGTGTATATTGTTTTGGTTAGACAGCACCCTAATACTGTAGTGTACTGAGCCACAAGGGAGACAATCATGCACTAGAGACAGTGCACAGAACCACCAGGCTGATTCTTAGTGTGAATGGCCTGAGTTATGAGACTGGAGAAGCTTGGGCATTTCAACCTACAAAAGAGGCATCTGAGTGGTATACAAGATAGTTAAAGGAATAAAAAAAGAGGAATATTACTTTAATTAAATTGTGAGGTTAGGACAAAGGGATGTAGATTCACACCAGTAAAAGGCAAATTTAGGAACAACGCCAAGAAATAAATTCTTCACACGAAGAGTCATCAACGGATGGAAGAGGAGCGGAGGCAAAATCCTGAAATCTTTTAATAATTGCAAGCTGAAATGAGCCAACCGTAGGATTTAACAGGCTGGATGTGCTAAGATGGGCTGAATAGCCTTTCTCATCCTAACTATCTAGTGATTTTTCTACCCTTGCAATTTAAAGTAATACTCCTGAATGTAATGTATACTTAACCTTTATATTTATCTTTCAGTCTTGCCAATGTTATGTGTCACCACGGCTCCTCCAGGGTCAATCTCCCATGTCTGTTTCTCGAGGTGGCACAGCAGGCAAGTTTCTATTAATTTTAACTTAATGTTCTTTGTTTCTCATTATTTTTTTTAAATTGCCTATATCCTGTTGCTTCCTTCCAAGCGGCTCATCCTTTCACTTTCCTGGCTTCTTCTTTTCATTAGGACTGCTGTTGTAGAGGCCTGGGCCTCTTCCCACTGTTCCTGATCCACTAGAGCCTAGGCCTCTCGCCACCAATCCTTGCTCACCCAATTACTGTGCTTTTTCTTCACTTGTTTTGTTTTTAAAGTTTAGAACTTGGGGGATAGGAGGGTGCAGAGGGATAAGGGATACTGTGGTAAGGTGCAGCATGGGTTGAGGACCTTGTCCACCTGCTTTCAGGACATGGTAAGGAGGTGACGAGAAGGGAAGCGCTGGTAGGGAGGTGAAGGGGTAGAGAATATGATGGAAGTGACATATCAGAGAGAAAATGGGGATGGGAAACACATGGTAAGGGAACAGCAAAGTGCTGCCAACAGCACATTTACCAAACCTGCCATCAGAAACATGGTCTGCAGCCCATGGTGAATAATTTCCCCTCAACCAAAAGGAAAGATTTTTTTTAAAGTTAGACAAGGAAAGAGAAGCAGAAAACCAACAGAGCAGAAGGGAAGGGAGACACAGAAACAGCAACAAGACCACCACAACAACCAATAAGAAATACTATGCTCTTTAGTGCAAGCAACTCCATGGGAGATCTATTAACATAAAAAAATAAATACACATCAAATTAAACTAAATCCATATGGGCATTCAAAATGACTTTCCCCTTCCTTCTCTGCAATTTCAATTCTTCACCGAGGCATTGTCCCTGGTTCTCCGTAAATTCCTGATGCCTTAAACCTGCACGTGACATACTTTACACTTCCCTGCATTCTTTTCTTTTCCCCAGATTGGTGTTGTGATATTCCCCTCCCTGCATATATATATATTTTTAAATAACCATTTACAGTTTGAAATAGGCCCAGTTATGCATGTGCAACCATTCCAATCTTCCATGTTTCCTTTATTAATAGTTTTGAGTTTTATTTTGCTGTCGCCTTTTACTGTTTTAATGGGAGTAAAACTCCCACACCCTGTTTTCTTTAGTGTTCCTACCAACCTCTCAAAGCTCATCCATGTCCTGTGCTCCCACATCACAGTACCACATTCTCCTGCACCAGGGTCACCAAAATACTTCCATTCCCCCTGCCCCCCACTGCAATGTGAGCAACTCTATACAGAAAAATCCACCAAGATACAACCATAAACAATTAGCAAAAACACATTAACAGATGAGCTAAGCCCGTGGCTCAAGGTCAGACTAGAAACAAAACATTTTCTTAATCCTCCTAGAACCAATGATAGAAGCATCAGTTTTGGTAAAATTATGAACATGGGCTGCCAACATCCTGTTCTTAGAATTCTCTTTCTTTGATAGGGAAAGGTAACAGTGACCAGTGCATCCAATTCTGAAGAAAGGATGATTTGCCTGGTTAGGAAAAACAGTAGCTGGCAATGGAAAGGTTATTAGGTGATGTTTTGGTCAATACATAATAAATGCCAAGGAGTTCAAACTAATAGTTTGGCCAAATTTCAATCTCTCCCCTACTAGGTCTGGGGTCACAGCACAACACTGCCATTATTTTGTCTGCATCACTAAGAGAGGTTACAAGGCTGGCAAATGTTGGTAATGGAAATGTCACACTGGTGCAGTAGAGGGAGCTTTACTATGTAGCTGGCTGCACCTGGCCTGGAAATGTTCAACACCGACATTAGTCGTCTGAATTGTGTTCTATTCCCCAGCTTGGTGAGTAATATTCACAAAATATTAGTACTAAAAACAAATTTAATATTTATAATTAATTACAATAGTTTTCAGTTTTTATACATGGAGGTAAATTTGCACAATGTTATGATACTTGGAAAAGTTCAGTTTTATTAATTTTACAGTGCAGGCCATTAAAATTTTAGTTTTTTTTGTTTTATACAAACCCATGCACAAATTGTTAAGTGATTTCACAACCTGCGGACATGGAACTTTATTGCTTTCCAAAAGCATATGCCGGGTTTGGTCTTAAGCAGCAGAATTATATTCCACCACAATCTGTAACCTCATGGCCCAGCATATCCCTCAATCTACCATTACCATCAAGCCAGGGGACCAACCCCGGTTCAATAAGGAGTGTAGAAGACCATGCCAGGAGCACCTAAAAATGAGGTGCCAACCTGGGGAAGCTGCAACACAGGACTACATGCATGCAACGATCTTCAGCCAGAAGTGCCGAGTGCACAATCCATATCGGCCTCCTCCTGAGTTCCCCACCATCACAGAAGCCAGTCTTCAGCCAATTCATAGAAACATAGAGATAGGAACAGGAGTAGGCCATTCGGCCCTTCGAGCCTGCTCCGCCATTCAATGAGATCATGGCTGATCTTCGTCTGAGATCATAGCTGATCTTACCAGTTCAGTACCCCGTCCCCGCCTTTTCTCCGTAACCCTTAATCCCCTTAGCCTTCAGAAATATATCCAATTCTCTCTTGAAAATATTTATTGAATTAGCCTTCACAGCCCTCTGTGGCAGGGAATTCCACAGGCTCACCACTCTTTGAGTGAAGAAATTCTTCCTCATCTCTGTTTTAAATGATTTGCCCGCTATTTTTAGACTGTGGCCCCTGGTTCTGTGCTCCCCGGCCATTGGAAACATTCTCTCTGAATTCAGCCTGTCCAGGCCTGCCATAATTTTATATGTTTCGATGAGATCCCCTCTCAATCTTCTAAACTCCAGTGAGTACAAGCCCAAACTATTTAATCTCTCTTCGTAGGTCATTCCCGCCATCAGCCTGGTGAATCGCCGTTGCACTCTTTCCATGGCAAGAACATCCTTCCGCAGATGGGGCGACCAAAACTGTACACAATACTCCAGATGCGGTCTCACCAGCACCTTGTACAGCTGTAGTAAGGTATCCCTATTCCTATACTCGAACCCCCTTGATATGAAGGCCAACATACCATTTGCCTTCTTAATCGCCTGTTGCACCTGCATGCTCTCCTTCAGTGACTGGTGCACAAGAACACCCAGGTCCCTCTGCACTTCCCCATCTCCCAATCTATTGCCATTTAGAGAATAATCTACCCTCCTGTTTTTACCCCCAAAGTGGATAACCTCGCATTTATCCACATTATAGTGCATCTGCCACGTATCCGCCCATTCCCCCAACCTGTCCAAATCGCACTGTAGCCTCCTGACATCCTCATCAGAGCCCACCCCTCCTCCTAGTTTAGTGTCGTCAGCGAATTTGGAAATATTGCATCCAATTCCCTGATCCAGATCATTTATATATATTGTGAACAGCTGGGGTCCCAGGACAGATCCTTGCGGCACCCCGCTGGTCACTGCCTGCCACTCCGAAAACGAGCCGTTTATTCCAACTCTCTGTTTTCTATCCGCCAGCCAGTTCTCTATCCACGTTAATACTTTGCCCCCAATCCCATGAGCCTTAATTTTGCATGATAATCTTTTGTGTGGAACCTTATCGAAGGCTTTCTGGAAGTCAAGGTACACCACATCCACTGGCTCTCCCCCATCTATTTTACCAGTTACTTCCTCAAAAAATTCCAGCAGATTAGTCAAACACGATTTACCCTTTGTAAATCCATGTTGACTCTGTCCGATCCTTTCCCCATTTGTCAAGTGCTCCGCTATTTTATCCTTAATAATGGACTCTAGCATTTTGCCCACAACCGATGTAAGGCTTACTGGTCTATAATTCCCTGCTTTCTCTCTACCCCCCTTTTTAAATATTGGGGTAACATTAGCTACCCTCCAATCCACGGGTACTGTTCCCGAGTCAATGGAGTTCCGGAAGATGATCCTTAGAGCATCTGCTATCTCCAGGGCCACCTCCTTAAGTACCCTAGGATGTAGTTTATCAGGCCCCGGGGATTTGTCGGCCTTCAGTCCCCTCAACTTACCCAACACCATATCCCATTCGATTCACTCCACGTGATATCAAGAAAAGGCGGAGCACACTGGATACAGCAAAGGCTACGGCCCCCGACAATATCCCAGCTGTCGTGCTGAAGACTTGTCTTCCTCTTCTTAAGCAGTCCCTCGGAACCGGGGATGACTTGCTTCCACATTAAAATTGGAGTTCTCAGGTGATTGCTGAGTCCAATGCGGGACCTACAGTCTCGGTCACAGGTGGGGCAGACGGTGGTCGAAGGGGCGGGTAAGTGGGGTGCTTGGGTTGATGTGCGCTTCTTGCGCTTGCTCCTGGCGAAGAGACTCGAGGTGTTCGGCACCTTCCTGGATACTTCTCCATTTTGCGCGGTCTTGGGCCAGGGATTCCCACGTGTCAGCGGGGATGTTACACTTTAAGGAGGCTTTGAGGGTATCCTTGAAGCGTTTCCTCTGCCCACCCCTGGGGCTCTCTTGCCGTGTCGGCGCTCCGAGTAGAGCGCTTGTTTTGGGAGTCTCGTACCGGGCATGCGGACGATGTAACCCATCCATCGGAGCTGATCGAGCGTGGTCAAAGCTTCGATGCTGGGGATGTTGGCCTGAGCGAGAACACTGACGTTGGTGCGCCTATCCTGCCAATGGATTTGCAGGATCTTGCGGAGGCAGCGTTGATGGTACCTCTCCAGTGCTTTGAGGTGCCTGCTGTACATGGTCCATGTCTCTGAGGCATACAGCAGGGCGGGTATCACTTCTGCTCTGTAGACCATGAGCTTAGTGCCGGGTTGGAGGTCCTGGTCTTCAAACACTCTCTTCCTCAGGCGACCGAAGGCTGCGCTGGCACACTGAAGGCGGTGTTGGACTTCGTGGTTGACGTCTGCCCTTGTTGACAGTAGGCTCCCGAGGTATGGAAAGTGGTCCAAGGCCTTGTCGTGGATTTTGATAATCGGGGGGCAGTACTGTGTGGCGGGGGCAGACTGGTAGAGGACCTTTGTCTTACGGATGTTTAGTGTAAGGCCCATGCTCTCGTACGCATCGGTGAAGGTGTTGATGATGGTTTAGAGGTCGACCTCCGAGTGAGCGCAGACAAGCATCGTCTGCATACTGTAATTCGACGACAGCGGATGGGGCGACTTTGGATCTGGACTGGAGGCGACTGAGCGTGTGCTCCAGAACTAGCCACGCCTTTAGCCAAGCTATTCCAGTACAGCTACAACACTGGCATCTATCCGACAATGTGGAAAACTGCCCAGGTATGTCCCGTCCACAAAAAGCAGGACAAATCCAATCTGGCCAATTACCACCCCATCAGTCTACTCTCAATCATCAGCAAAGTGATAAGTACTAAAGGACATAAGAAATAGGAGCAGGAGCAGGCCATGTGGCCCTTCAAACCTGCTCTGCCATTCACTAACATCATGGCTGATCTTCTACCTCATCTCCACTTTCCTGCACTATTCCCATATCCCTCGATTCCCTTAATATTCAAAAATCTATCGATCTCGGTCTTAAATATACTCAATGACTGAGCCTCCACAGCCCTCCGGGGTAGAAAATTCCAAAGATTCACCACCCTCGGTGAAGAAATTTTTCATCTCAGTCCTAAATGGCCAACCCCTTATTCTGAGACCGTGACTCCTGGTTCTAGACTCCTCCGCTAAGAGAAACATCCTCCCTGCATCTACCCTGTCAAGTCCTGTAAGAATTTTGTATGTTATTGAGATCACACCTCATTCTTCTAAACTCTAGAGAATATAGGCCTAGTCTACTCAATCTCTCCTCGTAGGACAATCCCCCCATCCCAGGAACCAGTCTGGTGAACCTTCGTTGCACTCCCTCTATGGCAAGTATATCCTTCCTTAGATAAGGAGATCAAAACTGTACACAATACTCCAGGTGTGGTCTCACCAGGGCCCTATATAATTGCAGTAAGACGTCTTTACTCTTGTACTCAAAGCCTCTTGTAATAAAGACTAGCTTACCATTTGCTTTCCTAATTGTTTGCTGTACCTGCATGTTAACTTTCAGTGACTCATGTACGAGGACACCCAGGTCCCTCTGAACACCAACATTTCCAATCTCTCACCGTTAAAAAAAAAATACTCTGCTTTTCGATTTTTCCTACCAAAGTGGATAACTTCACATTTCTCCTCGTTATATTCCATTTGCCATGTTCTTGCCCACTCACTTAGCCTGTCTATATCCCCTTGAAGCCTCCTTGCATGCTCCTCACAACTTACATTCCCACCCAGCTTTGTATCATCAGCAAACTTGGATATATTACATTTGGTCCCCTCATTCATGTAGATTGTGAATAGCTGAGGCCCAAGCACTGATCCTTGCGGTACCCCACTAGTTACAGCCGGTTAACCCGAAAATGACCCGTTTATTCCTACTGTTTTCTGTCTGTTAACCAATCCATGCTAGTATATTACCCCAATCCCACGAGCTCTAATTTTGCTTAATGACCTCTTGTGTGGCACCTTATCGAATGCCTTCTGAAAAGCCAAATACACCACATCCACTGGTTCCCCCTCATCTATTCTGCTAGTTACAACCTCAAAAAACTACAGATTCGTCAGACATGATTTCCCTTTCATAAATCCGTGTTGAGTCTGCCCTATCCTATTATGGAAGGGGTCATCGACAGTGCTATCAAGCGGTACTTAGTCACCAATAACTGTTCACTGATGCCCAGTTTGGGTTCCGCCAAGACAACTCGGCTCCTGACCTCATTACAGTCTTGGTCCAAACATGGACCAAGGAGCTGAATTCCCGAGGTGAGGTGAGAGTGACTGCCCTCGACATCAAGGCAGCATTTGACCGAGTGTAGCATCAAGGAGTCCTAGTTAAACTGGAATTAATGGGAATCGGGGGAAAACTCTTCACTGGCTGGAGTCATACCTAGCACAAAGGAAGATGGTTGTGGTGGTTGAAGGTCAGTCATCACAGCCAGCCCCAGGACATTGCTGCAGGAGTTCCTCGGAGCACTGTCCTAGGCCCAACCATCTTCAGCTGCTTCATCAATGACCTTCCCTCCAACACAAGGTCAGAAATGGGTATGTTCAGTGCCATTCACAACTCCTCATATAATGAAGCGGTCCATGCCCGCATGCAACAAGACCTGGATGATGTTCAGGCTTGAGCTGATAAGTGGCAGGTAACCTTCGTGCCACACAAGTGCCAGGCAATGACTATCTCCAACAAGCGAGAGTCTAACCACCGCACCTTGACATTCAACGGTATTAGCATCGCCAAATCTCCCATCAACATCCTGAGGGTCACCATTGACCAGAAACTTAACTGGCCCAGCCACATAAATACTGTGGCAACAAGAGCAGGTCAGTGGCTAGGTATTCGGCGGTGAGTGTTACACCTCCTGACTCCCCAAAGCCTTTCCACCATCTACAAGGCACAAGTAAGGAGCGTGATGGAATACTCTCCACTTGCCTGGATGAGTGCAGCTCCAACAACACTCAAGATGATCAACACCATCCAGGTCAAAGCAGCCCGCTTGATTGGCACCCTATCCACCACCTTAAACATTCATGCCCTCCACCACTGGCGTACCGTGGCTACAGTGTGTATCCCATCTACAAGATGCACTGCAGCAACTCACCAAGGCTTCTTTGGCAGCACCTCCCAAACCCGCGACCTCTTCCACCTAGAAGGACAAGGGCAGCAGGCGCATGGGAACACCACCACCTCCAAGTCACATGCCATCCTGACTTGGAAGTATATCGCTGTTCCTTCATCGCCGTTGGGTCAAAACCCTGGAACTCGCTACCTAAGAGCACTGTGGGAGTACCTTCACCACACAGACTGCAGCGGTTCAAGGCGGCGGCTCACCACCACCTTCTCAAGGGCAATTAGGGATGGGCAATAAATGCTGGCCTTGCCAGCGATGCCCACATCCGAAGAAAGAATATTAAAAAATGAGACTTTATTTTGTTTATTTTAATTCAGATCCCGGAAGTCCAGCTTCTGTGAGCCTGTTCCTAACACTTACGCTATTATATCAGTTTTTCTGCTTTTATTTTAAAAAACGACAGCATAAATGCCAAGATTCAGCTCACTGATGCCAGACAGTGCAGTATTCCCTCATTACTGCACTGAAATGTCAGCCTGGATTATGTGTTCAAGTCTCGAGTGGGGCTTGAACCTATAACCTTCTGACTCAGACAAGAGTGCTACCACCGAGTCAATGCTGACAACGTAAGATTTTAGAAAACGTCTAATGTAAAGATTAAATCCAGCCAGCTCAGGAATATGAATACTCCAGAAATGTCAGTAGTTTAATGGTTAAACTAATGATTTACCATAAAGTACACTAAGCAGACAAATATACATGTAGAATAAATTTGGTTATTGATCTCTAAGCGAGGAAAACCCCATAATGAGACCAAAGTTGCAGCATCACTTTCAAACAGGACTACAGGAAACTGTGTTATATCCGGCACCGACAGGACCGAGCTGTTGCCGATCTATCAAAACTGCCGGACATACAAAGTTAATGTTGAAGCATACGGACTCCGTATCTGACAACAAACACTGTTGCTTAGCAACAGCTTCAAACAGTCGGCCCGTACCTTGGAAGCGTCTCTGTAGCTTAGCAACAGCGTCAGAGATTTTCCAAAGCCTGACTGTTGGGAAAAAAAGCCACGAGAAGAAAAACAACCTAACAGAACGGCTCCTGATTTCTGCCGGTAGATCGAGGTTTCCGGACATACAACCTCCGGATAAACCAAAGTCTCCTGTATTACATTGATCTATTTGCATCTGTAGCTGTAAATGACATATATGATTCGTTATTTAGGGAATGCATTGTCAAAACTAATCTCCAAATAACCATCAATATAAATAATAATGTACCTTGTTGCTTTAGAGTGCCTATATGCAGTATATTTTATGAAAAGGATCCTTGGATGGGACAAGTAGCAACATTTCACTTTTAGTGGCACAACAAATGATAGAGAACGGAAGAGGAGAGGGTGAGGTAGTATTGATTAAGAATTATGTTAACAGTTCTAAATAGAAAGGATATACTAGATGGTTCTAGGACGGAATCTATTTGGCTTGAGTTAAGGAAGAGAGAGGGGGTGATGTTACATTGCTGAACTTCCTCAATCACTATGGCCGGGATTTTGCTCACTTCAGCGGGTCCATAGCAGGTGGCGCTGGTGGCGGGTGCCGGCCCCGCTGCTGGCTCCATCCTGCTCTGTGAAATGAATTTCCCTTAATAGGGCTTGTTAAGCTCGCCCAGCGCAATTCCCGGGCAATTACAGAAAGCGGGTCTGGTGACGTCATTTGATGATGCGTGATTAGCCAGTTTCCTTAAAGGGACCATGTCCAAATTTATTTTGACATTTGTGCTGTCAGTGTTCTACAGCACTGAGGTGCTGCAAACACCGACAATGACTGCACAAAGGCACAGGGCTGTACCCAGGCTCTCCCATGACTTCCTCCATATGCTTCTCCATGACAGAAGCGACCTCGCCAGGAGATCAAAACAGCCTGGTTGCATATTGCAGAGGAGGGCACAAGGATGCGATCAGGAGGACCTGGATGCAGTGCTGCAAACGTTTCAATGATCTCAGTAGATCATATTAGTACAAAGCCACACCCAACCGCATGCTGCTGTGCCTCTCATCACATCCCCATCACGCTTGCCTTACCTACCCTACTCCTGCACATCCTTACTCACACCAACTTACCTTGGACCTCCCACCCATCCCTCTCTAACTATTTTATCACATCCCCACCCTTCACACTCATCCTCATGCAATCATACCAACTAACACACAAGGGTAGGCACTTGGGTGTTTTATGCAGTGTTCATGTAAAGTTTCTGTTAATGTGGTGTCAAACATTGAAACCTTTATTTTCAACTTTGCATTCTTGGACAGATTTGTGTGTACCTATGGAAGTGACTTAGTGAGTTGCAGTGAATGATGAGACATAACAGTACCCGCCTCCCCCTCCTCCCACAATGGTCGTGAGTGTGAAAGGAATGGCTTGGGCATTGTAGGGGTGCTTTATGGTGTTGGTGCCAACCTGGCGCATCCTGTGGCAGCCAGGGTGTACAGCGTCAAGTGAAGTAAATCTGGCCGTGGGTAGGCCATCCCGGGCAGCAATGTGGTCGGGTGCCGATGCCCTGTGTCCGGTGCAGCATCAGATGACTGCGGAGAAGGTTGGCGTGCCTGGTGCTGCTGGTGTTGGGGCTGATCGTGGTGGGATTTTGAGGACCAAGGTGAGAGAGTATAAAGGGCACCCATGCTGAGGAAATGATGGCAGTAGAGATTACAGAAGCGATTGGTCAATGGTGAGAGAGTGGTAAGGAGGTCAGACTGGATGGAGACTGTGTAAAAACTTGCAGCCTGCAGAATCTGTGCTGGATATGCAGTAATGAACAGCTTGTGGCTGAGGAAAAATATTTCTCTAAGGTGAGAGCTTTTACTTTACATTTGAAGCTGTCGACTCATCAGCTAATTCAATGACCACTGAAATCCCGCCTCAGCTTGACAGACGTGGTCCACGACCAGCATGGACGAGCTGACAAATGCAAAAGGTAAGCTGAAAATAATTCTCAAGTGGCTCTAAACAAGCCACTAATACCTGAATTGGGTCACCCGCTGCTGCCTGTCGAGTCCGCTTAGCACCGACACACCCGACATCGGGAAAGGCGCATGGGAGCGAGTTCCCAACCCGGTCAAATATATCCCGCCCGCTGACCCCCTGGAAAATTCCGGCCTATGCCTCCAGTCCAACAAGGAAGGAAGTAGTGTTGGATTTGGTTCTGGGAAAGGAAGTAGGGCAAGTGGAGTGTGTTACGGTAGGAAATTATCTAGTTAACAGTGACCACAACATAATTCAGTTTACAGTAATTATGGAAAGGAACCCGAAAATATAGATGGTAAAAATGCTCAACTGGGGAAGAGCTAATTTCAGTGAATTAAGGGGGGACCTAGCAAAGAGAGATTGGAAAAGGCGATTGCAGGGTAAAGCAGTAACAGAGCAATGGAGGGCATTAGGGAAGAGATAGTTCAGGTACAAACTAAGCATATTTCTTTGAAGGGAAAAGGTAGAGCATCCAAAGCTAATGTGCCCTGGATGACAAAGGAAATAAGAGTTCAAATTAAACAGAAAAAGGAGGCTTATGATAAATGTCAGGATTTGGTTACTAACCCAGAAGATTATGGAAAGCACAGGAGGGAACTGAAAAAGTTAATATGGGAGACAAAGAGAGGGTACAAGAAAAGCTTAGTAGGCAACATTAAACTGAACCGTAAAACATTTTATCAACATATCAAGTGCAACAGATCAGCTAGCGAAGAAGTTGGGCCTATTAAGAACCCAAAAGGGAAATCTTCACGTCGAGTCAGAGGACATAGCTAAAGTATTAAATGAGTACTTTGCATCTGCCTTCACAAAGGAAGCAGATGATGTGAAGGTTACACTAAGAGAGGGAAGTTATGGACAGGATAGTAACAGGTAGAGGCGATAGAATGCATCCTAGGTTGCTGGAAGAAGCAAAAGGTAGAAATAGCAGAGGCATTGGTCACAATCTTTCAATCCTCATTGGATACAGGAGTGGAGCCAAAGGACTGGAGGGTTGCTAATGTTATACCACAATTCAAGAAAAGAGGGATAAACCAGGAAACTACAGGCCAGTCAGCCTAATGCCGGTGATGGGGAAATTATTGGAAACTATCAGGGATAAAATAATCAAGGCGAGCTAGTATGGATTTGTTAAAGGCAAATCATGTCTGACTAACTTGATTGAATTCTTTGAGGCAAGAGAGAAGGCCGATCAAGGTAGTGCATTTGACAAAGTGCCACACAGGAGGCTTGTTAAGGAGATGAAAGCCCATGGAATTAAGGGGAAAGTGGTGGTATGGATACGGAATTGGCTCAGTGACAGGAAGCAGAGGGTGGTGGCGGATGGACGTTTTTCATAAGAACGTAAGACGTAGGAGCAGGAGGTGGTCATTTGGCCCCTCGAGCCTGCTTCGCTATTCAATAAGATCACGGCTGATCTGATCTTGGCCTCAACTCCACTTCCCTGCCTGCTCCCCATAACCCTTGACTCCCTTACCACACAACCCTGCCACGGCAACCTCTGCAAGACATGCCAGATCATCAACACAGATACCATCATCACACGTGAGGACACCGCCCACCAGGTACATGGTACATGCTCATGTGACTCGGCCAACGTTGTCTACCTCATACGTTGCAGGAAAGGATGCCCCGGAGCATGGTACATCAGCGAGACCATGCAGACACCGCGCAACAATCGCCAGGCAGGAGTGTTCCCTCCCAGTCGGGGAACACTTCAGCAGTCAAGGACATTCAGCCTCCGATCTTCGGGTAAGCATTCTCCAAGGCGGCCTTCGAGACACACGACAACGCAAAATCGTCGAGCAGAAACTGATAGCCAAGTTCCGCACTCATGAGGACGGCCTCAACCGTGATCTTGGGTTCATGTCACGCTACATGTAACCCCACCTGACGTAGGGTCACCCAGACTCGAGTCGTCGTTGGCTTGTTCTCTACACAGATGCGGCCGGACCTGCTGTGATTTCCAGCAAAAAAAAAGTTTTTTTGTCTTGTTTTTTGTTTTTCATACAGACCCCAGCATCTGCAACATTTGACCCCTTGTGACCCCACCTCATTGTTCTTTGATGTAATGTTTTCCTGACTAACCTGTTTGGACACCATTCACACCATTGATCACTGTGATTATCTCTGCCGAGGTGTGATAAATGGCAGTTAGAAAGATTACCTGTAATCATCTGGCATTATTCTCTGACTATATAAGCTGTGTCTTTATGCATCTCTCCACTTCACCTGACGGAAGGAGCAGCGCTCCGAAAGCTTTCGATTTCAAATAAAACTGTTGGACTATAACCTGGTGTTATGTGACTTCTTACATTTGTCCACCCCAGTCCAACTCCGGCATCTCCACACCTTAAATATATTCAATGACCCAGCCTTCACAGCTCTCTGGGGAAGAGAATTCCAAAGATTCACGACCCTCTGAGAGAAGAAATTCCTCCTCATTTCTGATTTAAAAGGGTGCCCCCTAGTTCTAGATTCCCCCATGAGGGGAAACATCCTCTCTGCATCCACCCTGTCAATCCCCCTCAGAATCTTATATGTTTCAATAAGATCCCCTCTCGTTCTTCTAAACTCCAACGAGTATAGGCCCAACCTTTCTTCATAAGACAACCCCTTCATCTCTGGAATCAACCTTCTCTGAACTGCCTCCAATGCAAGTATATCCTTCCTTAAATAAGGAGACCAAAACTGTACGCAGTACTCCAGGTGTGGTCTCACCAACGCCCTGTACCATTGTAACAGAACTTCCCTACTTTTATACTCCATTCCCTTTGCAATAAAGGCCAACATTCCATTTGCCTTCCTAATTACTTGCTGTACCTGCAAGCTAACTTTTTGTGATTCATGTACAAGGACCCCGAGATCCCGCTGTACCTCAGCATTTTGTAATCTCTCGCCATTTAAATAACAATCTGCTTTTTTATTTTTCCTACCAAAGTGGATAACCTCACATTTTCCCACATTATATTCCATCTGCCAGATTTTTGCCCACTCACTTAGCCTATCTATATCCCTTTGGAGATTCTTTGCGACCTCCACACAATTTGCTTTCCCACCTATCTTTGTATCATCAGCAAATTTGGCTACATTACACTCAGTCCCTTCATCCAAGTCATTAATATAGATTGTAAATAGTTGAGGCCCCGGCACTGATCCCTGCAGCACCCACTAGTTACAGTTTGCCAACCTGAAAATGACCCATTTATCCCGACTATCTGTTTTCTGTCAGTTAGCCAATCTTCTATCCATGCTAATATATTACCCCAACCCCGTGCGCTCTCATCTTGTGTAGTAACCTTTTATGCGGCACCTTATCGAATGCCTTCTGGAAATCCAAATACACGACATCTACTGGTTCCCCTTTATCCACTCTGCTCGTTACATCCTCAAAGAACTCCAGCAAATTTGTCAAACACGATTTCCCTTTCATAAAACCATGCCGACTCTGCCTGACTATATTATGATTTTCTAAATGTCTGGGCTGATGCCAATATTCTAAATGTCATGCTACCACTTCCTTAATGATGGACTCCAGCTTTCTCCCAATGACAGATGTTAGGCTAACTGGTCGATAGTTGCCTGCTTTCTGTCTCCCTCCTTTCTTAAATAGGGGCTTTACATTTACGGTTTTCCAGTCCGCTGGGACCTCTCCAGAATCTAAGGAATTTTGGTAGATTACAACCAATGCATCCACTATCTCTGCAACCACCACTTTTAAGACTCTCTAGGATGCAGGCCATCGGGTTCAAGGGACTTGTCCACCTTTAGTCCTATTAGTTTGCCTAGTACTTTCTCTCTAGTGATAGTTTTAAGTCCCACCCCCCCCGTCCCAATAGCTCCTTGATTATCCATTATTGGGATGCTTTTAGTGTCTTCTACCGAAGACCAATACAAAATATTTGTTCAAAGTCCCCAGATGCATCCTCTAGGGGGACCAATGTTTACTTTAGCTACTCTCTTCCTTTTTATATATCTGTAGAAGTTCTTACTTTCTGTTTTTATATTTCTTGCTCGCTTACTCTCATAAGCTATCTGCTCGATCATTTTTTTTTAGTCGTCCTTTGTTGATTTTTAAAAATTTCCCAATCCTCTGGCCTTTCACTATTCTTCGCAACATTGTATGCTTTTCAGAATGGGCACTGGTTTGCAGCGGTGTTCCCCAAGGGTCAGTTTTGGGTCAATTACTCTTTTTAACATTTTTATAAACGACCTAGACTCTGGTGTAAGGAGCAGAATTCTGTAAGGAGCAGCATTATACTAGACTCGGGTGTAAGGAGCAACATTATAAAGTTTGCGATAGGAAACTTGGCAACACAGATAGTGATGAGGATAGTTGTACAGGATGGTTAAATGGGCAGAAGCATGGCAAATGGAGTTCAATGTAGAGAAGTGTGAAGTGATGCACTTTTTGGGGGGGGGGGGGGGGGGGGGGCAGACAGTATACTATAAATGGTACTTGCCAACACACAGTTACGGGCAAAAAGCAGGGGTGTGGGACCAAGGAGCCAGCACAGAGACGACGGGCAGAATGGCCTCCTTCTGTGCAGTAAGTTTCTATGATTCTATGAAATGGACTTCAACAACACCACCACCACTGCAATCAGCACCAACACTAGCAGCAGTGTTTTAAAATAAATATGACGGCCCAGCTACTTCTGGCAGTAAATTTAAACAGGAGAAACAGCAGCCAGTATTATTCTAGCCATGCCTCAATTAAGCCTAATTGTACAAGGAAGGAAAACCTATATAATTTCTCTTTCTTTCATATCGCAATGTTTCCTGAACTCGGACATGTGCGGATCTCTCCCAGCCACAGAGAAGCTGGAGCGTGAAATAAAAGTTTTGAATTGCGACTTTCAATCATGCAATGCGGTTTCTCTTTTGCTCTGGCATAGGAACAGGAGTAGGCCATTCAGCCCCTCGAGCCTGTTCCACCATTCAATAAGATCATGGCTGATCTGTGACCTAACACCATGTACCTGCCTTTGCCCGATATCCCTTAATTTTAAATCTGAGATTGATAGCTATTAACAATTGACCTAGCATCAATTGCCGTTTGCGAAGGAGAGTTCCAAACTACCACCCTTTGCGTATGGAAGTGTTTCCTAACTTCGCTCCTGAAAGGCCTTGCTCTAATTTTTAGACTATACTCGGGTCTCCACAGTGAGTACGCACTGGGTACTCGCGCGTGGGCCCGATGGAAGTGCCGGTTTCCTGCATGCACTGCGGAGGAAACCGGCACTTCCGTTCCTCTGAACGAAGGGGTTCAGAGGTCGAACGCGTGCACGGGGGAGTCTGCGCGTGCGCTTTGAACTTAATTTTTAATTTGTTTATTTTTATACAGGTTTCTCCAGGAGGGCAAGTCTTTATAATTTAGAAATGTAAAAAGCAGGCGTAAGGCCTGCTTTTTACAAGGTAAGTGGTCAATTAATTAAAATTAAAACATTTTTCCCCACAGGTTTATTATTTTTAAATACTTTAAAGCAAGGGAAGTTTATTTTTAGTCCCGTTAGAATATAAAATTATTTTTTTCAAAAATTTAAATTATTGTTTAAAATAGTTATTTAATGTAATTAATGTTTATTTAAAAAAGTGTGATTTTTAAAAAATTTATTTGAAGGTTTACTGCTATTTTGGGGCCGTAGTATTGTATAAGTCTTGACAGGTCTTCCTGTCAATACTTATGAATGGAGCATTCCCTGCTCCGATTGGCTGCCCATGGCCCACGTGATCCCAGGGGACGCATCGAACGAACTGCGCCCCTGGGACATGCAAGCACTGCGCGCCGGCAGCTGGGCCAGGCCCCAGATCGGAATTCCACAGGGCCATACAGCTCAACTGCCGGCGCGCAAGGTAAGTGCAGGTCGGGGGCTTGCACCCGCGGGAAGCCCCCGACCCGAATTTCTGGGCCAATATCCCCCAGTCCTAGACGCCGCAACCAACAGAAATAGTTTCGCTCTTTCAACCCCATCAGTTCCCCTTAATATTTTGAAAACTTTGATCAAATCACCCCTTAACCTTCTAAATTCCAGGGAATACAACCCTGGTTTGCGTGATCTCTCCGCGTAATTTAACCCTGGGAGTCCGGGTATCATTCTGGTAAATCTACGCTACACTCCCTCCAAGGCCAATATATCCTTCCCACGGTGTGATGCCCAAAACTGCTCATAGTACTCCAGGTGTGGTCTAACCAGGGCTTTGTATAGCTGCAGCATAACTTCTACCCTCTTGTATTCTAGTCCTCTGGATATAAAGGCCAGCATTCCATTAGCCTTTCTGATTATTTTCTGTACTTGTCCACGACATTTTAATGATCTATGTACATGGACTCCCAAGTTTCTTTGGACCTCCACTGTTTATAGCTTTTCACCATTTAGAAAGAACTCTATTCTATGCTTTTTAGGTCCAAAGTATATGACCGCATCCATTTGCTTAATCTATTACAGGAAACTTTGTGCTATCCGACACCCACGAGACCGAGCTGCTGCCGTTGCCTAAAAAGTGCCATACTCTCCAGAGTTAATGTTGAGAGATACTTGACAACAAACACTGTTGCTTAGCAACAGCTTCTAAACACTCAGGTGTGGCCCTAAAGCTCTGTACCTGAAGCTGTTGCTATAGCTACAGACCTTGCACAGCTTGACTGTTCAAACAAAGCAACAAAAAAAAAAGAATAAAAAACGGCTGCTGATTTTTGCCGGTGGCTCCAGATTGCCAGATAGCTCACCTCCGGATAGCACAAAGTTTCCTGTAATATCTTTGCAATTTTATGCTTCCATCTACACTGCTTACAATGCTGTCTATCTTGTGTTATCAGCAAACTTGGATATGTGGCTTTCTATCCCATCATCTAAGTCGTTAATACGGTGAATAGTTGAGGCCCCAACACAGATCCTTGCGGGACACCACTCGTCACGTCTTGCCAATTAGAGTACATCCTGCCGATTAGAGTACCTGCCCACCATCCCTACTGTCTCCTGCCGTTCAGCCAATTTCCTAACCAAGTCAATAATTTGCCTTCAATTCCATGAGCTTCAACTTTAGCTAACAGTCTCTTATGAGGGACTTTATCAAATACCTTCTGGAAGTCCATACAACTAACATCCATAGACATGCCCCTGTCCACTACTTTAGTCACCTCTTCAAACATTGTCAGGTTCGTCAGGCATGACCTACCTTTCACAAATCCAGGCTAGCGCTCTCTGATCAGCAGAAATTTTTCAGAGTTTTCAGTCGCTCTATTCTTAATTATAGACTCTAGTAATTTCCCGACAATAGAGGTTAGGTTAACTGGTTCCCCCTCTCAACTTTCTTAAATAGCGGAGTGACAGGTGCAATTTTCCAATCTAAAGGAGCGGTTCCTGATTCGAGATGGAAGGTTAGAGTTAGGGCAACTGTAATGTGCTCACCTACTTTCTTTAAAACTCATGGAATCCATCCCAAAATAAACTCAACAGATTTTACGGTACCGAGATCATGAGATATTAGAGACACTTCTTAAATGTGGTTTTGTACTAAGATGACAGCAAAAAGACCACCAGGTCTTTTGGACTTCTGAACTGTTCCCATACTCGGTGGAAGGCTGGTTAGTGTACTTAGTAAGCTCCTTTTTTTTCCCCCCCAAGAGGTACACTAACCACCAAAAAAAAGGTAGAAATCAGCAGGACTATGATTGGCTCCTTTTTGTAAATGGGAAAAAGAGCCCCTTATTCTAAGATTATGCCCCCTAGTGCTAGTCTCACCCATCAGTGGAAACATCCTCACCGCATCCACCCGATCAAGCCCCCTCACAATCTTATATGTTTCGGTAAGATCGCCTCTCATTCTTCTGAACTCCAATGAGTAGAGTCCCAACCTATTCAACCTTTCCTCATACGTCAACCCCCTCATCTCTGGAATCAACCAAGTGAACCTTCTCTGAACCGCCTCGAGAGCAAGTATATCTTTTCTTAAATATGGAAACCAAAACTGCACGCAGTATTCCAGGTGTGGCCTCACCAATACCCTGTATAACTGCAGCAAGACTTCCCTGTTTTTATACTCCATCCCCCTTGCAATAAAAGCCAAGATGCCATTGGCCTTCCTGATCACCTGCATACTAACTTTTTGTGTTTCATGTACCAGGACCCCCAGATCCCTTTGCAGTTTCTCTCCATTTAGATAATAACGTGCTCTTTGATTTTTTCTGCCAAAGTGCATAACCTCACACTTTCCAACATTATATTGCATCTGCCAAATCTCTGCCCACTCACTTAGCCTGTCTATGTCCTTTTGCAGGTTTTTTATGTCCTCCTCACTCACTGCTTTCCCTCCCATCTTTGTATCGTCGGCAAACTTGGATATGTTGCACTCGGTCCCTTCCTCCAAATCGTTAATACAGATGGTTCACCATGCAGACTGCAGCAGTTCAAAAAGGCAGCCCACCACCACCTTCAAGAGCAACTAGGGAGGGGCAATAAATGCCAGCCTTGCCAGCAACACACTCATCCCATAAATTCAGGAAAAATTGGCTGAAAGCACAATCATCAATGGTGACACGGAGGCTGGGGAGGGGTATTGCACAAAAGGCCAGACTCAGAGAAAGAGTCTGGGAATGGGGTTGTAGGTAAGAGATAAGGGAGTGTTGGGGAGGGGGGGCAAGGCCATGAGAGGATTTGAACACGAGGTTCAGCAGCAGATGGGTTGAGGTAGGGACATAGGTGGGCGATATCATGGAGGTGGAAGTGGGCTGTCTTTGCAATGGGGAGAGCACAGGGGCAGAAGTTCAGCTCGGGGGTGAATAGGTCACCGAGTGCAAATAGTCTGGTTCAACCAGAGACAAAGGCCAGGGAGGGCAAGGGAATCGGTGGTGAGGGTACAGACTCTGTCGCTGAGGCCATAAATAGTGGCTTCACAGTTGACTGTTGCGTGCGACAACAGATGCATAGCCTGAGAAAAACTTGAAATAATTAAGCTGCTAGTTATAAAACAACTTGTGCTACATGCATATGTTACATCTCAAACATCACAAAAATAAAATCCACAATAAACTGATCAGAGCAGCATTTCTAAAACAGACTTTGCAGATCCTAAAATAGACATGTTTGCAAGTAATTAAATCAATCTGTGCAAGTATTCATGCCAAAAACACAAACTTCTCCAGAGTTCGCAGGAAGACTGCTACATGCCGACTGTTGCACCGGCAACAAAGTAAATACAGTTGATCCAACTTTACAAGCACACCACTTTAAAAAAAAGACTAGTGACAAGTGCTACCAAAACCAGTATAGCCTGAAGTTGGCTAAAAGCTTAGAAATGGTTCTTATTGCAGTCTCCAAGAATTAACCAACCTCCTATTTTGCTATCATTTGCTAATTTCGACACCACTCCCTCTAGGACAATATCCAAATCATTAATAAACACAAGGAACAGATGTGGTCCAGAACATGACCTGTGAGACACAAGACCAACCACTCTTTAAAGCTACTCTTTGGAGGTAGAGGAGGAGGAGACAGGGGCGCTGAGGAGGTGGTGGTGGGGGCAGCAGGGGAAACCAAAGGGAGAAGGCAAGGGGCAGAGGAAGAGAGGTGGAAAGACAGAAAGTAAGAAAAGGAGGGCAAGTGCAGAAAGGGAAAAGTAAAAGAGCAGAGAGGGGGGAAAGGAGAGGAGCAGTGTACATTGAGGGCATTGCATGCATTTCTGGGCACTCTATTACAGGAAGGGTATTAGAGCCATGGAAATGGTAGTGAAGATTTGCTAGAATGCTACCAGCAATGAGGGTGTTCAGCTATGAAGAAAGGCTTGAGAAATTGGGTCTCCAGTGGAACAGAGAAAGCTGTAATAAAAGGTTTTCAAATTTATGAAAGTCTTTAAAAGGATATACAATGCAAAATTGGTTGGTGAAGTGGTAACAGGGGTCATAGACTCAGTTAACACTAGAAGAACAAAGGAGAAAAAAAAGTTAGAAGCATTCCTCTCCCCCCCACCACTGAGTTATTGGAACATTGAATGTTTTATCACAAATGCCTATTGAGGTAAAGATTAAAACACCATTTAAAAAGGAATTGGATTAAGTATTAGAAAGGAAATGCGAATGCAACTTCTTGTTTCTGTTTAAAATATTAAATACAGGGAAAGGACAAGGAATTAGCCTAGATAGCTCTAGTTGAGCAGCTAGCAAAGGTGTGATGGGCCATTGGCCTCCTGCGTTGTAATTTTTTGTTGAAGCAAAATTCAAAAAGGTTATATTCATGGACACTCCTCCAATTGTTCAACAGGTAAGTGCAGTAGCTGGTGAAGTAAGCATCAGAAAACCTGCAACTGGTACAGCTGTGGGACACTAATATAGGTCTGTATTCCTTGATTGAACAGCCATGGCTTCCTCTTCCAATAGCTATCCTGTTTATTTCCTGCAGCAAAACACACGTGGACTTCAGACAAGAACAGATTCAGGCTCATCTGCAATGGCTTGTGTGATCTAATAACCTCACACTGACTCCACAGACCAATGCACGAAGAAAGGCCACTTGAAAAACGTTAGTGGGGCTGCATACCCCAGCCTGAATTACTGTCATCAGGAGGTAGAAGCTTTGAGAAGAGTTATCAAGTTTCAATTATTCATTCCATTTAACCATTACAATTTAATCCAACTTAAATGCCTTGCATACATGTGCTTTAAATTTTAGTTTAGTACTCACGCTGTATGTGAATAAGCTGCTTTGGCATCTTGAACTCCCCACTGTAGACGGATTCATAGTAGGCAATGTTGCTTTCCGCCTCTGGGACAGGAATAACCATATTATCCCGTTTCTCTCCATAAACCTGTTGTGCTGAAATAGCCCGCTGGAGATGATGCTCCTGAAAAGGTTGAGAAAAAAAGTATTAATACATAGCTATATTTCTAAAAGTTATGGCACTTCAGTTGTAACACAGTATCTTTCATAAATTCCTTAAAATTTGCACTGGCACTTTAAAAAAAACTTTACCTTTACTGCTCATTATGCAATTAAATGTCCCACTGTACCCCGGATTTCTGCAAAAGCAGCTTAGCTACAATTATATCCGACAGTCCTGCTAGACCCATAGTAGGGAACAAAGCACATCTCCAACCAGTCTTATGGGAGGAGAGAGTTAAAATAAGTCAGAAAATCCTCAACACCTCTTTAATCTTATCAAAAGTGAATAAAGCCATAATTTGAACATAGACAATATAAATGTGCGTCTTTTTCCCCCCCCCCCAAATCAGAACATTTTTTCTCCCCCTCCCAAAAAATTAGTTTCCCAATCCTGAAGGCATGGACTCCTTGCTGAAATAGGATTTCATGGAAACTCTAGCATTCTGTCCAAGTGGGACATTATTCAGATGGGAACCTAGGGAATCACCATCACTGATCCTGTTTTCAACCAAGAGTCCTACATGTATACTTCCAGCAGAGGTCACTGAACAGTAAAATCAGGAATGGGAATGGCCAATGTTCCCCTCTATAACAGGCTGCCAAATCCAAATGTGGAATCCCTGCTACCATCCTGCATAGCTCCGCACAGACCAGAAATTGAACCAGAGAGCTTTTTGAACTGCATTTCTCAGTTACATGATCCTGCTGAGCCATTGCATGGCAAGCAAAACAGACAATTTTGAATGAGATGCGAATTATTAAGCTAAATATTTGAACTTCCGAGAATGTTGAACCTCAAAACAATACCAAAAAAAAGCTCTTAACTATTACTACAGAAACATCTCAGTTAATTCAGCATTTAGACAATGTGCCTATAGTTCATACACCAGCTTCTCAAAAGCATTTGATCTCACAGTTTGCCTACCCAGTGTTGTATGTTGTGCTAGCATTTTTGCGTCAAGTGGAGACAGAGTATTAATTGGATATTTGCGGGTGGATTACTTCTACAGTCGGAAAATTCTGACTCCCGAATTCTTGCATCACTACATGCAAAAGATCATAGCATTTTAAACTGCCCTCCATTTGCACCAACCATAAGCAATAGACTTGAGCTTCCCAGCACTAACATCCATTAGCAGTCTGAAACAAATTAAAGGAAGTATTTATAACCTTAATGCTGGAGAGGTAAATACATGCACTATTACTGGTACCTCTCATTTGTCCCATTTCAATGTACAGGAAACTTTCGATTTACCGGCACCTAAATAACCAGAAATCTCGGTTAACCGGCAAAATTCAGGAGTAGGTTCAGGTAACTTTTATTACTTGCCTTCCTCCATTTGTTGCTGTGCAAGGGTGTGGCTGCAGCTGTTGCTAAGCTACAGAGACGCTTGCAACTTGTGGGCATTGTTCTGAACCTGTTGCTAAGCAACAGGGTTTGTTGCTTTATACAGCTTTCGGTTATCCAGAATTTTTGATGAACCGGCACCACGTCGGTCCCGTCCATGCCGGATAAAAAAAAAGTTTCCTGTATTCTATTTCAGAACTGGTTAGAAACAGCTTTGGAGCAGCCGTTTTGTAGAACACATTCCTCGTGTGATGCAACAAGCCGCTCCAGTGACATCACAAATAGAAACAAAGTGGTTGATGACATTGCAAAGTGGAACTACTCGTCACTCCATCTACATTTAGTCTCTCCCAATTTAGAGGAGACTATACCATGAGCACCAAATACTAGATTAGAAGTTGATGCCTCACGCGAGTGATCTTGGTGCTGTAGACAACGGCTTGCGACAAGGCAATTGGCAGGTGTTGCAGAGAAAAATATCTGCTCAAGAACAGCCAAGGGGTAGAGATGAAGGAAGTGACTGAAAGGGAGAAAATGTGCAGAGGGAATGAGTGTTGGTCGATTGGGTCTCCAAGGTAGCCACTGCTGATGCAGATTCCCACGAGACATCCGATGCCCATCTTCCAACTAGTGGCGCTGTGGCAACTAACTTCAGGCCACCAAAGCCTTCAGGGGAATGTTTTTAATGTTTAGATTTTTTTTGAAAAAGCGTCAACTGCTAAATGAGGCCCCTATGTGGTTCCTTAGCCAGTACCCGACTTCCCCCACCATTTCCAGCTCATTCACAAACCACTATGTGCACCCCTATCTCCCCAGTACCTCCTACCACCCTCCAACAGGAATCCAGAGAGCTGGGAAACCAGTGAAGATACAAATACAATTTGGGGAGTGAGAGGGAGGGGAAAGTAAGGCAGGGAATATGGATATATGGGAGGAGAGGGTGAATAATTCAAATTTGAAGTGCTCAAAGAAAACTGCTCTTGCTCACAGCAAGAACAGTCTCTTAGCAAAGTGGGGCTCCTAAGTAGGATTCAGGCCAGGGAAGGTGCTTGGGTTCTGGATTGTATGAGGGGGTTTGCATTGGATATGACTTGGGAACTTCGGGTGGAATATACAGTACTTTCATCTCTTCTCTTCGCTCCACCCGTATCCCTGCAGTTCTTGCCACATCCAGCACTCCACACCCTCTAACAGAAAGTGTGGCTTACAGCCCTGGGCAATACCTTTCTCCATCATCCACCACCTCTCAGATGAAAAGACTGGAGGGGAGAGAGAGAGAAAAAAAAAGTATGAATTGACAGACAGGTAAGAACATATCCTGTGACTCACCGTGAGCACACCACAGGAGATCTCCTAGTTATAATTAGTATCCTGAGAGACTGACTTTGAAAATGAACTTGACTGCACTCCAGAAGACCTGAACTGAATATTCACAGAAATGGAAGCTCTGAAAACCACAGATCAACAAAGTCCTCAAATAGCAATACCTCAAAACACAATTCCTACAACTTAGTGAAATTACAAAAAACATAAAATTAACAGAACCAGACACCTTCAGGCTCAAAGAAACCAATAAAGAACCTTCCAAATTGCAGTGCAACTATTTCTAATGAAGTATTTACATAGTTCTACATCTACCCAGCACCTCAACTACACAATGTACAAAACCTTAATTTTTAAAATAAAACACTGAATTATGAACCTTGTGCACCCAATGAAAAAAAGTAACAAGCACCAATACATAAAATGATTAGATATTACTGTTTTGAACTGAGAAGAGGCACTAAAACAGGCTGATAGGTATCAAAAAGCATGATGCTCCTGACACCCGCCGTGGGGCATCACTATCCTCCACTTCATTAGTCATGTCGCCACAGAGTTGCAGAACTGAGGAGACACATCCAACTAAGTAAAGACATAAAAATGTTATTTGAAAGGTTTTTGATGAAAGATTGTATGAACAACACAGCTCCTGGTGATGCCAGACAGAGTGAAACTTCTGACTAATCGGAGGACCTTTCTGGAGAGGCCCTCTGGCTGATCTGGAGTGGTACACTTCACGGTTTGCAACAGAGCAACTCCGATGGATCCCCATAATTGACATTTTTTTTATAATTTATTCGTTCATGGGATGTGGGCGTCGCTGGCAAAGCCAGCATTCACTGCCCATCCCTAATTGAGCTCGAGATGGTGAGCTGCCTTATACAGTCGAGTGGCTTTCAGAGGGCAGTTAAGAGTCAACCACATTGCTGTAGGTCTGGATTGACATTTCGGCCAGACTAGGTAAGGGCAGCAGATTTCCTTCCCTAAAGGACCAGATTTTTACAGCAATCCGGTAGTTTCATGGTCACCATTAGCTTTCTATTCCAGATTTTTTTTTTTTTTTTTTTTTTTTTTTTTTTTTTTTAAATTGAATTAACTGAATTTAAATTCCCCAGCTGTTGCGGTGGGATTTGAACTTGTGTCACCAGATCATTAGTCCAGTAACATAACCACTACGCTACCGTCCCCTAGCAGGGAGGGAAATCCTATTCAAAAGATGTCCAGGTTAGTTCTAAAGTAGACAAAAAATGAAATATATTGGTGAACGTGTAATTCTTACAAGTACTTCTACACTTTCTTTCCCCTGCAACTCAGAGGAACTACACAAATCAGCTGCACGAGTTTACTAGGCAGCTGTCCCACATATCAATATTGTACTTCTCTCTAGTTCAAACTAACCTGCATTATTTTCTCTTTCAACGCCCATAAATCAAAGTACGGTAAGCTCTACAGGTCTTTCCTAGTCTAGAGCCCAAGGTCCTGGAAGTATCTTTGTTGTGCTCTTCTGAATTTTCACTAATGCACTGACATTACTTTGAAATAATGGTGCTCAAAATTGCACAGTACTCAAAAAAGTATTCAATTATACAAGATAAGAATAAAGTGGATCAACAGAATCAAAGCATCAAGTTGTATAATTAGCTACAGCCTCAAATTAACTGGAAACAGCAAATAAATATTCATTTCCAAATTCTTTTCCATCACTGTTGTAAAATAGGACGAGTTCACCAAATGCACACTTCTATCATTTCTTATTCCAACATGCATTCTATTTACATTAAAATTAACCAGTCATTCCTAGACTATCTTAATTGGTTCAAACTATGTTTCTCTTATACTTACCACCTTCACACATTATTTGGTAACCTGGGAGGTTCCAAATCAATTTTGGTTATGTGGTGCATTTTCTCACTAAGCCAGTGAGAGGGGTTCAAAGCTGCTCAGTTTTATCCCAACAATTCAATTTCCCTTACTCACACAAGTCCATTTGATTTTCCTTCATCGACAATAGCAAAATTTACTTCCTAATTAATTGGCTGGAATTCCAGTAATTTCCTAATTAGATAAGTGATCTTAACCATGGTACACGGGACAACAAATGAAGAAATAATGTTAGCATGATAAAAAACTAAATTTTAGTGGATGTTAAGTACAATGGATCATTAACTGCAGCCATTACCAGTTAGTAGTGACTTATAGTCCCAGTGAAGCACGAAAGATTAACCGGCAGTCTACAAAAAGTTGGAACTGAATCAGGATTCTGGTTACGAACCTTTATCAGAAACTCAATAGTTGGTAAAACAGACAAAGATTAGGTGAGTGAGACAAGTAAATGTGTTATTTCATCCAAGGCTTTCAACTGTTCTAATTAATAGGGAGCCCAGATGACTTCGATATTGGGACAAAGATCAAGAGGAAAGGTTGAGTAGGTTGGGACTCTACTCATTGGAGTTCAGAAGAATGAGAGGCGATCTTATCGAAACATATAAGATTGTGAGGGGGCTTGATCGGGTGGATGCGGTGAGGCTGTTTCCACTGATGGGTGAGACTAGAACTAGGGGGCATAATCTAAGAATAAGGGGCTGCCCTTTCAAAACTGAGATGAGGAGAAACTTCTTCACTCAGAGGGTAGTAAATCTATGGAATTTGCTACCCCAGAGAGCTGCGGAAGCTGCAACATTAAATAAATTTAAAATGGAGATACAGTTTCCTAGCAGATAAGGGAATTAGGGGTTACGGGGAGGGGGCAGGGAAGTGGACGCGAGTCTAGATTCGGATCAGCCATGATCCTATTGAATGGCGGAGCAGGCCCGAGGGGCCGTATGGCCTACTCCTGCTCCTACTTCTTATGTTATGATATATCAATGATGCAATGCTGCATATCTGCAGTTTAAGAGATGCCTGGGAAGTTAAATCAGACAAGTTTGGATTAAGATGAATTGAAAAATTTCAAAGACAACAAAAATCTATGCTACCCAAGAAGATGCTCTCCTAACAGCGATCTCCAAGTAAATAAATATGGATGCTAAAGCAAGCAGACAAAACGGTTTACTTGGGCAATCTCGAGATCAGAAGACAAATGCAATTAAGTGATTATGAAAACATTTCTGTGCAATGCTAAATTCATGCTCAATAGAATGTCAAGTCGAAAACTAAGTGTTATATGGCCTGCAGCATTGTATTAATGTGAAAACTGAGCGATTCAAGAGGTTTTACTTGTGTGGATGGGCAACATCGGCAGATCAGCTTCCATGTGTACACTGACGAGACACACCTCTACCCAACAGAATTCAGAGGGTGGTGGTCTAGGGATTGTCATCAGCCTAGCTTTTGCTCAATATCTTCATAAATGATTTGGAGGTATTAGGGACAAGCACATTAGCTTTGTATTATCTGAAAATTTAGCCAATGAAGGTGGTAAACTCTAAAGCTGAACAGGATAAGCTACAGGAGGATGTTAATATACTTGGTAACTGGGCAGACAAGTGGCAGATTACATTTAATGTCGAGAATGCAAAGTACTGTACTTCACGTAGGGACATAAAACGCAGGAAGAGACCAATTACTTGAAGGAAAGAAGAGAGACATCTGGGGTCCTGACTGACAACAAATTTGAAGCTATCACAACAATTCTCCAGAAACATTATTTCAGTGAGCGAGTGGTAAATCTATGAAGCAGGCTCCCTAGGAAGACAGTAGAAGCAGATAGTTCTGATTAATTCAAATGGAATTAGATCATTTATTCCAGAATTTTTGGGGGGATACAGTACACAAGTAAACTGAGACACAACGTATGGTAAATGTAGTATGCTTGGGAGGAGCAGGTGACTTTGGACCTATGGTTCCCAAAGCTTACCACCACTGGGGGATTTCCTTACCTCATGTCTGGGTCTGTTGTAAACTAATTGATCGATATTGATTGCCATGATTAGTCAACAGCTGCATTATTGTTGTATCATGCAGAAGGTAAACTAGATGGACTCTGCTCTTCTTTCATCTAGCAATTCCTACGTTGCTATCTGCAACTGAAACCCTCATTCCTGGCCTTTGTCACCTCCAGACTTGACTATTTCTTGCTGGGCTCTCATCCTTCACCCCCGCTGTAAAATTCAGCTCACCCAAAGCTCTGCTGCATGCATCAAATCTGGCACCAAGCCCTCCGCAACGATTACCTCTGTCCTCGCTGACCTACATTTGTTCCAAATCCCCAAAGCCTCGAGTCCTCTTGTTTAATCTCATCCAACCCTGCAGTCTCCACCACCCAATTCTCTGTTCCTCTAGTATCTTCTGCATTACACTCCTCTCTATGCCCCACACTTGGCAGCCGTGGCTACACTTTGGCATTCCCTTCCTAAACCCCTATGCCTATCCATAAAACTCACTTCTTTGACCAAACTTTGATCACCCCTCAATATCCCCATTGGCTCAGAGTCCATTTTTTGATAACACCTTTGTGAAGTGCTTAAAGATGCTATATAAACACAGGTTGGTGATGGCGATACAGACAAATGTTGAAGAATGCATAATGGTACTTGAACTAGCACAAAAAGTAAAATGTTATATCATGGGCACGATTTCAGGTGTCACAAGATATTGCAAATATTGTCAGAGTTAAAATATTCAAGTTAATAGAAAGAAAAAACAAACTTTCATATAACACCTTTCACAACCTCAGGACATTCCCAAGCATTTTACAGCCAATGAAACACTTATGAAGTTTAGGCACTGTTGTAATGTAGGAAATGTGGCAGTCTATTTGCACACAGCAAGCTCCCATAAACAGCAATGAGATCCAAACACTTTTTTTTAAATTTTTTATAAAGTGATGTTGATTGAGGGATAAATATTGCCCAGGACAGAGAGGAGAACGCCCCCACTCTTTGAAATGGTGCCACGAGATCTTTTAATTCCACCTGAAAAGCTAGACAGGGCAACAGTTTCATGTAATGTTTCTAGATTCTTGCCAGGAAATATCCTCTGTAGGTAACTTGCCAGGAAAAATTCAATAGCTGAAGGGAAAATAAAGAATGCTACATCAATTACACTGGAATTTCCAGTGATAGTTGCTGTCTTAAATCATAAGTAATTGGTTCAGCCTGATGAAATCCTTGTAGTCTTCCCAGTTATGCCAAATTCCTGGGATTTCATATTTTTAAAATGCAACTTATTTGTAGAAATTTAATGTACATAAATTAAAAGCCGTGTCTGCCACATATACATAGGCCTAGTTTTCCTCGCAAAAAATAATCTTATACATAAATAAATCACGTCCCTGACACTCTTCCCTGTCTATTGAGTAGATAATTTTCACCCACACAGGCCTCCCAAGCTTGCCTTAGACCACAAACTTCTGTGCACCTTTCTGTATTTGTGACCGAGATTTTAATGCATGTGTGTGCGTGCGAGGAGGTGGCGGCAAAAAATGACCTGGGAAAGAGAGGGGCATTGAATCCACTACAAAATCAAAGGAGGGAAAAAAGAGAGAAGTTTAAGAGTTACCCATACCATGCAGAGCATTGGTTCCCACTGGCCCAACTTCTCGACCAACCTCTACCTGTACCCAGCCTACTTTTTGTTTCTACATCGCCCGAGTAAAATGATTGTGGGTTCGTTTCCCACTCCAGAGACTTGAGCACAAAATCTACATTGACACTCCAGTGTAGTGCTACACTGTCAGAGATGCTGTCTTTTGGATGAGACGTTAAACCGAAGCCCTGTCTTCCCTCAGGTGAAAAGTAAAAGATCCTATGGCATGATGTCAAAGAGGAGCAGGGGAGTTCTCCCCGGCGCCCTGACCAATATTTATCCCTCAATCAACATCACTAATGAAGATTATCTGGTCATTATCGCATTGCTGTTTGTGGGACCTTGCTGTGCACAAAACTGGTTTGCCATTTTCCTACAAGTGACTACACTTCAAAAGTACTTCATTGGCTGTTAAACGCTTTGGGACATCCTGAGGTCATGAAAAGCACTATATACAGTAAATGCAAGTTCTTTCTTTATGGGTACCACCTCTCCCCTTATGTTTGCATTTAAAAAAATTCTGATTCACATGTCAGATGAATTCTTCAAGGGAGAACCAGACCAAATACAGTAAGTTGAGAGGGGAATTGAAGAAGAAAATAAGATTGGCAAAGAGAGAATATGAGAGTAGAATGGCAGTTAACATAAAAGGGAACCCAAAAATCTTCTACAGGCATGTAAACAGAAAGCAGGGCAAGGCTAGAATACTCAATGAGTACTTTGTATCAGTGTTTACTAAGGAGGTGGATGCTGACAAAATATTGGTAGAGAAGTGGAAAAGGTAGAAGCAATGGAGGGGGTGAAAAGTTATAGATAGGATGTACGAGAAAGGCTGGGTATGCTTAGAGTGGATAGGTCACCTGGTCCAGATGGCTTGCATCCTAGATTGCTAAGGGAATTTGGGGAGGAGATAGCGGAAGGGCTCGTCATAATTTTCCAATCTTCCCTAGATGCGAGGGAGGTGTCCAAGGATTGGAAAGTGGCAAATGTGACACCATTGTTCAAGAAAGGGTGCAAGGACAATCCTAGTAACTACAGGCCGGTCAGTTTAACATCAGTGGTGGGTAAAGTTTTAGAAACAATAATCAAGAAAAAAATTAATGGGCACTGGGAGAGGTTTAAACTAATTAAGGAGAGCCAACACGGATTTGTAAAAGGCAGATCATGTTTGGCTAATTGAATTGTTTGAAGTAGTAACAGGGAGGATCGATGAAGGGAATGCAATAGTTGTTGTCTACATGGATTTTAGGGAGGTGTTTGACAAAGTACCATATAGAAGGCTGGTTAACAAAATTGAGGCTCACGGAATAGGTGGGTCAGTGGCAGCTTGGATATGGAACTGGCTTAAGGACAGAAAACAGCGAGTTGTGGTAAACGGCTGTTTTTCCAGACTGGAGGATGGTAGACAGTGGTGTTCCCCAAGGGTCAGTGCTGGGGCCACTACTTCTTTTGAGATATATATATTTATATTTGCCGATGACACCAAACTTGGGGGTGTGGCAGTGAGGAGGATACTAATCGACTGCAACAGGACATAGAAAGCCTCGCAGAATAGGCAGACAAGTGGCAGATGGAATTTAATACAAAGAAGTGTGAGGTGAAGCATTTTGGCAGAAGGAACAGGGAGAGGCAATATACACTTAATGGCAGTTTTAAAGAGAGTGCAGGGACAGAGGGACCTGGGAGTTAATGTGCATAGGCCCCTGAAGGTGGCAGGACATATTGAGAGTGGTTAGCAAAGCATATGGGATCTTGGGTTTCATAAATAGAGGTATTAAGTACAAAAGTAGAGAAGTTATGCTGAACCTTTATAAAGTGCTGGTTAGGCCACAACTGGAGTATTGCGTCCAGTTCTGGTCACCACACTTTAGGAAGGATGTGAAGGCCCTTGAGAGGGTGCAGAGGAGATTTACCAGAATGGTTCGGCGATGGGGGATCTTAGCTACAAGGACAGGTTGGAGAAGCTGGATTTGTTTTCATTAGAGCAAAGGAGGTTGAGGGGTGATTTGATAGAGGTGTACAAGATTATGACGGGTTTGGATAGGCTAGACGGGGAAAGGCTGTTCCCACTAGTTGATGGTACAAGGACTAGGGGACACAGATTTAAGGTTTTGGGCAAGTGATTTAGGGGGGTGGGGGGATGTGAGGAAACACTTTTTTACGCAGCGAGTGGGGAGGACCTGGAGCTCGCTGCCGACGGAAGTGGTAGAAGCAGAAACATGGAATGTTTTCAAGGAGAGACTGGATAGGCACTTGAGGGAAATAAACTTGCAGGGTTACAGGGATAGAACAGGGGAATGGGACTGACTGGATTGCTCTAGAGAACTGGCATGGACTCAATGGGCCAAATGGCCTCCTTTTGTACCGTTATGACTATGACATGCAACAATATGGGAGATTCATTGGTACACTTTAAAGAAAATACAAAAATAAACCCAACTGCAATTATTTTACTCATAATGCACAAAATGCACTAGCGTTTTGTAAAGTTTTCAAGTAGACTAGGAATTACAGAAATTAATAAACTATGTATTTTTTTGAAGTCAGTTAGATCCCCTGCAGTCGGAATCCTATCACCATATCCAACAGCCTCCAAATCAAAATTACTGAGAAACCCACACAAATAAAAGTTTCCATTTACTTGCAATAGAGCACACTGTTTACTTGCACAACACTTATCTATGCCAAGAGAACTCAGATGCAGGTTGGCAAGAATCCACCCCACTTCTCCACCCAAAAGTATGTACAACAGCCTAAAACTGCACAGGTTACCAACATGGAGTACCATTAAATTTCCCACTACTTGCCCAGCCAAACCAAACCACTCTATTCATTAGGGTGCTGGTTTGCAGTATTATCTGGAGCTAAGTAGGACAAATCACAACCCCAGTGACAGGCCCATACCTCCAGATCTTAGCAATGAGCCAAACTGACTAGTTGATCACCAACAACACCCAAAAGTACTACCAATCTACCTGCCTCAGGTATTAGATTACCAAGTCGGTCAGGAGATGAGCTCGGTTCCATTCTCATTGCTACACATGCTAAATTAAACCTAAAAATATAGCACATTTACCACTTTCCTCCTAAAGGAGGACAGTCATTAGCTGGTCATTATATAACGGCCAAGCCCTCACTAAGCAGCAGTGGTTACCAAGAGCTCATCCGGAGTTGCATGACAACATAAGGCTATAAAATGTGCATTTCTACCACCCCCCTGATCATAGCACATGCATACAGTGAACAATAGTTCTCAGTTGGAAGCAAAAGGCTTCAGCAGCAAATGATTTGATTTGCAGAGAGGCAATCAAGGTAGACCCTGAAATCCCCAAATGTATGTTTGCATACCTGGCCTCCAGGTAATGCCTTTCAGCAGCTGGGGGTGGGGCTACTTCAATTGGACTGGGAATTTCAAAAAGTAAACCTTTGTTTAATAATGCAATTTGGTTTTGAAATGACACAATCCTATAAATCCAAAGTTTAAATCTTTTAGCTGCTGCTGAATATTTTAAAGAACATTCATCATTTGCAATGTGCTTGTATCTCGGTCTGCTCTGCAATGAAATTCTACCCTTGCCTACATGATCAAAATTTAACGAAACAAATACACATGCATGCCTATGTTAAGAACCAATGTTCAAAGAGTTCTGGCGAAGGGTCATCGACCTGAAACATTAACGGTTTCTCTCTCCGCAGATGCTGCCTGACCGGCTGAGCATTTCCAGCATTTTCTGTTTTTATTTCAGATTTCCAGCATCCGCAGTATTTTGCTTTGCATCAATGTTAAAAAGTTGCCGGCTTTCTAAAATGTTGACATTTCAGAAGATACACAAAAGCTCCTCCCAGCACTTGACAATTCAGTGCTACATTTGTAGTTCAATTGTGTAACTGTCCATTTAAAGCTGCTTTTATAATGGGATAACTGCCATTCTAGCAGTTAACATGCAGTAGGTGGCAACCCCAAAGTAAACTTGCTGGATTGGTTAGTTTCATGTTTGTCCGCTTGCTTTAAAATTGTATGTGACATCAGAGCAACTACAAATACATGCATTTTCCACATACACAACTCAGTTATTGTTAAATTTGCCCCACAATATAATCCAGAGTATCAAAGAAACCAAATTATACAATAGAATCACTTGTGGTCTGCTTCTAATAGCTTAATACTGCTGTCAGGAGTATTTCTTTCAGCAATCCAAAATTTTATCCCCGAAGACAGCTGAAATAACTTTCTGACAGGGTTTCTCCCTTAATCCAAAACAGGCCTCGTGCAGTTTCTGTAGTTGTGTGCTGCTCGTCAACCCTTTGGTGCAACTTGTACTACTATGGAGGTGTGTGTATTGGTTGAATTAGCTTGCATTGAAAATTGTTCCTCTCAAGTGTCATTGACAAGGATCTATTAAACTTAAAAAATTGACAAAAAGCTAGACAAAAGTCTGAATGTATATGCAAAATAAGCAGCAAACAGGAATGGTGAATAGAAAGGTAGCACCTCAAAAAGGCCATCTGTAGATGTAATTAAATAAGGCAAAAGTATAGCGTTGTTGCACATATTCAACAGTTAAAGTAGTAATTACACAGCCTGCAATTATGCTGCAGCCGGTGCAAACTCATACCACTGAGGTGGGCATCTGATGTGTGGGGGTGGCAGGGGTGTAGTCTGGCACCATTTGTCTTTATACTGCAAGACCTAATGTTCAAAGTATACTGGCACTGCTGCGTCATGTACCCAAAACGGTTTTGCATCAACAAAAAGTGGTACTATAACTGCAGCCTTGAATTGCATGGCCTAGATTAGCTTCCGGCCATATTTTAGGTCACACTAAACTTCGGCTGATTTACTAATCAACCTACATTCAGGTGGCAAAAAAAGTTCAGATCATAACATTATTTCATGACTTCTGCAGAAAACACTGTACAGGAAACTTTCTGATATCCGGCACTGACGGGACCGATCTGGTGCCGTAACATCAAAAGTGCCGGACATACCAGAGTTAATGTTTAAACATACAGAACTGAGAAGCTCCGTGTGAATCAACAAACCCTGTTGCTTAGCAACAGCTTCAAACCAGTCGGCTGCAGCTGCAAGCATCTGTAGCTGAAGCTGTTGCTATAGCTACAGACCTTGCAGTGCTTGACTGGGGAAAAAAAATATAGAAAACGGCTCCTGATTTTTGCCGTTAGATCGAGTATTCCGGACATATAACCTCCGGATAAACCAGAGTTTCCTGTATTTGATGATTTTAAAACTATATATTACACAATCCCCAGGGAGTGATGAATGAGATGAAGTCACAGACGTGGAGGAAGGGAAGCATTGGAATACTCAAGTCTGGAGGTGACAAAGGCATGGATGAGATGGCTAACCAGGGACGGAGGCAGGCAATGTGTTATGGATGTACAAGTAGTCAGTCCTTGAGATAGGAAGGAACATAGGAACAGGAGTAGGCCATTTAGCTCCTCAAGCCTGTTCTGCCATTTAATTAGATCAGGGCTGATCTGTATCTTCTCCATCTACCTGCCTTGGTTCCACAACCCTTAGAGCCCTTGCCTAACAAAAAAAATCTATCAATCACAGGTTTGAAGTTTTTGGGAGAAGAGTTCTCCAGATTTCCACTACTCGTGTGTGAAGAAGTTCTTGACATCACCCCTGGACGGTCTAACTCTAATTTTAAGATTGTGCCCCCTTATTCTGGACACCTTCACCAAAGGGAATAGTTTCTCTATCTGTCCTATCAAATCCTTTAATCATCTTAAAACACCTCAATTAGATCACCCCTTAATCTACTATACTCTAGTGAATACAAGCCTAATCTATGTAACCTGTCCCCATAATTTAACCCTTTAAGCCCCATTTAATAAATATAGCTATTAATTCTGATTACACCAATTTTCTTAATTGTTAGACTTGGAAAGTATTCAGCTGAGTAGGTTCCATTTTGGATTACTGAATTTTGAACAGATTAAAGTAGTTATGATTGCATATTTCAAATTCACTTAGATGCGTGTGTATACACGTACATAAACTATATACATCCACCTTCACGATAGCAAAATACTGCGGATGCTGGAAATCCGAAATAACAACAGGAAACGCTGGAAAAACTCAGCAGGCCAGGCAGCATCGGTGGAGACAGAAACAGAGTTAACGTTTCAGGTCGATGACAGGGTAGATACAGAGAGGTTGTTTCCCCTGGCTGGAGAGTCTAGAACTAGGGAACAGTCTCAGGAAAAGGAATCAGCCATTTAAGACTGAAATGAGGAGGAATTTCTTCACTCAGAGGATTGTGAATCTTTGAAATTCTCTACCCCAGGAGGCGGTGGATGCTCAGTCGTCGAGTATATTCAAGGCATATATTCAATACATTTTTGGACTCGAGGGAATCGCGGGATTGTAATGAAATCTGTTTGTCTTGATTCTGTATTCGTTTTGCACTCATGTATATTACCCTCCCCCACTGTATAGTTTCACTTCCTCTTTCCCGACTAACCTGGGAGGTTCCAGGTCTTGGCTCTTACATAAAGATCCCAGGATCTGCATGACTCATTCCTGTGAACCAGTCGGCGTGTTGAGATGTTAGCTCTGATCTTAGTGATTAAAAGCCAACTTGTTTAAGTCTATAACTTCTAGTTTTGTGGTTATTGAAGGCCCATCAATTTTAATCACTAAAGAATACTAGGATGGATCGATTCCTAAAACCAGAGCGTCTGGACTTGGATCCACATTCTGCTGAAGCATCAAATCAATTTGGGCACTGGCTCAAATGCTTCGAACTCTTCGCGGGGGCCTCATACGCTAGCGAGGTAGATAAACTGAGTCTACTGACTACTCGCGTAAGTCATCGGATTTATTCGTTCATCCGGGACGCCACCTCTTACACGGAGGCCATCACTATCCTGAAGGCCCAATACCAGAGGCCGGTAAACGAAGTGTACGCCAGACATCTGCTGGCTACACGCAGGCAACGACCAGAGGAATCAATGGACGATTTCTTACAGGGCCTAAAGGACGTGGTCCGGGACTGTAACTGCAAGGCCGTGACAGCCAACGCGTGCTCTGACGAATTGGTCCGCGATTCCTTCATCACGGGCCTCAAATCGAATTATATCTGGCAGACTGCTGGAGAAGGAGGTCCTGGACTTAAAAAAGGCAGTGGCCACTGCGCGATCGCTGGACGTGGCCCAGAGAAACTGACTCTTATTCTTCCGGCCATGCAGCCCTCACCGCCTCGTGCGCGCCGAGGGGGCCGCCATCTTGGAATCAGCCATCTTCCCTATCCAGGTCTCAGACCAGCTCTACACCGCTGGAGTCCCCACACAGAAGTTCACCCAGGAGTCCTACTACAGCGGCAATGTCTCGAGGCCCGAAATGTTACTTCTGCGGCCAGGCCAAGCACCCCAGACAACGATGCCCAGCGAAGGATGATACATGCTTCAAATGTAAGAAAAAGGGGCATTTTAGCAAGGTCTGCAGGGGGAATCCGATTTCCAACTCCGTCACCGCCTCGTGCGTGCCCTGCGGGCTGCCATCTTGGGATCCGCCATCTTTTCCCGACTCAACGGCCGCCCAGGGCCCAACAGTGGCTTCGATCACGGTGGATCAATCCAGGCCACACCCGTTGACAAAATCCATGATGGACATACAGGTAAACGGGAATTTAACGAAATGTTTAATTGACTGTGGGAGTACCGAGAGTTTTATCCACCCTAGCCTGGTACGGCGGCACTCATTAATGGTAACCCCTACACGGAGCAGAATTGCTATGGCTGCTAAGCCCCACACTTCGGACATTTTGGGCTACTGTGTGGTAACACTGGCTGTAAAAGGCACGGACTACAAGGATTTTAAACTCCTCGTGATGCCAGAACTCTGTGTTAATGTAATCTTGGGCCTGGACTGCCAGTGCCACCATGAAAGTGTCACGCTAGCATATGGAGGGTCCCAGCCGCCACTCACAGTCTGTGGCCTATCAACCTTAAAAATCAGCCCGCCCTCTTTATTCGCTAATCTCGCTCCGAACTGTAGGCCCATAGTGACCAAAAGTAGACGGTACAGTCTGGAAGACAGACACTTTATCAAGGCGGAAGTGGACAGACTCCTGCGGGAAGGCATTATTGAATGCATTACCAGCCCGTGGCGTGCCCAAGTAGTCATAGTTAAAAATAGCGAAAAGAAACGGATGTTATTGACTACAGCCAGACTGTTAATATTTATACCCAGCTGGACGCCTACCCTTTACCCCGCATATCAGAAATGGTCAACCAGATTGCGCAATACCGAGTCGTCTCGACTATCGACCTCAAATCCGCGTATCACCAGCTCCCCATTAGAACGGAGGACCGCCCATACACCGTCTTCGAGGCGAACGGGCGCCTCTACCATTTTCTCAGAGTGCCCTTCGGGGTAACAAATGGGGTCTCGGTCTTCCAACGTGAGATGGACCGCATGGTTGACGAGAATAAACTACAAGCTACCTACCCCTATCTGGACAATGTCACTATCTGCGGGCACAACCAGCAAGACCACGATCTAAATCTTGCGAGATTTTAAAAAACTGCCCTAAAGCTGAATCTAACCTACAACGAAGACAAACGCGTCTTCAACACAACCCGTCTCTGTATCCTCGGCTGTGTGGTGGAAGATGGGGTAATTGGACCGGACCCTGACCGATTACGCCCCCTAAAAGGAACTGCCCCTGCCACACAATCCCAAAGCTTTAAAAAGGTGCCTGGGATTGTTTTTGTATTATGCCCAATGGGTGCCCAATTACTCTGATAAGGCCCGACCCCTCATTAAATCGACGTCCTTCCCACTATCAGCTGAAGCTCGGGAGGCTTTCACCAGTATTAAACAGGACATTGAAAGGGCTGCAGTGTGCGCAGTGGACGAATGCATTCCCTTTCAAGTTGAAAGCGATGAGTCAGACTTTGCCTTAGCTGCGACCCTCAATCAGGCTGGGAGACCTGTGGCCTTCTTCTCCCGAACCCTTCATGGACTTGAAATCAGGCACTCTTCTGTCGAGAAGGAGGCACAGGCTATAGTGGAGGCAGTGCGGCACTGGAGACACTACCTAGCCGGCAAATGTTTCACCCTGCTCACCGACCAGCGGTCGGTGGCTTTCATGTTTAATAACAAAGGGGGAAAATCAAGAATGACAAAATACTCAGGTGGAGGATCGAACTATCCACGTTCGACTATGATATTATGTACAGGCCGGGAGCCCTTAATGAACCCCCAGACGCCCTATCACGGGGAATGTGTGCCAGCATTCATACGGACAAATTACAGGGTCTCCACAACGACCTCTGTCACCCAGGGGTCACCCGACTATACCATTTGATAAAGTCCCGCAATCTGCCCCACTCCATCGAGGAGGTCAGGGCAATGACCAGAGCCTGCCGCATCTGTGCGGAATGCAAGCCTCGTTTCTACAGGCCTGACCGTGCACACCTTATCAAAGCCACACGGCCATTCGAGCGCCCAAGTCTGGACTTCAAGGGACCCCTTCCCTCTGCCGACCGTAACGTATACTTCCTCAATATCATTGATGAATATTCCTGCTTCCCCTTCGCCATTCCCTGCCCAGACATGACCAGTGCCACGGTCATCAAGTGTCTCTGTAATCTATTCTGCATGTTTGGCATGCCGAACTACATACACAGCGATAGGGGGACGTCATTCATGAGTGACAAGCTGCACCAGTTCTTGCTCTCGAAGGGGATAGCCACTAGCAGAACCACTAGCTACAACCCCCGGGGTAATGGGCAAGTGGAAAGGGAGAATGCTACTGTTTGGAAGGCCGTCACGTTAGCCTTAAAGTCAAAAGGCCTTCCGACCTCCCGCTGGCAGGGAGTCCTCCCAGACGTGCTCCACTCCATAAGGTCTCTGTTATGTACTGCCACTAACGCTACCCCTCACGAAAAGATGTTAGTTTTCCCCCGGAAATCCACCTCGGGCATATCTCTACCCACGTGGCTGACGTCTCCGGGGACAGTACTATTGCGGGAGCACGTGAGAGGCCATAAAACGGACCCCCTTGTGGAAAAGGTACAGCTCCTCCATGCAAACCCTCAGTAAGCCTATATCGAATACTCTGATGGGCGAGAGGACACTGTTTCCATAAAAGACCTCGCTCCCTCGGGGAGCGGAGAGAACGATGGGAGACTACCCGATGAAGACCTACACTACAAAGAGACAGGACGCCCAGAGGTATCAATACCCAACTTTAACCTGGAGGACACTGCAGATAACCTGGAAGACACTGCGGAGGCCCGGACAGCGGAGGAACCAGAATCCACTCCCCTAGAGGCACCCCAACCGGCTTTGCGCCGATCACGGAGAACTGCAAAACCTCCTGACAGACTCACTTATACCAACTTTTAAGAAACATCACCCCGATGGACTAAATCTATAGAAGGGGTGAATGTAATGAAATCTGTTTGTCTTGATTCTGTATTCGTTTTGCACTCATGTATATTACCCTCCCCCACTGTATAGTTTCACTTCCTCTTTCCCGACTAACCTGGGAGGTTCCAGGTCTTGGCTCTTGGCTCCGCCCCTGACTTCTCTTACATAAAGATCCCAGGATCCGTATGACTCATTCCTGTGAACCAATCGGCGTGTTGAGATGTTAGCTCTGATCTTAGTGATTAAAAGCCAACTTGTTTAAGTCTATAACTTCTAGTTTTGTGGTTATTGAAGGCCCATCAGGGATCGGATGGGAAAGTGGAGTTGAGGTCAAAGATCAACCATGATCTTACTGAATAGTGGAGCAGGCCGGAGGGCCCATATGGCCTACCCCTGCTCTTATTTCTTATTTAAAAAAAAGAGGGTAACTAGTACCCGTTTCACCACATTTTAAGCAAGGAATCAATTCTTTCGGGAAGGGAAGAAATTGGTGAGAAACAACATTTCTGACAAGCTGGAAGAGAACCAGATTGCCTGCTCCTCAAACAAATAACATATAACTAAATAGTTAATTCGGAATTGCTACATCTCTCCACCTGCTAATGTCTTGTTCAATTCAAATAAATGATCTAATTTCAAATCAAAGCCCCACCCAAATGGGTCCAAACCAACAAATTCAGTTGCTCATTTCAAAATCAACCAGGTTCAAGCAGTTAATCCTCCTGGATGGTCTGCCATTGTTGTGTTAGCAATGGCAAATGAACTCACTGAAGATTTTGAAACCAACCTAATTTCTATATTGTGGATCAGCCGCTTTTATGATCACCTCCAATCAAGTTCAGACTCTCTCAGAATGTAAAGCAATGTCCCCACAGAAAGTAAAAACTGGGTGAGTGATATAAAATGAGAAATTTTATTTTCATAAGCCCGAGGACAACTTTAATGAAGATGAAATTGCCCTTTATCAGCTGAATCCAAGCAGAATGCTAACTTTCAATGGAAAAAAAAGTGAAGGCAAGCAAAGTGCAGGCTTTGCACCAGTGCCGTTTATATAATTAATTAACAATGCAAAAGAAAAATAATTTGGGGCCCACCTTACTTTAACCAACCCAGAACCTTTATACTACACTTTTGGCACCACTGCCAAGAAGCAGTTCAAAGATGAAGCCATGGCTATCTCTTTGATCACAGAATTCAAATTTTGGGTATGATGTGAGCATTAGGATCAATAAAAAGGGCTCCGTTTGTAGGTTTCATTACTACTGACACTGTGCATTTATATAGTGCCTTTTGCAAACACCCCAAGGTGAATTAGGGAGGGGGGGGGGGGAGAAAAGAGGTGATAAAATAAATAGGGATCCAGATGCTGAACCATGATGGGAGAGTTTATCAAAAAGGATTTTGGGAAGGTGCATTTAACAGAAAGTGACACTTGGGTTCAGAGAGGGAGTTCCAAAGAGTAGGGCCAAGACAGCTGAAGGGAGGGTGAAGGAAGAACAGAGTGCACAAAGGGGAGCATTTTGTAGATCAAATGGTGCAGGAAGGGAAACAAATCTGGAGGTTGCAGAGATGGGGCAGGATAGGGATTTTAAGACAAATATTTTAAATTCAACATATTGACAGACAGTAAAGCAATGCCGGTCAGAGAACAATAGTTGAGCTGAACTTAGTGAGGAACAAAATACAGGCAGCTGAGTTTATGAACAGGTTGTAATTTATGGATTAATTTCTTTTCAAAATTTCACGATAATGTTCAAAATTTCACAATAGTGTGTAAAAATTCCCAGGGCCACATAATCCAGGGCATGTAAGCAGTAACCACATCTAAAAATAATAATTTTTGCATTTCTGCCCTTGGAGTTTGATTGCCACTACCAAACTCCATAGGAAAAGCCAGGCTGCCGGGTATGTATTTGGAAATCTTGAAGCATTGAGATGGTGTGTCCTCTAACTTCATGATATTCCTCATCAGAAATGACTACTTTTAGTAATTTAAAATAAAAACTTTTCCCCCTCAGTATTCCACTAAAATGCATTATATTTGGCACATCTATCGCGGGTGGGTGGATAAAGTGAGAAAGAAGACTTTTAGCATCACTTGCAGTAAACTGACAATATGCCATGCCAGCTGTAAGCTGTTTTTAAAAAAAAAAATGCTCAGTAGAGTATAATTCCCACATTACGGCTTCCCAATCTCCACATTCGTAAATTTTACAATCACTGCAAACAGGAATATGAAGCACTCAGATTTATGCTGCTCATACATTGATTATGCTGACATTTACTGGATTTGTGCACTATCCAGCTATTTTACATCAATTACACAGAAATAGACTGAAGTGAAGGCCTTCCAGCGGTGGATAAGGACTATTTATCCAATGTTTTCAAACCAGATTCTTATTGCATTTTTGAAAACCCTTCCACAGTTTAAAATCAGAGTTCAACTACTATATAGAATTAAAATCGGAGTTCAATTTCAGCAAATCAAATAGTTTAGCTTTACACTGACGAGTAACAACAGACTTTTACATCAAAATAGCCCATGAGTTTCTTTCTACATCCTCTCCTTTTGTTATATTAAAAAACAGTAGAATCCCATCACTTCTGAAAGGCATTTCATAAACTCAGTACTATGCAGATGTGAATTGTCTATGAGATGCAGTATAATCCAAATACTCAACGAAGAGAACTGTGGTTATACAGAATGCGCAACACTCTAGAAACAAAGCCTGTAACAACTTGTCACTGTTACAAATGGATTACATTTTGTACAATGCTACTGTTATCATTACCAGCTTAACGGCGCTGCCACCACATGAGGTGACATCAAACAATACTGTCTCACTTACACCTGCTGGCTAATGCTTGCTCTAGCTTTTTCCAAAACTTGGATTGTCATTGTGCAAACATTCATCCTCCTTACAAGCACATGTCTACCACCACCTTTTTTTTTTGAATAGGTGGGGAGGGGGATGGTTATCATTTGGTTTTACATCACAAATTAGATCAACTGTACCAGATACAGTGTGAATGAACCCCTGCAAAAGCACTCATTCATAAGGTAGTTCCATTTGTTATACTGTAGCACAACAAAACTGCACATTTAAACCACTTGCTTTCATGGGTTCCGGGCCAAAGCATTAGAGGCATCAATTGCAATTGAGCTGGTAGCATTCTAGTACCATACCACTATATTGATGCCAGATTTATGGCAATAAAGCAATACGATTGTAACAAACAATGTTCTTCTACAATTTTCATTTTAGGTAGAAAAACTACTTTTAATGCAGTGGTTGAAATACTAATTGTGGTATCTTGAGCTGGCCATAGATGGAGACAGACACAGGTTAACTCCGTAACATGGTTTAATCAACCCTTGCACATAAAAGCTTCTGCCATGAGGCAGCAAAAACAAAGAGTACAACAGTACAGATCAGACTTAACTCAGGAGAGCAATTGCCACAGCACCACCTGGTGGATCAGGTTACTCATAACCTCCCAGGTTACTACACTAATTATGAACTTCCAATCATTAATATAAACTTCCATTATCAATTACAGGAGATGCCACTATATTAAGTGCTTGCATGCACACAGAGAGAAAGGGACATTAATGAACAACTATTTTAGCCTACACAAAAGTTCAAAAACTTCAGTGAAAGAAAATTATAGCAACATGTCAACGGTAGTTTTCTTCAGCTGGCTAGTTAAGCTAAAGAAAGGAAAATTCCTTTACAGGTCATGTACCAGAATACTATCTGCCATCAATATTTAATGCTGGCAACATGCATCAGATGATGACTAGAAAAGAACAGTTAACCCTAAACTGACCTAGATTCTTCCTAAAGCGTATCTTTCTAAATGTCCACAGCCACTCTCAAAACTGTGTGTACAAGACAAAGTCTATTGGAAGATTGCTGACTTGGAATCGTTGCTACCAGATTCCACAGAATTTGCAATTGGATCAAATATCCCAGTTCCTGCATGCTTTGGAAATGTGCCCAATGTAAACCACTTTTATATTATGCTGGTGCTATATTGTACTCAGCTACACGAGTCTCTTGCAGCAGCACCACTCAAATACAAACCAAAAAGATCCTGTAAGCTTACCAGCTAGAGACCCTGTTAAAACATTTTTTTTTATCTTCTCAATTGTTCGGGCAGCATGAAAATTTATGAAGTTGATTTATTGGATAATGTGCTATTGCTGATGTCAAGACACCCCATCATGTGCAGTGGCCAAAGAGTCACAATTAAAGTGTGCATTCATGGATTAACCCGGATCATATACAGGTAGACTATCCTTTATCCACACTTCCGAAAACCGAAAACCTCTAAAAACCGAAAGTTTTTTCGTGGAGCGTAAGTCGTGCGCACGACATGACCCGAGTGGCACCAAACATGACAGGAGTGGTCCGGGAGCTCTGCCTTTCCCTGTGAGCAGGGCAGAGGGTCACAGAGTTCCCTCCTGGGTAGGAGATTGCAGGCCGAGCCAGGCAGTGTGAAGGAGGTACCGGGAGAGTGAACCCAACAATACAACGGCCCGTCCGATAGCTGCAGCGGCCCGTCAGTGTCTTTTCTCCCTCCCGCCACCCCCCCCCCCAACCTGATTTGCGGGCCAGCTTAGTGTAGGAGTCAGCTGATATCCGGCTTTCCAACAACTGGCGATGGCAGTCGAGCCCCAGACCCCCGCTAAGTCAAGGAATTCAGATATGGAGCAGGGGGAGCTGGAAACCTCGATCTAACGGCAGAAATCAGCAGCCGTTTCGTTAGGGGAAGAAAAAAAACCTAGCATTTTTTTTAATAAAAACAGTCAGGCTGTGGAAAGAGTCTCTGTAGCTTAGCAACAGCTTCAGAGACGCTTCCAAGGCAGGGCCCGAGTGTTTACAAGCTGTTGCTAAGCAACAGTGTTTGTTGTCAGATACGGAGATGAAAACCTTCTGCAATCCGAAAAATTCCGAAAACCGAAACACAGCTAGTCCCAAGGTTTTTGGATAAAGGATAGTCTACCTGTATATACACTTTCGTCACTCTCCTGTAAAAATCTGGTGATAGTAAGGTGTTCTGAAATCATGTGTCGCATGGCTCACACTACTGTTGAGGGGGTCAAGGCCTCGTCTCCTTCCCTCCTGCCTTACTAGACAGCATTTGTGCTTTCCTTTCCTCCCGATTTGTTTTGCCCGTAGCTTCCATTTGATCTTCTCCTGTGCTTTTGTTTGTTGTGTCTGCTTTTTACCAGTATTTGGGGGGGGGGGGGGGGGGGGGGCGGGGAAGTAGAGTCTGGGTGCATGATTGCTTTAATTGAATTGCACTGTAAAGGACAGAAATGGGCAAGAAAGCACAGGTTAAGAAATAAAGCTGGTTGCAAGCTCTCAAAATATATAGGTAGGCCTCTTGGGTTGGGGGGGGGGGGGGGGGGGAGGGGAGAAAGAAATGTGGTATGTTATACAGGGCATTGTGTAGACAAGTTTACTAGTTTTAGTGGGGTTAGGTAACTTTAAATGCAAGATAATATGCTCATACATCTATACATTTAGCGGGATGAAGTTTTATAACATGGGGAATAGCTGGTCCACTAAGCTGCAATACTTTATGCTTGAGCCCACCAACGCTTGGCATCTACAGCAAATTTTTAACAATGAAGGCCATCTTAAACAAATAACTTTTTTGGGGCTATTTCAACCAAACCGACATCAACAAGACATCTTATAATTTTTGTCCGTGACACTTGTTAAATCCGTGATCAAGTTTTTGAAACACATCTCCCTTCATCTGCCTAGTTAATTTGTGCACATACATGAAGGAAGAAAAAACCGATGGGAGACCACAAAATCACTGCTGGGGATGTCTGGAATTTAACAAAAATCAGATCAACTGAAAAATGCAACACTTAAAAAAAATGAAGGGTGGCACAGTACACCCAAGCTTCACAAAGTAATAAGATATGAATTTGCATTCACGATTCCCACATAAATTATTCCTACGCTTAAACACAACCAGGGAAGTATCATCCATGCCCATGCAGCATTGTTTTAGGTCACATACTGGCTGCCACCCAAACATGAACCCATTTCGATCGACACAAGTGCACCTGGCACATGACCAGTCTTGCCATTCACCAACAAATCTGGCCACCACACCATGAAAAAGAATGACTTGCATTTATATAACACCTTACACGACCACCAGACAGACGTCCTAAAGCGCTTTACAGCCAATGAAGTACTTTTTTTTTTTTTGGAAGTGCAGTCACTGTTGTAATGTAGGAAATGCGGCAGCCAAATTTGCACACAGCAAGCTCCCACAAACAGTATGGATAGTGACCAGATAATCTGTTAGTGATGTTGATTGAGTGATGTTGACTGAGGGATAAATATTGGCCAGGACACCAGGGATAACTCCCCTGCTCTTCTTCGAAATAGTGCCATGGGATCTTTTACATCCACCTGAGGGAGCAGACGGGGCCTCGGTTTAACATCTCATCTGAAAGATGTGACGTCAGACAGAGCAGCACTCCCTCAGTACTGCACTGGACTGTCGGCCTAGATTTTTCGTGCTCAAGTCTCTGGACATACACTTCTACATTTCCCTCTTCGCTGTCAAATGCTGCCAGTACTCCAGGGACATGAATCATGTAGGGGAAGAACAATTCACAACTCTCTTCTTCAAACTTCCTCTCAAACCTCATCCAACATCACTTGAGGTCATAGATTTCTTTAGCTCAAATATTGAGGCCATCCACACAGCTGCCGCAGGCATCACCTCCCCATCTCCTCTGCATTTGACAATCACCCAGCTCCTCTTGACTTTGCCACTTTTCAGTTTCCATCATCTTCCCCCTCCCCAACCTCCTTCTTCAAGCTCATTTTCTAAAAGACACACTTCTTGCCCTTTGATTCTCTCCCCACTACTGACAACTACCTTGTCTGGCTTCAAAGCTTGCTATGAAGGTCAATGGCTCCCTTCATTCAAGTAATGACCCACTAGTCAAAAAGCCCACACTTAACCCACCCACCCTCTCCAATACCATCTCTAACCTCCCCTTTTTCCAAACATAAACAACCCGCAACTGCATAATTCACATCCGTCAAAACAGTGTTCAAAGCTCTTCCTTCTGGTTCCACGTTAGTCATAGCAATGAGATTGTCCTAGTCAAAATCACCAATGATATTCTCAGACTATGGTCACAGCACATTATCCCTCCTTAACCTGTCTGATATGGTAGACCATTCCACCACCATCTATTTTACATGGCCCTGCCCTCGTGTGGTTCCATTCCTACCTGTCCCAATGCAAACAGCATAACATCACCAATTGCTTCCCCTACAGCTCCCATTCATTCCATTCTTGGACCTTACCTCTTCCTCATCGACATGTTGTCACGGACATACAACATTACAAAGACAAAGGATCAGATTCCAAACGAGAGCAATATCTCCATCTACTTTCTACCAGTTCCTTTAACCATCTCTGTGCTGTCTAGTTCCCCCGCCTGTTCTGTTTGACCTAGAGCAGAGCTTCATATCCGAAATCCTATCCCCTACCAAAAACACATTTTTATCTGACCCTACTGCGGAACCCCTTGTCTACACCGGTTACCTCCAGACTCTACTTCTCAATTGCCCTACTTGCCAGCCTCTACAAACTCCCAAATCATCCAAAACTTCAGGCACCCAAATCCTGTTCCACACTAACCAATACGAGCTCCCCACCCACACTGAATTAATTTAAAATCCTCATCTATAATTTCATGACCTTGCCCCACAGTACCGCTGTTAACTCCTATCCTCGGACTCTGGCCTCCTGTGCACACCCCTCCCCCACACCCCTGCTCCACCTTTGCTGATAAATGTAAGAAGTCACACACCACCAGGTTATAGTCCAACAGCTTTATTTGAAATCACAAGCTTTCGGAGCGCTGCTCCACTTCGCCTGACGAAGGAGCAGCGCTCCGAAAGCTTGTGATTTCAAATAAAGCTGTTGGACTATAACCTGGTGGTGTGTGACTTCTTACATTTGTCCACCCCAGTCCAACACCGGCATCTCCACACCTTTGCTGATAAAAGCTTTACCCATCTCAGCCTGCATTACACAATTATTTCTTTAAACCCCTCTCCCCACCTTTAAAACCTCTCTCAAAACCCACCCCTTCGATCAAGCTTCTGGTCATAACTGAAGCATCCTGCAAAGGCCCGGCATCTGTTCCGCTTTTCCTCTGTGAAATGGCTTTGATTTTTTTGTTCTGTTATGAAAGGTGCTACAGAAACACAAGTTTTGGATTCAAATCACCTGCCTACTTAGTCTTGCCACTAAAAACCACAAAGCATTATAAAAACGCTCTATAGCAATAATAACTTCAACAGCTTCCGAAATTCAGGCACACCCATTCCATCTCAGCAAATGTACAATATGCAAATTTATCAACTACTGATATGCTTTACACATGACAATGTATCCATTAGTTCTTAGCATTTGGTTCAAATTGGCACCCTCCACATCCAGCATGCTCTCATTCTGTACTGACCAAGTTAAGTACTGCTGGACATTCACACTATTCACAAATACTACACTAAAAGGACTATAAACATCAATATAAAAATGGAGCAATGCAGATTGCTTTTAAGTTGCACAATTTTCCAATCTAAATAATGATACATGATACAATATATAAGTTTTATAAATCAGAATATAAGATTGAAAAAATTAGATATAAATGTCAGTGGATGTTAGAAAATCTAGAATAACTTATTTGCATAACCCATTCATAAAATCGAAGCACAGTACAAAACTTATTCAATTATAAAAGTTACTGCTTTACTTGAATCTTCAAAACAAGAGAACTACATCAGTAAACAGACCATATTTTTGTTGATGTGGTTTTCTACAAAATGATTTAGGAAGTGCCTTTGGCTCCATTACTCTAAAAGGAGCCAAAACACTACAAATGTCACCTCTGCAGGGACCTCCAGGTACCTTAAGCAGTTGAAAATACAAGCATGTAGGAACAGTTTCTTCCATTTCCCCAAAGGAATTCTGAAGGATCCCCCCACCCCCCAGCTACACATCAGAGCACTAATGGAAACAGCAGCTGTTATCCTATCTCACAAAAAACACCCACAGCTTAAGATAAAACAGAAAATGCTGGAAATACTCAGCAAGCCAGGCAGCATTTGTGGAAAGAACAGAGTTAACGTTTCAGGATTGGTTCTGATGAAAGGTCATTGACCAGAAACATATTCTTTTTCTCTCTCCACAGATGCTGCCTGACCTACTGGGTGTTTCCAGCATTTTCGGTTTTTATTTCAGATTTCTAGTATTCACGGTATTTTGCTTTTGATCTTAAAAGATGGATAGTTTTACCTTCAACAATTGACCAACTAATTTTTCTATCATTATGCCATCAAAGTATTGGCCTGAATTTTGCGGTCAGCGGTGAAGTGACGGCGTTCGCCGCTGACCTTGAAGAAAGCTGCCCACAAAATTTTAGCGGGCGCTATGGCGTCGATTTCACCGTTCCCAACATTAATTTTATTCTGATGCCATATATAGGGGATCTCTGGCGTCCAGCAAAAGTGATGTCATCAAGCAGGCTAAGCTTGACACGGATTAATTCTCAGACAGCAAACCAGGAAGTAACAAGCAGGTTTTAATCATTCACTTTTTATAATTTTACAGAAAGCGAAATAAAGATTGGGACATACACATGGGACTAAGGTAGAAGCTGAAATATTAAACTTCAAAATGAAATAAAAATTATTAAAAAATCTATGGAATTATCATTCCACAAATATGAATTTAGTTTTTCAAGGTCAAAGATGTTGTTCAGCAGTAAATATGACTTAATACACTGTTAAAAACTTAGTTACACCTCATTCAACAAGGCATAACTTTTTCAAGGGTTTTTATAGTAAGAAGAGTGTAAAAATGGAAGTTCACTCAATTCAGTGATTTCCAATCGAGTTCCATCTACGAGGACTGCAACAGCGCGCTCTGTGGAGGAGCAGGGTATAACGGACAGCAATTTCAGGATTTCCGCGTTTAACTGTGCATGTGCAGGCTCCAGAGGTTAGTCAGTTTTACAGAGTAAAGACGGTGAGCGCTGAGAGTTTTGCCATCATTACAACTTCAAATTCCGGGCAATTAGGGTCTAGTATTCCAAATTAAAACAATCACGCTCACTTGATATTAGCAACACCATCTTTACTTTCAAAGTAGAAGATAGTTGCCACACAATTTGGATCAAAGAGACTTTAACATCCCAAAATATTAGGAAGTATTTAACAATTAACAGCTTAGTACACTGCAGATACAGTGCTGTGGCACAGACTGTTGGAACATCAATATGTAGTCCCAATGGAACAGTGGCATGTAGCTTTGTTACAATTCCTTACATTACCCACTTTGCTGCCAGCTCCCAATTCACTAGTCTCGCGTAGAAATCAGCAAGGTAAACTTACCAGATTATTTAAGCATGTAGCCAGGAAGACACACTTTCTGCTGGGTATTACCCGCTGCTAGTCTATCTAGTCCAGCAAGCTGTTCTAACTGCAGTAAGTCCTGGTAGCAATGTCTTGACACAAGCCTTGGACATTTAAGTATCATGACTTAATTTCTTGCTAACACCATGATGCCAGTACTTCTTGTGTGCTCACTGACCAAACCGTCATGGCCCGTCTACACACACAATAAAGAACTAACTCCATTTTGTAACCGGTTTATAAGAACATAAGAAATAGGAGCAGGAGTAGGCCATTCGGCCCCTCGAGCCTGCTCCACCATTCAATGAGATCATGGCTGATCCTCAGCCTCAATTCCATTCACTGGCCCTATCGCGATATCCCTTGAATTCCTTTAATAGTCAGAAATTCCTTTAATAGTCAGAAATCTATCAGTTTTACAGAGTAAAGACGGTGAGCACTGAGAGTTTCGCCGTCATTACAACTTCAAATTCTGGGCAATTGTAGTTTTGCTACTGCTACCCAAGCTGAGATCTGCTAATGAACACTGATGAAGAATTCAACTTCAGACTTTGATATGGTTCAGCTATACGCTTCCTTTGCTAACAGAGCCATTGGGAAGTTTTTACGATATTCAGGGGTGTGATGTTCATTGAGGGAGGAGGAGGTTGGAATTATACAGTTGTTGATGTTTATTAGAGATTAGTGTGTTGAGAGCTCAGTTTGTGCGCCTGTTGCCTTTTCCTCTGCTCAACTGTCATATCTGGCAGCTGTATAAAATTAAAATGGAATGAAAAGCAGTTGGGAGACAGAGCAGCCCAGGAAGAAAGAGGTAAATGAAAAGGACAAATTAAAAGGAGTACACTACTTTTGGTTCCAAGTACTCTCTTTTTGTAAAGAAAATAAACAAGGCCAGCATTTATTGCCTACACCTAGTTGCCCTGAGGTGGTGGTGATAACTGGCCACTTCAGAGGGCAGTTAAGAGAACCACATTGATGTAGGACTGGAGTCACGTATAGGCCAGACTGGTTAAGGATGACAGGTTTCCTTCCCTAAAGGACATTAGTGAGCCAGTTGGGTTTTTATGACATTCCAATAACTTTGTGGTCATTTTTACTAATACCAGCTTTTTACTTCCACATTTCAATTTCTCAAACTGCAATGGCAGGATTTGAACTTTCGTTCCCTGGATTATTAGTCCAGGCCGCTGGATTATTAGTCCAGTAACATATCTATATATTCTATATATATAAAGCGGCTCTTCTGTCCCGATGTCTGTCTGTCTGTCTGTTCTCTATACGTTTGAAAGTTACAGAGCGTACCGACGCGCGCGTCGCCTCAAAAGAAAGCTTGCGATTCCGGACCGGTCATAGGCGTATTTACGTTTCGGCCGCACAAAAATCCCACCCGCGGTATCCAAAAAACGTTCAGCCTTCCGCTCATTAGCATCTCATTAGCGACCGTGTGACGTCGAGGTCGACCAATCGGACGGCGGGTTCCTTCCTACAGTTGAGTGTCGAGTGACTCGACGATTGACCAATCCTACGCTTCGGTGACCTGACCGGTCGACCAATCGGTGCGTGTGTGGGCGGGCCTTATCCTTCTGAACCGAGGTGAGTGGCCGCCATCTTGATTTTTCACGATTTTTTCCCCCACACTTTGTGTGTTAGGGAAGTAAGGTAAATATTTGAATTGTGTGTTAGGGAATTAATTAACAATTTATTTGAGTTTTATATTGTGTTTAGCAACCCCCCCCTCCTCCTCACCCTCGCGCAGGGGGGACTCGGGGCCTGAAGCTCAAAAAATTTCTCTCTCTCTCTCTCTCTCTCTCTCTCTCTCTCCCCCCTTCTCCTCTTCCCTCTCTCCCCCCTTCTCCTCTTCCCTCTCTGTCTCTCTACTTCCCCCTCTCAGGTTTCACGGTGTCGCGGACGGAGCGCGGGCGGGCCGCCCGAAGTTTCCCGCTCGCTAACGGCCGCCAAGCCGCCCTTGCCTGCTCCCCGTGGGCCGCCTCGCGCCGCCCGCACTGACCGCGCATGCGCCGCCCGCCCGCAGCGGCCGTCCATCAGCCGCGCGAGACGCAGGGGACCTCAGCTCCGGTCCGTCCCGGCCTCAGAACCCGACCGCGCCTTAAGCGCTAGGCCCCGCACGGCCGCTATCGCAACGGCACCGGACCTCAGGCGCTAGGCAGGGGGAGGGGCCGGAGAGAGGGACAGAGGGGAGTGGGGGAGGGGAGGGGTGGGCGAGGGGAGGTGAGGGGGTGGGGGAGGGGAGGTGTGGGGGTGGGGGAGGGGAGGTGTGGGGGTGGGGGAGGGGAGGGAGGGAGGGAGACAGGGGAGGGGAGGGAGGGAGGGAGGGAGGGAGGGAGAGGAGGGAGATAGGGGAGGGGAGGGGAGGGAGGGATAGGACAGGGAGAGGACATGACAGGGAGAGGGGGGACACACAGGGGCAGGGAGACCAAGCGCCCCAAAATTGCCCTCGCAACGCGGGGCTCCCCAGCTAGTACACTATAATGCCGTACCCTGTTAAATTATAATGAGCTGGCAATGGGAGTACAATGCACATACTCTCAACAGCACATAGTCAATATAAAAGTGCCTTTTAAAAGAGGTGTTCCTTTAGTGTGTTTGTGCTGAATTTCATTCATTCAGTTTGTCTGGTAAAAAAAACAAACCTAATACTTGGTGAGAGAAACCAGATTAAATTGTAATTTGGCAAAGGCACTGATGTGGTTGACCTGTGGTGATGCTTTGATTTTTTATTTTATCCCCACCGACACCTGGGAATCCCTGGCCCAGGACCGCACAAAGTGGAGGAGAAGCATCCGGGAAGGCGCCAAACACCCAGAGTCTCTTCGCCAGGAGCAAGCGGAAGCCAAGCGCAGGCAGCGCACATCAACCCAAGTACCCCACCCAACCGCCCCTTCAACCACCGTCTGCCCCACCTGTGACAGAGACTGTAGGTCCTGCATTGGACTCATCAGTCACCTGAGAACTCATTTTTAATGTGGAAGCAAGACATCCTCGGTTCCGAGGGACTGCCTAAGAAGGAGAAGATGCTTTGAATGTGAGGGGTGAATCCTTTTAGAACAATGCAGAGGATCTCTGCCCTGTTTCTGTATAAGGTTGTAATCTGAAAGAAGTCTGCATTAAATATAACGGAGATAGCGAGAAAAAAAACCTGTTAAAAATCCACAATAGAAACAGAAAATGCTGGCAATGCGCAGCAGGTCTGTTAGCATCTCAAATGAGAAAAGACAGGTCGACATTTTGAAGGTAGACTTTCTGCTAGAAAGGTTTACATCTGAAAAGTTACAATGTACCTGCTGTGTAATACCACCATTTTCTGCAAAACATTTATAGTTCAGTAATAATTACTACCTGGTTTCCATTTTAAAAGTACTCATATTTACTTAAAGTTTTTTGTGACTATTGCAGATATACATACACCGTGCAAACAGAGGCTCTAATTTATCTAGTTAGTTATCTATTTCACAGGACAATGTTTAATTTACTTTACATTGTATTTTATGAGTCGATGGTAGATTAAGTCTTTTGTGCAGTTTTGGTCGCCTTATCTGAGGAAGGATGTTCTTGCCATGGAGGGAGTGCAGCGAAGATTCACCAGGCTGATACCTGGGATGGCAGGAATGACGTATGAGGAGAGATTGGGTCGATTGGGCTTATACTCACTGGAGTTTAGAAGAATGAGAGGGGATCGCATTGAAACTTCTAAAATTCTAACAGGACTAGACAGATTAGATGCAGGAAGGATGTTCCCGATAGCCGGGGAGTCCAGAACCAGGGGTCACAGTCTAAGGATAAGGGGTAAGCCATTTAGGACAGAGATGAGGAGGAATTTCTTCACCCAGAGAGTGGTGAACCTGTGGAATTCTCTACCACAGAAGGCAGTAGAGGCCAATTCATTAAATATATTTAAGAAGGAGTTAGATATATTTCTTAGGGCTAAAGGGATCAAGGGATATGGGGAGAAGGCAGGAACAGGGTACTGAGCTTGGATGATCAGCCATGATCTCATTGAATGACGGAGCAGGCTTGAGGGGCCGAATGGCCTATTCCTGCTCCTATCTTCTATTGTGTATTTTGATTAGAATTTATATATGTTGGGCAGGTAAATAAGTGTTTTCTAAGAATGTTTGAAAATAAAGCAGTAGCGTACAACCAATAATATTTATGGTACAGTCTCCAGCAGATTCTGTTCTAGGTTCGGGACCCTTAGTTGATTTAAAAAGCATTATACAGGAAACTTTCTGGTATCCGGCACTGACGGGACCGAGCTGGTGCCGTACCATCAAAACTGCCGTAGAAACCAGCGCTAATGTTAAAACATACAGAGCTTTTGAGCTCCGTGTGAATCAACAAACCCTGGTGCTTAGCAACAGCTTCAAAACAGTCGGCCGCAGCTTAAAAGCGTCTCTGTAGCTAAGCAACAGCTTCAGCTAGACCTTGCAGAGCCTGACTGGAAAAAAAAAGCAACCAGAAGTAAAAAAAACTTATAGGAAACGGCTCCTGAATTTTGCCGGTGGATAGAGCTTTCCGGACATTTAACCTCCGGTTAAACAAAAGTTTCCTGTACAATGACCCGGAGTTTGCAGTGGGTAATAACAGCGAATACTCTTCGTTCGTTGTTATGACCCCTACTTCAGGATTTAGCGCATGTGCATCTAAACGCGGAAATTCTGAATTGCAGTCAGTCATTCGCTGCTCCAACACTGGCTGCGGTGTGCCTCCCCACACCCCACCCCCACAACCGGTAATCAGGGAAATCAGTGGAACTGATGAAAACTTGGGTTTTCTGCAGTAATAAAAGAGCATAAGAAATAGGAGCAGGAGTAGGCCATTTGGCCCTTCGAGCCTGCTCCGCCATTCAATGAGATCATGGCTGATCTTCTGCCTCAACTCCATTCACCGGCCCTATCACCATATCCCTTGATGCCCTTACTAATCAGAATTCTATCGACTTCTGTTTTGAATATACCCAGTGACTGCGCCTCCACATCCCTCTGGGGTAGAGAATTCCAAAGATTCACCACCCTCTGTGTGAAGAACTTTCTTTGCATCTCAGTCCTGAATGGCCTACCCTGTATCCTGAGGCTGTGGCCCCTGGTTCTAGACTCCCCAGCCAAGGGAAACATTCTCCCAGCATCCACCCCATCAAGCCCTGTAATAATTTTGTATGCTTCAATGAGATCCCCTCATTCTTCTGAATTCAAGAAAATACAAGAGTTTAGTTTCAAACAGTACTGTATATTTCAAAAGAAACTAATTACAATGTTGTCTTCATCAGATTCGTCATCTTCCTCGAGAGTCTTTGGCATATTTTTCTGCTCCCTCTTTGATATCTTTAGGTACAAGCTCATGTCTGCCTTTTGTAATTTGCCCAACCCAGCTTAGCTCCAACTCGAAGGATTTATCCTTTACTTCATCGTGCACTATGTAGATTATTTTTGCAACTTCTTAAACCACTTATCTGCAAGTCATGTCTTTCATCTGCAGCTTCTCAATCTCTGTTTTTGCTGCTGCTTTAGCTTTTCCAATTGCACATCCCCAATAACCAAGGGACACTCCTGAAGGGTCAATCATGTACATCTGAGCTCCATCGTCCTTGTCGTTAAGACCCCATAATAAAGCTGCTTTGAAACGGCCTCACAGCACTATATAATGTCTATGCATGGACATACATTGCTACTCTGTCTGGCAGATGCCTCAGTGGAATATCATATTGCAAGGGAAGAAGCTTCCAACTATGGATATCAGTAAGAGACCGTGCATCTGCCAGAAGACCCACTGCTGCCATTCCTACAGACGATCAATGTTAAATATGTGTTTGTTGGAGCCCTGTTCATACAGTTTAGAAAGGACCAATTTCTCTACTCCAAACACTACTCCATCTTTACACCTTATCCCGATGGCTGTGCTATTGTTCTCTACAGCTTTCATGGCATATTCAACCTGGAATACTCGTCCATCAGGAGAGAAGGTGGATGTTGACAAATCATACCTGGTACTGATGGAGCTCATTCGGGACCGAACGATATAACTAACAGAAATCGGTTGCATAATTTGGACATATAGTGTAGCACTCTTCAGACCCAAGCGACAATATAAAAGCAGCTCGAGTTGCTCAGCCAGATACTCTCACCATGAAGGGACAATTTATTAATGCACATTTTGCAAGTCACCTTCACAGTGGCATTTACAGGAGGTCTGGGAGCACATTGCCTGCCCTGCATGCAACTCAAACTGGGAAAGGCAAAGTGGAACACTGAAAAGACCAGTGGACTGGTCAAGTGAAGCAATAAATGAAATGTTACACAGCCCAGCTCAGTGGAAGCTATGAAGCACCCCAAAAAATAACCATCCAATTACCAAGAAAGCCAGGGAACAATTGATGCTATTGAGCCAGACTGCAATATTCACCAAGTGGAAAGCAGTTCTGTGGCACCATGATTAAAGGATGGTTTATGCTCACAGCTTCCAATACTAGCTGGGATTGTTTTTTGGCGGGTGATGGGGAAGGGGAGAAAGAAACAAAAGAAGAATTCAACAAAACATTGAATTTCCAAATGCACATCATTGACATCAATTAGAAACAGCACCTGGGAATTGTATTCCAAGAATGTTTGTACACAGATTGCATTAGGTGTCGGCCATGGCTCAGTGGTAGCACTCTTGCCTCAGATTCAGAAAGTTGCGCGAGGGACTTGAGCACAAAATCTAGGCTGTCATTCCAGTACAGCACTGATGGAGTGCTACACTGCCGGATGTGCCATCTTTCTGACGAGACATTAAACCATGACCCATCTGTCCTCTCAAGTGGACGTAAAAGATCCCACGGCACTATTTTGAAGGGCAGGGGAGTTCTCCCTGGTGTCCTAACCAACATTTATCCCTCAACCAACATCACTAAAAAATAGATTCTCTGTTCATTATCTCTTTGCTTTGTGGGACCTTGCTGTGCACAAATTGGCTGCCACGTTTTGTGATATCCTGAGGTTGTGAAAAAGCCCTATATAAAACACAAGTCTTTCTTTTCTTTCTTTCATTCAAGCAGCTTTAGTCCATTACCTGGACTAATTCATTCAAGGAAGCCAAAGTACACAAGGATAGCTCTGGGAATTCAGCACATTTCAAGTCCCAGGTCCATTTGATCATTGCAGGCCTGTGGAGGCCAATGCTGCTTTAGGGATTTCCAACATACAGGAGACTTTTTTTTTTTTTAAATCCGGCACGGACGGGACCGACGTGGTGCCGGTTCATCAAAAATTCCAGATAACCGAACGCTATAGTAAAAGATGGGGAGAGCTGACAGCTCTGTATAAAGCAACAAACCCTGTTGCTTAGCAACAACTGTAGAACAATGGCCACAAGTTCCAAGCGTCTCTGTAGCTTAGCAACAGCTGCACCCACACCCTTGCACAGCAACAGCTGGAGGAAGGCAAATACAGTATGAAGTAAAACCTACTCCTGAATTTTGCCAGTTAACCGAGATTTCCGGTTATTTAAGTGCCGGTAAATCGAAAGTTTCCTGTATCAACAGTAATAATTGTATGGGGCTTTTAATAGTTTTGTTATGAACTATTTTCAATGTATTTTGTTAGAAATTTTATTTTTAGAACTCTATCATAGAATTACTATGAAATCAAGATAGCTGCTGAAATTAGTTTGAAAAATTCAGTTATTTAATTGGATGGCTTTGTAGCATTTGCTAGCTGCTTACAGATAGCTTAGTGTTTGCTGGAGTTATTTGTTGGTAATTATACTGTCCATTCATAATTCATTGTTTTTTCTTACTGGTATAATCATATTAACTGCAATGTATATTTTTCAATTAACTTGCTTGTTACTTTTTTTTTTTAGGGGGCATAGGTGGAAGTGTAACACTTTCCCTACATAATATATGCTTGCTAAAATAGATAAAAACATTTTTGGTTTCTCCAGAGAGGTCCTCTACTACAGCAAAAACAAAGTGCATTTATATAAGCGCCTTTAAAGTAGGAAAATGCTCCAAGACAATTAGTGCGAGGTACATGTTACAAGATATCCCCAACTAACATCTGAAAAATAGAATACAGAAAAACAGAAATATGACCCCACAGACCCTCTCAAATCCCCTTGCAGGCCCAAGGGTCTGGGACTCTGGTTTGAAAACTACATACTGCCAGCAAGCAGCTCACCTGCAGATCAACATCCAAAACTACTCTAAATGTCAGTTAGCCCAACCAGCTAAATTTAGTACAATGGATCAGAGGTTTTTCATGCCTTCGTGACTTTATCAACTACCATTTAGACAGGCTTTAAAATGAAATTTAAAATATATTTTTAAAAATTCTTCTGCCTGCATTTCATGCCACTTCTGTCCACAGTAGCAATGGGAGACCTTTACAAGAGGAGATCGTTGGCACAGACTAGACACATTCCCATGCGGGGAAAGGAAGGCCACACAAAGGTAAGAGCTCCCTGGATGACTAAAGATATAGAGAGATTAAAATTTAACAGAAAAAGGAGGCTTAGGATAAATGTCAGGTTCATAATTCAGTAGAGAACTAAGCTGAATACAAAAAGTACACAGAAGAACTGAAAAAGGAAAGCGGGGCAAAAAGAGTATATGAGAATAGAACAGTGGGTAACATAAAATGGAACCCAAAAGTCTTTTATAAACATATAAATAGTAAAAGTGTAGTCAAAGGACGGGGCTGATTAGGGACCAAAAAGGAGATCTTGTGGAGGCAGAGGGCATGGGTTCGGTACTAAATGAGCACTTTGCACCTGTCTTCACTAAAGAAGATGCTGCCAATGTCACAGTAAAGGAGGAGGCAATAGACAAACTGGATAGGATCAAAATAGATAAGCAGGAGATACTTAAAAAGTTGGCAGCGCTCAAAGTAAAAAAGTCAACGGGTCTGGATGGGAAGCATCCGAAGTTACTGAGGGAAATATGGGTGGAAATTGTGGAGGCTCTGGGAACAATCTTCCAACCCTCCTTAGATATGGGAACGGTCCCAGAGGACTGGAGGATTGCAAATGTTACATCCCTGTTCAAAAAAGGGGAGAGGGATAAGCCTGGCAACTACAGGCTGGTCAGCCCAACATCAGTTGTGGGGAAACTTTGAGAGATAATTATTGTCACTTGGAAACATTTGGGTTAATAAAAATGACAGCCAGCACGAATATGTTAAAGCCAAATCGTGTTCGACTAACTTGATTGAGTTCTATGATGAAGTAATGGAAAGGGTTAATGAGGGTAGCACGGTTGATGTTGCGTATATGGACTTTCAAAGGGCATTTGATAAAGTACCACATAATGGGCCGTATTTTCCGATCGGAGGCTTCCCGTGTGCGGAAGCCTCTGAACTGGAAAAAATCTACGCACTTACCCAAGGGCTCCCGAGGTGCGTATAGTTCCGAGGCTGGGCCTCTCGAACTCCAAGTGTGCAGGGCCTATGTATCCCAGGGGCGCATGCGGTTTGCAAGCATCCCTGGGGAGCCAATCAAAGAAGGGAATCTCCCTTCATACACTTGACAGATAGACCTGGCAAATATATGAATGGAGATCACCCCAAAAACACAAACAATTTAATGTTTTTAAATCATATTTTTAAAATTAGTTGAAATTACAATATAAATTAAATATTTTAAACAAAAATTAAATTTTTTGAAAAAAAAAGTTTTTTTTACAGGGCTAAAAATAAAAGTACCTTTTTAAAAAAAAGTATTGTTAATTTTTTCAACTCTTATCTTGGTAAAAGCAGGCCTTATGCCTGCTTTTACCAGGCGTAAGAATTCTAAAGATTTTCTGCAGGCGGAGGGTGTCCAGAAAGCGGAACTATCCGCCCGCAGAGGCCCTTCTCTAGGGTAGACGTCGGAAATGCTGGTTTTCAGTGCATGCCTGAAACCGGCATTTCCGATGTCCCTATGGGTGGATACACACCTGTAGGGATCGGAATATCTGGGCCAATAGATTTGTTAGCAAAATTGAAGCCCATGGGATTAAAGGAGCAGTGGCTGCTGGATATGACATTAAGGGACAGAAAGCAGAGAGTAGTGGTGAGCAGTTGTTTTTCAGACTGGAAAGAAGTGTGCAGTGGTGCCCCCAGGGGTCAGTGTTGGGACCACTGCTCTTTTTTGATATATAATGACCTGGACTTAATCTCAAAATTTGCAGATGCCACAAAACTCTGAAATGTAGTAAACATCGGGGAGGATAGTAACAGACTCCAAGAGGATATAGACAGACTGATGAAATTTGCAGGCACATGGCAAATGAAATTTAATGTAAAGAAGTGTGAAGTGATTCATTTTTAGGAAGGAAGAGAGGCAAGATAAATCAAATGGTACAATTTTAAAGAGGGTGCTGGAATAGAAAGTCTTTGAAGGTGGCCAGACAAGTTGAGAAGGCTGTTAAAAGGCATACGGGATCCTTGGCTTTATAAATATAGGCAGAGTACACAAAAGCAAGGAAGTTATGCTAAACCGTCATAAAACGACGGTTAGGCCCCAGCTTGGAGTATTGTGGCTAATTCTGGGTACCACACTTTAGGAAGGATGTCAATGCCTTAGAGGGGGTGCAGAGGAGATTTATTTGAATGGTACGAGGGATGAAAGACTTCAGTTACATGGAGACACTAGAGAAACTTGAGTTGTTCCCCTTAGAGCAGAGAAGGTTAAGGGGATATTTGATAGGTGTTCAAAGTCCATGAAGGGTTTTGATACAGTAAATAAGGAGAAACTGTTCCTAGTGGCAGAAGGGTCAGTAACCAAAGGACATAGATTTCAAGTAATTGATGAAAGAACCAGAGGTGACATGAGAGAAAAAAAAATTATGCAGAAGGTTGTTAATGATCTAGAATGCACTGCCTGAAAGGGTGGTGGAAGCAGATTCAATAATATTATTCAAAAGGGCATTGGATAAATATTTGAAGAGGGAAAATGTGCAGGGCTATGGGGAAAGAGTAGGGGAGGGGGACTAATTGAATAGCTCTTTCAAAGTGCTGGCACAGGTATGAATGCCGAATGGTCTCCTTCTATGCTGTATTATTCTATGATTTATAATGGAAACTGCTTATATAAATGTGCCACACTGTAATTACACAATCCCACCGGTGGTGCTGCTATAATACCTCAGTTTAGCAACTCCCATCTCTTCAGCCTGTACTGCAGAGAAATTCCTATGCTGCGACAAACTCTACTTCTCAGCTTCCCAAACTGCCCTAACTTTTGTCAAAGTATTATACATAAAAGACAGAATGCAAGTCTTTCAAATGGGGATTACACCTCCAAATTCATGTCATTACTCACCTCACCCACCTTCCCCCCCCCCACCAAACTCCTGATCTCTAACCTCCCTCGACCCAAAAGCTACACTTGTTCTTCAGTGTGCAACTGACTGACTAGCATATTTATAAACATATCAGGCCAGAATTTGCAGTGGGTAATAATGGCGAACACCGTAATTACCACTTTGAAACTGACTGCAACTTCAGGATGTAGCGCATGCACATCTAAATGCAGAAATCCTGAAGTTGGGGTCAGTCATTCACGGCTCCGACACTGGCTGCACGGTGTCACCCCACCACCCCCTCCCCCCCTCCCCCTCCGCAATAGCCGGCAATCAGTGAAATCAGCAAAACGGACAAAAACATGGGCTTTTCCGTGGTAATAATGCTGTTAAATACCCCATTAAATGTTAGGCCTTGTTGGATTAGGTGTAACTGGGGTTTTAACAGCATATTGACTGCTAAACAAATGTTATGGCCCTGAAAAAATAAACAACATTTTTGTGTCAAATTCCTCCATTATGATAAAAATTACAATTTTTAAGCAACTTTAAAAAATATATTTTAAAGTTTGTTCAGTGTATTACAGGTTCTACCTTATTCCCATGAGAACCCCAATTGTTGTTTTGTTCTTTTAACATTTTTTTTTTTTAAAGTCAGGATAAAAGCAGCTTCTCATTTTCTGGTTCCCTGTCTATTCTGCAATGCGATTGGCTGCTTAGACAGCTTATTGACGTCACAGCAGATCGCACTTGGAAATTCCCACTATAGAGCGCTGAAATCAATTACGCCTCAAAATAGGCACACGTCTTGCCACAGAGATTGCAAGATCTCTGTGGGCATGTTTCTTCGGGGCTAGCGGTGAACGTCTTTGCTTCACCGCTGACTGCAAATTCCGGACCATAGAGTACATTCCTCAAATCCATTTTAGTCCACTCATTTCTTATAATGCATTCTAATTTTGCAACAAGTATATATATTTAGTACATTTGTAGCTACAGCACAATTCCAGAAACTGACCAATTAACAGAGGAGAGCTGTTTATCAGATTTTGACTACACATATGGGTGTGAAGGAAAAAACACACACACATACAGGATCATCGCTGGAGACAAGTGTAGTGCTTTTAAAACCAGCTACAAGCAAGTGGGTTTAACAGATCAAAGTACATTGTTGTGCTTGTGTACAAACTACAAATATCACTACTGCACATGCAATAATCAAGACCAACACTATTTACATGCAAACTGGAAACCTACTATAAAAATTAATTTCCAAGTCTAATTATAAACAATGAAAGTCACCTCTAACTGGCCATATACAAATTCACTGGGAAAACTTCCTTCACATTGAATCACAAACATCACTAAGCCAATACTACGGCAAAATCATGACTTGCAAAAATTCACATTACTCAGAATGCAAGTTTCTGCGTTAATGTAAAGTAAAGCTTACAAAAAATATAGCATATAGCTATCAAAAAGGGAATTGGATAAATTACCTGAAGGAGAAAGAATTGCAGGGATATGGAGAAAAGGCCGGGTAGTGGGACTAACTGGATTGCTCTTCAAAGAGCCAGTGCACACTCGATGGGCAAAACGGCCTCCTTCTGTGCTGTACTATTCTATGATTCTATAAAATATGATTTAAATCCAAAAGCAGTTTCAATTTATTTCAAATATGATTTTTTTTTTTAATTTTAATTTAAAATGATGACTGCCAGCCTGGTGAGAAAATGAATCCAGAATTTACAATGTTCGAATGCAAATACTGTAGAGTAAATCTCAGCGAACCAGTCTTGCCCGTATGCAGTCATGATAAACATCACACTATGTAGGTTTCCCATACCTTCAAAACACCAAGCCGCTTCCATTTTAACATTACCTGGTCATTGAATTTTTTTTGGAGGGGGACTGAGTGACTACTTTTGCATAATTAATTCTTGCTTTGATTAAAATCACGTGTTTATGACTATACTAGAAACTCCATTACCCTTAGCCCAATTATCCTCCAAAATTTTCACAGGACAAAGCCATGAGAGAGATACTGTCTCACTGCATAGCCTGGAAACATCAATCTCCTCCTGCCTGACAGAAGTACAGTAAAGAGTGAAAGGAGGCCGTTTAGCTTACTGAAGTTCCCCACCTCCCACACAATATCCCAATACACACCGCCTAGCTTCGACTATATTTAAGACCCTTTCATCTTGCAGTTCGGGTTCACACACACCTACAAAGACAGAGAGGAGAGGGAGGGAAGAGAGAAGAAAGAAAATGGTCTTGCTCGTCAACCTAACATTTTTATACTTAAAATACACCCCCGGTGTACTTTGGAGGCTGACTCAGTACACACAATATGGACATGCTCCGGTTCAGAGAGAATGAACGTGCAGTGCCCCAACATAATGATGCAAGCAGAAGTTCGGAGAATTGACATGGCACCTATGTCATGTCTGTGTACTTGGGGTTGCTGTCTGCGGAATTATAGTATAACCTCATGTTTTTGGCTGCCACGTTTCCTACATTACAACAGTTACTACACTTCAAAATAGTACTTCATTGGCTGTAAAGCGCTTTGGGATGTCCGGTGGTCGTGAAAAGCTCTATATAAATGCAAGTCTTTCTTTTCTTACTTTACAAGTTTCTACTGTCTTTAGATTAAACTTCATTTCTGCTTTAAAAGAAACTGCATGTCAATTATATTTTAAATGACTGCTACACTGCAGTAGTAAACAATCTGTTTTGTGTAAATTTAATCACTGCCAGAAAAAAAGGGTACAGTTTCCAACACTGAAATCAGTTCATGCTATTGAAATGAAGCTAGTGACATTATCGGCCTAAAGAAAGCAAGAACTTGATCAGAAGCACCTATTTGGGAAAAATATATACAGAAAAATACAAAACTGGTACTTTTACTAAAAGCAAAATCCATATATTTAAAAAAAACTCAGGATGTGGGCCCTGGATTAGGCCAGTATTTATTGCCCATCCCTAGTTGTCCTTAAGGTGGTGGGCCACTTTCTTGAACCCCTGCAGTCCATATGGTGAAGGTGCTGCCACAATGCACCTGGAGGTGACAGTGTTCCCATGCACCTGCAGTGCATCCCAACATGCTGCAGCTATGGTACATCAATGATGGAGGGGGTGGATGGGGTGTCGATCAAGCGATTGCTTTGTGCTAGATAATGTCGAGCTTCCTCAGTGTTGTTGGAGGGGCACCCATCCAGGCAAGTGGAGAATATTCCATCACACTCCTGACTTGTGCCTTGTAGGTGGTAGAGGCGCTTTGGTGAGTCAGGTGGTGAACCACTCACAGCAGAATACGCAGCCTCTAACCTGCTCTAGGAGCCACAGCATTTATGTGGCTGCTCCAGTTCAGTTTCTGGTCAATGGTGACCCCCAGAATGTTAATATACTTGGATTTAAGAGATTCTGGTTTTAAAATTGAATTGTATTGACTTAAATATATAAATGAATTACTTGAAAAGTATAATTTCTATAAAACTTAGAAATGAACAACAGCATACTTGACTACTACCCATATAAAATTTCCCAGTATAAACATTCTCTTGAGGCTCACAAAGATCCCTGGCTTCTTCCCCCATCCCCATCCCACTTTCACAATTTACTGAGTGTAACTTTATGGATTACTTCCAGTGGAGCTACTATAGCACTTTAAAGAACAAAACAACCACTGGCTGTGATCAGAATAGTTTTCATTTACAAAATAGACGGCCAGTTATACCTGCATGTTTACAGCATGGTGGCACAAATGCACAGAAACCAGCTCAGCGTACTTAACAAGAAAAGGTGGGTCTGCGCCGCAGTCAGTTGTAGAGATTAGGTCCTTTATATTTAGGAGTCATGTCGACAGCACAAGAACTACATATCCACAGTCAACAGCACTCCAAAAGTAAAACCGCCTTGCCTTACAAATTATGCCAATCACCAACCACCTCTGGGTGAAGAAGCTGAATTTTATAGCACAGGAGGTGGCATTACAGCCCACCTCTCCTGCACTGACTATCCATTTAGTCCCATCTCCCACACCCTTTTAATTTTTTGTATTTCAAATATTAAATCGTTTTCATGTTAAAAGGTTCCATTTTGTTTTGGTACCCTAAATACCCTTTGTGCTCTTTTAGCTATTTTAAATTTATGCCCTTTAAATAGTTTCTAAATTTACTTCTCACCGATTTAATATTCATGTTCTCGCGCCCTATTAGCCAATTTACCTGGAATATTTTTAAGAACGTCTTAAAGGAGGGAGAGGTTTAGGGAGGGAAATCCAGAGCTTAGGATCTAGGCAGCTGAAGGCATCGTCACCAATGGTGGAGAGATTAAAATCAGGGATGCCCAAGAGGCCAGGTGGAGGAGTGCAGCAATCTCGGAGGGTTGTAGGCAATGACCCCCCTAATTTTTTTTGGGTGTGCAAACAAACTGTGCGGCCCTTTCAAAATTTCAGGCATGCGCGAAATATCCCATTGTGCAATCGGCCTTGCACGGGACCTCCAGACAGCTGCACGGCTGAACCGGAACATTGGTTGTAGAGCTGGAGGAGATTACAGAGATAGAGGCGTGAGGCCATGGAGGGATTTGAAAACAAGGATGAAAATTTTAAAATTAAGGTGTTGCCAGATCAGGAGCCAACATAGGCCAGCAAGCACAGGGGTGACGGCTGGACGGGACTTGGTTCGAGTTAGGATATGAGCAGCAGAATTTTGGATGAGCTCAAGTTTAGAGGTACATAGAAACAGTAGGCCATTCAGCCCCTTGAGTCTGGTTCACCAAGCCCCTTGAGCCTGGTCCACCATTCAATTAGATCATGGCTGATCTGTACCTCAGTTCCATTTACCCACCTTGGTTCCATATCCCTCAATACCCTTGTCCAACAAAAATCGCAATCTTGAAAATCTCAAGAGATCCTACAGATTTATTTGGGAGGGGGGTGGGGGAGTTCCAGATTTCCACTACCATGTGTGAAGAAGTACTTCCCCCATAATTTAATCCTTTAAGCCCTGGTATCATTCTGGTGAATCTGCGCAGTACCCCTTCCAGGGTCGATATATCTTTCCTGAGTTTCGATGCCCAAAATTGAACGCAGTACACCAGATTGGATCTGACCAAGACTCTATACAACTGAAGCATCACCTCTTCATTTTTGAATTCCAACCCCCTTGAGAGAAAAGCCAACATCCCATTAGCCTTAGTGATTACTTTTTGTACCTGTGCACTAGCTTGTGATGTATACATAGACACGTAAATCCTTCTGCTCCTCCAAAGCTCAAGTCTCTCACCATGAATAGTATTTTCTAATGTGTCTTTCCCAGATTCAAAGTGGATGGCCTCACACTTCCCCATATTAGCCTCCATAGGGCATAGTTTTGCCCATTCATTTCATCTGTCCATGTCCCTTTGTAACATCCTGCTCCCATCCACACAACTTGGATGTACAACTCTCTGTACCTTTATCAAAAGTTGTTATATATGGTGAAAAGATTCTGTATCTTTCCTCATAGTTCATTCTTATTGCACTTCAAATTATTCTTGACTCTTTATACAGGAATCCCGCCCCAACCGTGGTTTTGCCATACGCAGATTTCACATATACACGGTTTCCACTCCGACTATTTTTGTCAACCATGGCAGTGAAATTCGCGTATCCGCGGTTTTTAATTTAGGAATAAAAGGTAAAAAACCATGATTTTTGCGCTATTTATATGCTTTTTTATTGTGTTTAGCGAATTTGCCGACCGCAGTTTTACTAACCACGGGGGTTTTCAGGGACGTATCCCCGCGGTTTTACTAACCACGGGGGTTTTCAGGGACGTATCCCCCGCGGTTTTACTAACCACGGGGGTTTTCAGGGACGTATCCCCCGCGGTTGGGGAAGGATTCTTGTATTAAAGAAATTGTGTGGGGATCAGAATTGAGCACAGGTAGTTTCAACAGTGCATTGTAAAGCATTAGGACAACCTCTGGCTATATATCCTGATATTCTATTTGCTTTTTTAACTGCTTCATAAAAGTAATACATTTATTGTTCCTTTGAGCCTCCATGCTAACTGCCCCATGCATTGCATAGTCATCCAATGTACGAAATCTTACATGTCAGTATTAAATTTGATTTAATTTGCTAATCTACTGCCAAGCCCTTATACAAATCTATTAATTTGAAGGATATTTTCTCCAAAGAAATCACAGTAATTTGAATTAAGCAAAAACATAGCACAGGTGTCACTTTTGTAATAAAAAAATCATGCCAACAGATAATTCAAGAGTAGACAGTACATCTTCTATCGCTACAGCTGTATTTTTGTATCAGTAATTTTTAATCATCTAGCAAATAGTTTTCAGGTCCAGATCATTTATGGAAGTTAGAAAGGGATGAAGCGCCGACACCTGCAGAACTTCCCCATATCTGACATTAAACTTTTCATAAGTACTCCATTTCCTACTTTTTAAAACCAATTTATCCAGTTCCACTTGCTTTTAGTTTAATTAGACATCTATATCCTAGGGAGTTTGAGCACCTATTTTACAGCCAAAAAGAAACAGAGAATATTGGCAGGCAAGATCTTGGCTTCTAAATTCGCGCTGGCTGTTTTATCATGCCATTACATTATGCTATTACGATGCACTTACAACTCTAGCCGCCGACTCCATTACTGTAACCGTTACTGATGTTAGGCTAAAGGGCCTTTAGTTCTCTGGATCAAATTTGTCACCATTCTTAAATTCAGATACTATGGTAGCAGTTTCTGTCCTTCACAAGCGCCTAATAAATCTGTCAATGATAGGTAATGACCCACAAGTTTCCTCCCTCATCTCCTTCAGCACCATTGGACATATGCCAACTGAGCAAGAGGATTGGTTAGCTCTCATTCTGTTTAACTAATCAAGGAGCTCCGTCCACCACAATGACTTCACTTGGGTATTCAATGGACTACAAGAATTGGACAGTAAGTTAGCTTTATTATTTTTAGTAAATACACAGAAAATAGTCAAATTAATTATATTTTCAATGTCACTTGTATTCTTTAGAATTCTAATGTTCTTTAAGTAAAAAAAAGTTATAATCTGGACAATATTGCTTTAGAATTGTGTTTCCATCTACACAGCTTTTTAAAAAAAACACAGCCAATACCTTTGCAGTAAGAACAGGAGTAGGCCATTTGGCCATTCAATAAGATCATGGCTGATCTTCTACCTCATCTCCACTTTCCCGCATTACCCCCATATCCCTCGATTCCCTTAATATCCAAAAATCTATCGATCTTGGTCTTGAATATACTAAACGACTGAGCCTCCACAGCCCTCTGGGGTAGAGAATTCCAAAGATTCACCACCGAGTGAAGAAATTTCTCCTCCTCTCAGTCCTAAATGGCTGACCCCATATTCTGAGACTGTGACCCCTGGTTCTAGACTCCCCAGCCAGGGGAAACATCCTCCCTGCATCTACCCTGTCAAGACCTGCAAGAATTTTGTATGTTTCAATGAGATCACCTCTCATTCTTCTAAACTCGAGAGAATATAGGCCTAATCTACTCAATCTGTCCTCATAGGACAATCTCCCAATCCCTGGAACCAGTCTGGTGAACCTTTGTTGCACTCCCTCTATGGCAAGTATATCCTTCCTTTAGTAAGGAGACCAAAACTGTACACAATACTCCAAGTGTGATCTCACCAGGGCCCTATATAATTGTAGCAAGACATCTTTACTTTTATACTCAAATCCTCTTGTAATAAAGGCCAACATATCATTTGCTTTCTTAATTGCTTGCTGTACCTGCATGTTAACTTTCAGTGATTTGTGTACAAGGACACCCAGGTCCCTCTAAACACCAACATTTCCCAATCTCTCACCATTTAAAAAATACTCTGCTCTTCTATTTTTCCTACCAAAGTGGATAACTTCGCATTTCTCCACATTATATTCCATTTGCCATGTTGTTGCTCACTCACTTAGCTTGTCTATATCCCCTTGAAGCCTCCTTGCATCCTCCTCACAACTTACATTCCCAACTAGCTTTGTATCATCAGCAAACTTGGATATATTACATTTGGACCCCTCATCCAAATCACTGATATAGATTGTAAATAGCTGAGGCCCAAGCACTGATCCTTGTGGTACCCCACTAGTTACAGGCTGCCAACCCGAAATGACCCGTTTATTCCTATTCTGTTTTCTGTCCGTTAACCAATCTTCAATCCATGCTAGTATATTACCCCCATCCCATGAGCCCTAATTTTGTTTAATAACCTCTTGTGTAACACCTTATCGAATGCCTTCTGAAAATCCAAATACACCACATCCACTGGTTCCCCCTTATCTATTCTGCTAGTTAAAACCTCAAAAAACCTTGTAACAGATTCGTCCTGATTTCCCTTTCATAAATCCATGCTGACTCTGCCCAATCCTATTATTTTCTAAGTGCCCTGTTACCATGTCCTTAATAGATTCTAGCATTTTCCCTACTACTGATGTCAGGTTAACTGGTCTGTAGTTCCCCGTTTTCTCTCTCCCTCCTTTCTTAAATAGTGGGGTTACATTTGCTACCTTCCAATCTGTGGGAACCGTTCTAGAATCTATGGAATTTTGGAAGATGACAACCCATGCATCCACTATCTCTATAGCCACCTCTTTCAAAACCCTAGGATGTAGGCCATCAGGTCCAGGGGATTTATCAGCTTTCAGTCCCATTAATTTCTCCAGTAATTTTTTTTTCTAATACTAACATTCATATAGGACTCCCAGAGTTTTCCCACACCTTTTCCCCTAATTTTTTTTTATTTCAAACCAAGAAAGATTACTTTAATTTGCATTACTTGTATTGTATTTGCCTTCCATTGGTATTTCTGTACCATAAGTACAATACCAAATTTGTGGAACTCCAGGTTATTCAATTTCCATTATCCAGCATTATGGCAGACTACAGTTGAATTGAATGGTTATGTCCAGAATAAAATAATCAGTAAATAGTACACGTTCCCTGTAACACCATGGCTATACTGAGGGTTGATATAACTGGTTTGAATGCAGGAACAGTTTTACTTGCTGGCTATATTAAGAATTGAAAGGATGTAAATGAAGAACAGTGATCTCATAACAGAAGCCAACTAATGTATTATTCAACAGTCAGTACTTTTTGCTGATACTATTTTGAACATTTCACAGATGCAAGACAGAGGAAAATGACCAAACAGGCATATAAAGAATCAAATAAGCAATGCAAAAAGGAGTCAGTAAAATACAAGTCTCAAAATTCCACAGGCTTACTCTAAAGCTTCCAACACAATGGAATGCCGGAAAGCATCTTTGGAGAATTGTATTCCCATAACATTTTAACATCAAGTAATTGTGGTTTCTATCCTTTAGGACAAAAATGTCCTCTCCATCTATATTTTTAAATAGTTAATAATCCTGAAAAAAATTGCAACTAAAATATACTGTGCATGCAACTAAAACTTTGAACTACTCCCAAGAGACATGTGAAGTCAATTGTTTGGCAGCGTTTCCCTCAGGCTTCTCAAATACATTTTTTAAGACATTTCTGCTCCCCCTTTCTACCCCCATCAAGAAAATGAGACATCTACTCTTGGCCGTTCACAAATGCTCAAGATGACTCGCCCAACTATACTCTCTCTGGTGAGGGCCTCATTAGAAACATAGAAGATAGGAGCAGGAGTAGGCCATTCGGCCCCTCAAGCCTGCTCCGCCATTCAATGAGATCATGGCTGATCATCCAAATTCAGTACCCTGCCCCTGCCTTCTCCCCATACCCCTTGATCCCTTTAGCCTCAAGAAATATATCCAACTCCTTCTTGAATATATTAGCACTGAAAAGACTAATAAGTGACCAGGTAGAACTATGGACACAACCTTGAATTATACACTGATACAGCACAGCACGTCACGGCGTCAGCATACCACCTTTGCTTTCTCTCCTCCCCCTCAAACAATTTGTATGCAAGTAGTGTACAAGGGTACAGTATACTGCTTTTGGTCAAGAATAAGCCTCTCATTTCAAACTAGAATAAATGCAGCAAACAGCCTCCAAATCCTACATCACATCCACCAAGATTACATCCAAGCTGGTGGTCTGGCAATGGTGTCTCCACTCTGGTATAATAAAAACCCCAGAATCCAATGAAGTCATGACATTAACACATTGAAGCTGCAGTGGATACCTACAATACACTTTCGACTCCTTGCATCAGTAGACTATGCATTGGTAGATAGTATGGGCAGGAAATACTGACTGCTCCAGCTTCTTCCAAAACTCACGAGCACCAGACAGGCAGATATACAGTAACGCTTCAAGTTTCATGGGAACACCCAACTTTTGTGGAAGTATAACAGATATTACACCAACATGGTCCAAAGCTACAGTACTAACTTTTGAATGTCAGTATGTAATGAATTTACCATTTTGGCTCAATCATCAAATTGTCAATTTTTAGCTGCTTCTGAATAATGAAAAAAGGCGACAGGAGATTTGGGCATGAGAAACACTCAAAAACAAACTGACTTCGATGATTTTTCTGGACTAGTCAACAATTTTTAAAACATTTTTATGAATGAGCTAACCTGGCAATCAATCAGACAGCGAGTTTTCATTCATAGAGGAACTGGGAAGCCTCCAGGCCCCAAGGAACTAATGTACAACAAAAGGTTCAAGCAACTAAATTTATTTTTATAGGAAAAAAGCAGACTGAAGTGAACACAAGTATGCTTAATATATGATTTAGATAGTAAGCAAGCTACTTAACTTGAACAGTGAGCACAGTACTAGAGAAAATGAATACAAAATTCACAAATCTCAAGCAAATTGGGGGTGGGGAATAATGATCTTCACCATAGTGGATATATAGAGTAGAGACTCCAAAGATGTAGGTGGCTGACTTAGGTTCCACCGACACTTTTAAAGGGCATCTCTGTTCAGAAGGGTGAAGGAGGGCTATGGAATTTTTAAATGGTATGGGATTTGTTTTTAGGGAAGGTGGAGGAAGTAACATGTGTGTTCAGTAATCTAGGGTATTGACAGGTAAGGGGTTAGGGCAGTCCAACATGTACTTGAAGGACTAATTTGCAAGGTAACGGGGAAAAAGTTGGGACTAAATTGGACAGTTCTTTCAAAGAGCCGGCACAGGCACAACAGGCCGAATGGCCTCCTTCTGTGCTGTAAGATTCCATGATTCTAATAGAACTAGGCATGGACACTGGGTGCAGCTGGTTTGTTAGGCCTAATGGCCTTTCCACACTGGACTTTTAAGTTCCTAAATAGCTAATGAATTGTTTAATGATGCCAAATTTACTTGCTGATGACCAGAGATCAGACAGAAGTACTGGGGGGGGGGGGGGGGGGGGGGGGGGTGCAAACCTTTTTACAGATTTAAAAATTACCACTTGGTGAAATATACCCCAGAAAAAACTGCAATTCCATTCCAGGGTGATACTACAACTTTATGATGAGGCCCCTGAAGGGGGTGGGGAAATATTAAAATGAGTCAGATAGTTGATAATACAAGAACAAACTTGAATTTATATAGCAGTCAATTAAATAATTTGAAGTGTAGTCACTTGTAAAGTAGGAAAACACATTAGCCAAGCCACATAGAGCAATGTTCCACAAACATCAATGGGATAAATGATCAGATATTTGTTTTCAAATGACGTTGGTTGAGGAATAAATAAAGCTCCCCTGCTCTTCTTTAAAGAGTGCTATGGGATCTTTCACGTCCACTTCAGGGGACAGATGCCCAGGGCCTTGGCTTAATGTCTCATCTAAAAGACAGCGCAGCAGTCAATTAGTAATGCACTGAAGTGTTAGTCTAGATTATGTGCTCAAGTCTCTAGTGTGGGGCTTGAACACACGACCTACTGACGCAGGTCAACAGTGCCCTGAACTACAATTAGATTATCTCCAATGCAGTACCTGTACTGAAATAAATGCACCTGTGATTGCACACAACCTCACTGAGCCCAGTCTCTATGTGCATCAAGCTCTTTCCCACTGCCCTTGCATACTCATAATCCACTCTTTAAAAAAGGTCCATCCTCCAACTACCGGTTTTAACAATCTCCCTTTCTGCTTGAAAGTCTTCGAATGGGCCATCGTCATGCACCTACATGCTCAGCTCACATTGTTCAAATCTCTCAAGTCCACTTTCCACAAAAGCACAAAAATTGCATTGCACAAAGTCTGACTGTGACCATAGTGACTTATCCCTCCGTACCCGCACATTTCATCACTCCATCATCTGAAGTTCACCTTCATGGAACTGACTTCACTTTGTTCTACTCTTACCTGCTCCAATGCAGCTAGCCTCTCTCATGTAATGACTTCTTTGGCTTCTCCATGTGATCACCTCAGTCTCGTCTCAAGGTTCAGCTGCAGCACCCTTTTCATCCACATGCTGTGCCTCAACGACATCATCCATAGACAGGAGGTCAGCATTTACATGCGACTTCCGACACCTAGTTCTACCCCTTTCCCACATTGTGCTATCCAACAGTCCATTCGTGGATGAGCAACAATTTAAGGTTCTCTGCAAAAACTGCACCCTAGCCCCCAATTCTATCCCCCTCCCTGACTGTTTGCTCAGGCCAAATACAACCATGCTCAACCTCACTGTTCCTTTGATCCGGTGCTGAACTTAGCTTCAAACCGAACATGCTAGCAACTATTTTGCACCTTCACAATCTTGCCCTTTCCACCCCCCACTGCCAGAAACCCTAATCCAAGGCTTCGTCACCTCCAGGCTTAATGATTGCAACCACTAGCCAAGTTCTATTCTGCATAAACAACTGCTTGTCGAAAACCACCAAACACTATTCTGTACTGCAACCATTCCCCATCACCTATGCCCTTGCAAGCTCAACTCTCACCCTGAACACAATTTCAAAATCCTGGTCTTCATCTACAAATCCTACCATGGCCTTGACCCTCCCTACCTCTGCAACTTGCACCATGCTTAAGCATCAGTGCACAACCTCCACCCAGAAGCCTGTTGCCTCCCCTGTATCTCTCTCTGCTCCAACTCTGGTTGCAGTCATCAGCCAGCCATCAGATATTCTGCACAGATTAACAAGCTATAAGAAGTAACATAGCTTTGATGCCCTAAGAGTGATAGTCCTTTCAATTATTCCAGTTAGCTTTTTATTCATCTTTTATTGTGTGATAATTTAGCAGGGTTGATTAAGCCCTGTAAAGCAAAATATTGAAATCCAATATCTGAAGAGTAAGATTTTGAACTCAAGAATTAATTTCAGTTTAGCACATCCCAATTCCTGACAGCGGACACTGCACTCAGTGAAAGTGGGATCATTCTAGCTTTAATTATGTATTTAAGAGCGTATTAGGACAGGATGGATGGACTAGTAGTTTTTATTTTTCCTATCCTTGTTCGTATATCCATCGCCATTCATTATGGTTGTGAAATCTCACTTTTTAGGACAGGAAGGTGATAAGAACATGAAACGTCGTCAGGATAGAAGACCAGGACAACTACACTAAATAATTACACATTGTACCAAGAGACTGACTATTTTGCATATGTTACAAGATTATCCAATGTTTTATGTATAAAATTCAAACAATAATAGTATTTCAAACTCCTGACACAAAAATAGAAACAATTTGCCAATTTCACATGGTGTCAGCCTTGGCTCAGTGGTAGCACTTTCACTTCGGAGTCAGACGTTGTGGTTTCAAGCCCCACTCCAAGACTTTGATTCATTCATGGGATGTGGGTGTTGCTGGTAAGGCCAGCATTTATTGCTCACTTGAGCACAAACTAGAATGCCACTGAGGGAGTGCTACACTGTCGGAGGTCCTGCCTTTCAGATGAGACATTAATTCAAAGCCCTGTTTGCCCTCACAGGTGGATAGAAGAGAGCTGGGGTGTTCTCATGGTGCCCATGCCAATATTTATTCCTTAACCAACATCAGCAAAATAAATGATCTCATTGCTGTTTGTGGGACCTTGGAATGAGGTAATGATCAGATCTAAATTGGCTGCATGTTTCCTCACATTACAACAGAGACTACAGCCAATTAAGTGCTTTTGAAGTGTAAAGCACTTTGGGACGTCCCAAGGATGTGAAAGATGCTATATAAATGCAAGTTCCCCCTTCCTTCAATTTTCCTTAATTCTTTTGACCAGTACCAATATTTTATTTCCTTTCCCCCCCACCACCACCCTTCCCAGAAGCCTTCCAATTCAGGCCCAACCAGTACTAATTCCACTACTTCCTCACAATGAAGTTCAAACAATGTTCCTTTCTGTTTGTAAATGACTAGGTATTTCATAATAAATTTCAGTCAAATTTAAAATCTATTACAATTTGCCTATACCCGGTGAGAATTATTATGGCAATATATTGTTGTACTCTCATAATCCACATTAAAAAAACCAAGGCCTTATAACCTTCCTTCTCTCAATATATTTAATTGAATAATCTAAAGAAAAAGAGCAAAAAGTGTGGCAGTGCCAAATTTTAATCATCCTACAGTGCTTTTATATTGAAATAGACACTGAAAATATATCAGCCACCGCTTCACTAAACAAAATAGATTTATATAATATATATATTCTCAAATATAAGCTTTCTAGTTAAAAACCCAATGCGCCAAAGGAACAATCTACAGTATATAAAAAAAGATAAAGCTTATTGAATAAAAACAGAAAGTGGGGTAGAAATGTTTTGAATATAACAGAGACTTTGGTGGAGATAAAAAGTCAAAAGCTGGATTGAATGCCGTGTCATTGAGTCTTTAAATCTTCCCACAACAAAACAGTATGTGTATTTTTTCCAATATACAAATTTCATTAAGTTTCTCTCCAATCAAAGAAGGCTTTTTTTTTTTAATTGATTGAATATACTCTTTGCAAAAATACCAAGCATCAATGCAATATGAATACCTGAACAGATGTAAATGAATTGTGATGGAACAAATGAGTGATCAGGAAAACTACACACTTTCAAGGTTTAAATCTGAAATATATTACTTGCTTAATGACTCCACTATGAAATTTGTAACGTATGTGAATATTTCATAAATTGCCTACATGCAAAATACACAGGAGTAGAATTGTAGATTTTGATCTCCCAAACTTGGATTACATTTAGAGAGTATTGTGACCATACAGCACTTGAGTGAAGTACTGGCTGTAATAATGGCAGGACAATTTTGTGGTGATGAATTCAGAGTTATCACATGAGTCCAACAGGTGCACATGCAGAAATATTTGTGTTTCTAGTGTATTGGCACCAATATATACAAAAATAAACCAGGTGACATTAAATTCTAAAAGAAATGAGATGTGCCAACATCTAAAATTGCCATCAAAAATGAAAAACTGAGTACCTTTGCATGCAATTCTTAAATGTCCCCAATGCACTACTTCTCTACCTATGCTTGTAAAATATCAGCATCTATATTTCTCCCCTGCACTTCCTTATTTCCCCCCCTACTGCACGAGACCATGTCTTATCTACCAAAAGGGAAACTGAATGTATGTATCGTTCCATGTTGGTATTATATGCCACGAAGAACATCTTGCACGGTTTGGAAGATGGGGTGGGGGTAGGGGGCGGGGAAAAGAGGAAAAGTTGCATCTGGCCAGACCTATTCTAATAAAGCCTAAATTCAGCAAAATACTATATTCCATTATATACACAGAAACTCGATGATGCTTTTCAATCCCTCACTACAATTTTTAAAATATATTATGCTTGTTCTAAAACAAGGTATTTTCATTCTATACGATAGCAAAATACTGTGGATGCTGGAAATCCGAAATAACAACAGAAAACGCTGTTTTCAGAACACATATTTTCATTCTATGTTCCTTTGTGGAAGAAATGGATCTCCGTCTGCTATGGCTTGTGTAATGTTACATTTTATAAATATCCAACTAAATACCAAATACATATCTTCAGTTTCTTTCATTACCACAACTTTGATTATGTGAATCAAATGTATTTATATGACTACCAACCTATTTATAGAGTTTTCCATTATAACATTATCCCTGGTAAGCCTAAGCCTACGAATGCTAGTCTCCTGACTTTTTCATGTTACATCACAAGATCGGTTACAGGACCATCAACTACTGCATTAAAACAAATGGATGCCCAAATATTAACTTAGGAGAGAGGAAACATTTTAAATTTTATCGACTCCAAATGATCAGCACAAACCTTCAGTTTTACATCATTAAAAATAAGTTCTGAAATGATGACTGGAAAAATCTCAATGGCTGCCAGTTATACTTAACCCTTATCTCTGTGGCTTGAAAATTCCATCAGCAGTCACTCCACATAGATCAATATTCAAGTTTTCAAACATGTAGCTCCGAGTAAACAATCTCCATATGTTTAATCATCTCAACTGATATAGCACAAACCTATTGTCTAAAGAGGTGAAATATGCAGGAAGTCCATAGAACCAGACTGTCAACATGCCATCGGTAGATAGAAATGTCTGACACTTCTACCTCCCGTTCCCGCCCCGCCCCCACCACACCCAGAGAGATAAATAAAATCGGAGACATGCAAGCATTAAAGCAAAAATCCTTAAATGCAAAATATTAATGAGGCTTGGTGCAAAATGTTGATTATTAGTAAATACAACAATTCTTACAGCGGTGATCTTTCTGAACATGTCCATTGGCTAATGACCAGAAAGTACATCTAAAGTTTGGTTGAAAATCTAGTGAACCCTTTAAAAACTGAGATGACTATCCCTCCATAAAAAGAGACACGAAAGAAACCAATTTCAAAATTAGTCGTAATTTAGAATCATCCTAATTTGCAAGAGAAATTAGCTGGATTACATTATGAGTGTATTTCTACCAAGGTATCCAATTATTCTAGATGTTTAACTCAAAAATGGTTTAAAAAAACTTCAAACTGGTTAGTTCATATTAAAAGATAAACATTATTCCAACCATCCCCTTCCAAATAATGCGCAGAGTATATTGATTCATCTAAATATTTTCACTATGTAAAGTTCATTTTAGAAGTACACATTTTAAATTATATTTCTAGTTACCTTTGAGAAATGGCACCTGTACAATTTGAACAAAAAGTTGCTCGGTTTGGTAGTGTCACCACAGCATTGATTAGTGCACATAGCAGGAAAAATAAAATCACATGCATTTTCCAAGCTCCAGAAGCCAGACAGATTCCTCAATACAAGCATGGACTCCCCCATTATAAATAAGGATGCTGTTCTAATACATTTGAAAAAATGCACAAGCATAACATTTTGAACCAAAGCGTTCAGGCATCTCCATTACATTGGACACACATTAATTACAATGAAGCCATAGTTGAATTTCTCTCCATTATGCACCTCTAGATGAACCGTATCGTTTTTCCTGTAAAAATAGACCTCTCTGCAACCTCCTCATAGCTATATTCACAAGAGAATATCCATTATTTCTATTTAATAAAGGTCCTCTAGCATCCAAATTTCTAAACTTTATTAACTACTTGCAAAAATAAATTTCAAAAGCACTTTGTAATGGAACTAAACCCCACCAACTAAAAAATTACACTTTCCACTGAGAGGCACTTTGGTAAAAGCAATAGGTCATGCCCTAATTGTGCCTTAACCTACCTATTTTTAATAACAATAGTTATTATAACAGAGGAATTAGTCACTACAGAATGGACCAACTTGAACTTCAAAACAAGCATATAATGATAGATTTGAACAATTCAGACAGGTTACTTCAGCACATCAAAAGCAATATTCTTATTTTGGTCTTATATGCCTATAATAAATCAAATAAAGTATGTGTTGTAAGTCACCTAATTATGGATTTATATGATTGTCTTCCATAAAATGTTTGATGAGTAACTAAAAACAAAAAGCACAAGTATTTTAGGTTTCAGTTTTTAATTTTAGTCTCATTTGAAGCTTTCAGGTTGCCAATACATTGAAAACTGAAAAGTCTACTTATTGGTGGGGAGGGGTGAAAAAGAGAAAAAAGTAACATTAAAATAACTGACAAAGTTATATTATTTATACCCAGTTAGACATAAACACAACAATCATACTTTCAAAGCGTCAGCCTTGGCTCAGTAGTGGCAAGCTTGCCCGTTCCAGATAGTCTCACTCCAGAAATCGGAGCACAATCTCAGCTGACGCTCCAGTGCAGTAACGAAGGAGTGCTGCACTGTCAGAGATGCAATCTTTCAGTCCTGACTGCCCTCTCAGATAACTTGCATTTATAAAGCACCTTGCATGACCTTAGGATGCCCCAAAGCACTTCACCCAAACAGCTTGCTGGTCATTGGCTGTAATGTTGACTGAGGGATAAATATTAGCCAGAACACTGGGCGAACTCCCGGGCTTTCCTTCGAATAGTGCCATGGGATCCTTTATGTCCACCCGAGGGGGCAGACGGAGCTCTGGTTTTGTGCCTCATTTGAAAGGCGGCATTTCCGACAGTGCACCACTCCCTCATTACTGCGCTGAAATGTTACCGTAGATTATGTGCTCACGTCTCTCAAGTGGAACTTCAACCTTCTGACTTAAAGGCAAGAGTGCTACCACGAAGACTGACATCTACAAGGTATATGTAAAAGATCCTACGGCACTATTCGGAAAAAAAGTAGAGTCCTCCCTGCATCCTGGACCACAGCTATCGCTCAACCAAAACCACTAAAATATTTTAATTTGTCAGTTGTGTGATCGTGTGTGTAACTTGGCCGTTATGTTGCCCTACATTTCAAAAGTAATTAATTGGTCGTGAAGCACTTTGGGGTGCCCCGAAAGTGAAAGGCGCTGCATCAATGTAAATTCATTCTGTCATCATCTTTACTAATTTTGGGCATGTCGAGTTTCAGAAGCGAAGCGTAAACATGTATGGATAAGATATATATCCACTTACAAAATTTCCTAGAACAAATTTGTTACCAAACAGCTACTGAGGGAGACTATACCATCATTTAAAAAGTGAATTGGATTAAGTATTGGGAAAGGAAAAATATAAAAGTAAAAAGAGCAGTGAAATAGCAGTAGGAAGCCCCAATTGAAGAGCTGGGACTCTCATGAGGCAATGGGTTGAAATGCTTCCCTTTGTGCATTGATTCCTATGTTTTTAACAAATAACCCATATTTTTAAAGAGTGATGCACATCCAACACATTATATTCAAACTACATTTTAGAATAGTGTTTTACCTCATTGAGTTAGTGAAATTTTTATATTAGGTCCATTTGAACACTCCAATTTTGTTTTTTCCAAACTTAAGTCATATGTTGAGAATATTTTGAGCTACACAATGGTGGGAGTAATCTGGGATGATAGATCAAGAAATTCATGCAAGTACATATGGTTATGGCTGATTTGTCCTATCAAAATGCTAAATACAGAAAGATGACAACACAGTGATTAAGAGGGCACATTGCTCCTCTATTAAATATGATTCATGCATTATGCCCAAGTTCCAGCAACTTTATATTTTAGACTTTAATAGTACCTCCTTGCATTGCATATTCATGTTATAACAAGTAAAACAGTGCAGATTATAGTTTTGCACTTTTCGCTAACAATGTCAAACAGCTTCAGTATTCTGAAAAATCTAAACCACAACTTTTAGATCTTGGTTACAAACTGTAGAACTCGATTTTGCACCTAGACAGCTTCACCTCTGCAACTATTGGGAGAGTAGTTTAATCTTATTGTTCATTGTATATGAGATAGTCCAGACATACCAAGACAGTAGAAATTCAATCTCCAGAATTGTAACAAATGACACTTCATAGTACCTTTTGAAAAAAAATTAATGTCATGCAAAAACTTGTCATTCATAACCTTTAATTCAAGGCCCGTATGACAGATGTAAACAGACAAGAAAAACAACTGAATTAATGTAACGACAAACAATGGTTTCGGCATATATTTAACTACCAGTTTGCAAATGCAAAAGTGTAACAGTCTCCCTGCGGGCCTATACTATACACGAGACTGCACAGCAAGCCATGAAAGTTGTCATAACTGGCGCACGTGTTGAGATTAAAAACAACAATTCTGCCACACTCGTCTACTTTCAGTCAAATGCTGTGTTGCACCGCTTGCAAAAGCACTCACAACGTGTGCCAATATATATTGTGTGCTAATCTAAAAAGAGCAAAAAAAAATCCACACACTAAAAAAACTGGACTGAGTGACGAGCTGCACACAACAAACACTGCATGTTGTTCAGCGACTCTCCTCAGCCGCAGCCCCCTTTCCCCAGTGTGGGCGCTCTCTAGCGCCACCCCGCTGCTAGAGGCGGCTGCTGCTGCTACTGTGCTCGGGCCCAACCCAGGGAGAGAGAAACACAACAAAATGGCTGCCTCGAAGCCGTCACGTGACCTTTTGTACTCCAAGGGGGTGAAAAAAATAAAACACACACACACACACACAATGTTCCCTTTTTTGGGGGGGGGGGGATTAATATTAAAAAAGATCTTCACCGCCACCAAAGCCTGAATGTAAAGCGGACGCCGGGCCATCCAACGTCGATGTAGTGAGTGGAGGGATGAAGTGTGGGTGGTTCCGGGGCCCCGTCTGCGTTTCCGCGGCCCGGCCCCATGTTTGGGAGGAAGCGAGCGAGAGCCGTGTAATGGCGGCCGCGCAAACCTGCGCACACACCACCCCGCCGCAAGCAGCACACACACACACGAAAAATTAAAAAAAGACATACAACACGACAATCCGCCCCGTGTACCTACCGATTCCTCCTCCTTCTCCATCCCGGTGGGCATCTGCGGCACCGCTCGGTTAATAGAGGCATATTCGTGCAGATCCGGCAGGTCCTCACACCGATACACGGGCAGAGGTTTCGATGCATCGAGCGCCCGTGCCCGAAACGACAGTTTGCTCATTATTCTCGCTCTCCCTCGGTTTGTGTGTGCGTGTTCGCGGCAGATTACAAACCCAAACACCACCGCGGGAGGAGGGGTGTTGGGGAGGAGGGAAAGGGAGGGGGGGAAAGAGAGGTTGTAAGGAAATATATAAATATATATAATGCGCTTTTTTTTTCCTCCTTAGTAGCTGATGAAATGTTGACGCCTACAGCCGGTAAAACCTACACGGAGCCGCCCGGAACCTATCATGGATGAGAGACTGGAGATCCTAGTTCCATTCCGTGAAGAGAAAGCGGGGTTGGAAGCGGAAGAAAGGCGGTTTTTTCGCCCCGGTCCGTTTGGGTTCCTTTTGTCGGCTTCAATACGCCATGGCCAACATGGCGGTCATTAAAGTCCAGCCATCCCACAATGCACACGAGCCGGGAGGAGGCTCGGCCCCGCTGCGCTGCGCGCGCACCCAGCCACTCACTTCGCTCGCTCAGTCGGCGAGGCGAGCCGAGCCGCGGTGTCGAGTCGGTGGCTTTCCTCCGCTCTGTCGTGTCCTCCGCTCTCTCCTACACAACTAAACGCGGCCACTTCTTGTTCCACCGCCCCCCATCAACAGCCTTGCCGCGGCAACAACAAACCGCGCTCGCTCACCCACCCACACATAACGTATTCTGCCCAACTGTTATCTCGCTCTTTCCAAAGTGTTTCCCACCAGCACCTTCACCCCTCGTGTTTTTATTTTTTTTTTAAATTCCTGTCGCCTCCCCAGGTCTCTTATTCCTTCAACATGCAGACTCGGGTGTTATTTTCAGTTGACTAGTCTCCCCCCCCCCCTTCCCTTTCGTTTCTCTTCGCTTCCTAATTCAACTGCGCCACAACATGGATACCCTCAGCCACAGCAACTTTCCCAGAAGCTGTTGGAAACGGCGCCCTCTACAACACTCAAATGCAACTGCTTGTTTTTTTTTATTATGGCCTGTTGGGAAAGGGAGGAGGAGGGGGAAGAGGGAAGTGTCACATGTCTTGTACAATAATAAGTACAGTTTAAAACTCAATGGGCAGGTTGTAATATGTCACCGGTATTGCGCAACTTGGAGTAAACAATTGCAAAGCTTCCTGCAAGGCTTGTTCTTTGAACTGCTGAGAACGAGTGATTTTGTAAGACTACTGCTGAATCAAAAAGATGTACAAGGAAAATCTGCCAAGGTGTTTATTAACAAGTACACATTTAGTTACTCAAGGCAAGGTCTGAATTTATCTCAGAACCAATCATAAAACGAAGACCTGACACTACATTTATGCACTAAATTGATACTCAATTTATATTTTAAATAGAAATTCACTACCAACATTAATGATGTACATTGTTATTTTGCAATGTCGTTGCCCCAGCTTACTGAAATAAATTAAGGAACTTAGACAATTATGTTCCACTACCGATAATAACCATTTGTTACAGTATGCAATATTTTACAAATTGATGGCCCGTAATTTCCAGTCAATGGCGATGCAACAACGATGGCCGCTGACCTCAAGAAAGCTACCCAGAGATCTTGATCTCCGAGGCGAAAACTTGGGTTTCTCGAAGTGTAATTGATTGTAGCACTGTCAATTTCCTAGCGCGATGCAGACATGACATCAAAGCTGTCCAGACAGCCAATCACATTGTGAGAATTTTCACAGACAACAAACCAAGAAATGAAAAGCACCGATTATCTGCCATTTTTAAAAAAATGTTGAGTGAAATGCACTTGGAGTTAAGGTAGAAGTTGAAATATCATGAATGAACTTTAAAAAAATTACTAGATTAAAACTTTTTAAAATCATAATGGAGAAATTTGACACTCCACAAATATAAAAATTAGTTTCTCAGGGCCAGAACAGTTGTTTAACAGTCAATACGCTGTTAAAACCCCAGTTGCATCTATTCCAACTGGGCTCAACATTTAATGGGGTATTTAACATGAAAAAGCTCAAGTTTATCAGTTCTACTGATTGGGGATCCATAGTGCAGTGCAGTGCAGCCTGTGTTGGAGCAGTGAATGACTGACCGCAACTTCAGGATTTCCACCTTTAGATGCACATGTGCTAAATCCTGAAGTTAGTCAGCTTCAGAGGGGTAATGATGGCGAACGCTGACAGTTCGCAGTCATTACCCACTGCAAATTCCAGGCCGATGGGTTTAAATAAAACAAAAAATGCTACCCAGTCAATAATTTACTGTAATTGTTTATGATTCCACAGCAGATATGGTATGGACCACTGCACCTACTAAGAACAACAAACCAATCGCAAACAGTAACTTCTGTCATATTATTGTGGAGTACAGAATTTGGGGTACTATTTACATTTTGGTACAACACTAATAGATTTTTAAAATATCGATAATAATGGCTTATCAATAGCCTCGCCAATAGTAATGAATTGCTGGTGAAAAATAACAAATGCTATTCAAACCAAGTTTGTCAGTTCTATATACCACACACTACTGCATCCTCTATATTGTGCTTCATACCACATGCGGTTAAGAAGGCAAGTGGTATGTTGGCCTGCGTAGCAAGGGTTTGAGTACAGGAACAAGGATGTCTTGCTGCAGTTGTACAGGGCCTTGGTGAGACCACATCTTGAGTATTGTGTGCAGTTTTGGTTACCTTATCTGAGGAAGGATGTTCTTGCCATGGAAGGAGTTCAGCGAAGATTCACCTGGCTGATACCTGGGATAGCAGGAATGACGTATGAGGAGAGATTGGGTAGATTGGGCTTGTACTCGCTGGAGTTTAGAAGAATGAGGGGGGATCTCATTGAAACTTATAAAATTCTGACAGGACTGGACAGACTAGATGCAGGATATTCCCGATGGTCGGGGAGTCCAGAACCAGGGGTCACAGTCTAAGGATAAGGGGTAGGCCATTTAGGACAGAAATGAGGAGGCATAGTGGTTAGCACTGTTGCCTCACAGCGCCAGAGACCCGGGTTCGAATCCGGCCTCGGGCGACTGTCTGTGTGGAGTTTGCACATTCTCCCCGTGTTTGCGTGGGTTTTCTCCGGGTGCTCCGGTTTCCTCCCACAGTCCAAAGATGTGCGGGTTAGGTTGATTGGCTATGATAAATTGACCCTTAGTGTTAGGGGGATTAAATACGTGGGGTTACAGGGATAGGGTGGGATATGTGTTGGTGTAGGGGTTATGGGGATCGGGTGGGATATGTGTCGGTGCAGGCTCGATGGGCCGAAATGGCCTCTATCTGCACTGTTGTGATTCTGTGATTCTGTGAATTTCTTCACCCAGAGAGAGTGGTGAACCTGTGGAATTCTCTACCACAGAAGGCAGTTGAGGCCAATACATTAAATATATTCAAGAAGGAGTTGGATATATTTCTTGAGGCTAAAGGGATCAAGGGGTATGGGGAGAAAGCAGGGACCGGGTACTGAATTTGGATGATCAGCCATGATCTCATTAAATGGCGGAGCAGGCTCGAGGGGCTGAATGGCCTACTCCTGCTCCTATCTTCTATGTTTTTATACCTAGATTACTTGTGTTCTGATCTTTCATGTTAGATGTAAAGTAGATATCTATCAAAAATGGAAAAGTCTGTTGTGGAATTGAGTAATAATGAACATCGGGAAGACATGATCAGGCTAGGTTGATACACAAGAAGTACACTGAATATTTATTTTCCATTTGTTCCAATGTTTCATATACAAGCTAATCTTATACAGCAGTGTTTGTTATCCAATAGCTATTCCACAATAGTTTGCATTTAAAGGTAAGTAAATAGTTTAAAGCTATTTTTAACAATGAGTTTACAATGCCACTGTCCTCAGTATATAAACATAGAAAACAGCAGGTTTTCGCATTTCATTGGTTGTAATACCCCAAGTGATTCATAGTTTACAATTAATTCTATTATTGTAGTCGAATTTTACATCTGAATTCTGATTTGCCGTTTTAAAATGAGGCAAATTATAATATCCTAATAATATATTGACCAATTGTAGATTGGGTATTCAGGTGTGCTTTGAACTATGGTGTTATAAAAACTTAATTTGTTAATTTCACTAATGAAACCAAAAACAGCCAAACTAAAGGCACAAAAACACATCAATATCCTCTACTTGTAAAATACACATGGTCAGTATTCAGAACACACAAGTTGTAAAAGATAGGAGAGGGGAGTGAAATAGATCCAAGGCTTTCTTTGTGAAATATTTTAGCTTTGATTAAGACACAATCTCATACAAAAAGTTTTGCAATCATGACTTTGAATTTACACCATCTTGTTTTTTCTACAGCACACTACATTTTAAAACAGAAGCTAGAAATTCTATTTTAATTATTCCAGCATTTATGATTTTTTTAATCTTATTTGTAAATCTTACTAAAACACTTTTTACCATCACTACAATATTTTGGGATCGACTCAATGTACATTAAATGTAATGGTAATGTGAATGCTATTATTAGAGCCAAATGATCTATCTAATGCAATCAATATTTCTAAATAACTAGATCCTTCACTACTCTGCAGACAATGTTCTATGACGGATGACAGATGTACTATAAACCTAAATAACAACAGAAAATGCTGGAAAAACTCAGCAGGCCAGGCAACATCCGTGGAGAGAGAAACAGAGTTAACGTTTCGACCTAAAACGTTAACTCTATTTCTCTCTCCACGGATGCTGCCTGGCCTGCTGAGTTTTTCCAGCGTTTTCTGTTGTTATTTCGGATTTCCAGCATCCGCAGTATTTTGCTATCGTACTATAAACCTATCCATTTACAGTAATTGATTTTCTCAAACAAATAGTATAATTGCTGCAAAACATTAATATATAAGAAAGAACTTGCACTTATAAAGAGCTGCATTTGGTCCTCAGGACATCCCAGTGTATTTCACAACCAATTAACTACCTTTTTAAGTGCAGACACAGCAGCCAATTTGCACACAGCAAGGTACCACAAACAGCAAATGAGATTAAGAGCCAGTTAATCCATTGTTGGTGCTGTTGATTGAAGGAGAAATGTTGGCCAGGAGAGAAATTCCCCTGCTCTACTTTGAATAGTTCCATGGGATCTTAGACATCTACTTATTCAAGTGGATATAAATCAGTTTAATATCTTATCTGAAAGAAGGCACCTACAACAATGCAGTACTCTCTCTGAAGTGTCTGCTAAAGTCCTGGATAAAATTAGATCACCATATCGCTGTATTTTACAGTATTGAGTCAACTATTGATGGCATGTTTTACTAGCACTAAGAACACAAAGCTTAAAATGAGAAAATTACCAAATGGCCAGCAAGCAGATTCTGTCATTTTATATATCTGGATGCCAAGAATGGCCTCCATACATTATCCAAGACCTCATCACTCAAAACCATCAGCAACAATCACCTTGCTACATCCAGTAATGTTTCATTTTGAAAGATTGAACAGTCTTTAACTAATAGGTGAAAGCATATTCAAGCGTTTACCATCCTATAATTGAGAAGTTGAATTTCTAATTTTGATTGAAATTTTCAAATGATTACATATTTTGTCATTAATTCAAATATTTTAAAACTAGCTTACACACTGGCTAATAACAACAGAAAATGCTGGAAAAACTCAGGTCAGGCAACATCCGTGGAGAGAAATTTGAGTTGACGTTTCAGGTTTGACCCTTCTACACACTGGCTGCTCCCTTTCCATTACTTAAAAAAAACTGCAGTTCGTGTGCTCTATTTTTGTTTTACAAGAATAATTCTTCACAGCATGGTCATCCAACTCCAGTAATTCTTAGTTGCTGTCTACACCCTTTCTATGCATTGGTGCCAAGGCTTAATAGTAATTATGTAAGGAAATTTATTCGAGCTCAAGGTCTAGAGGAGGACGGCATGGCTGTGAATAGTGGGGCACAGGGGGTGGAAGGGATGCACAATAGTCCAGAGTTGGAGGAACACAGAGTTCTTGGAGGATTGAAGTTATAGAGATAGGGATGGACAAAGCCATGGAGGAATTTGAACAGAATTTTAAAACGGAGGTGTTGGTGGACCAGGAGCCAATGTAGGTGAGCAAGCAAAGGGGCAATGGGTGAGTGGGACTTGGTGCAGGTTAGAATACAGACAGCAGAGCTTTGGAGGAGCTCAAGTTTGTGAAATGTAGATAGGAGGCTGGCCATGACAGCATTCCGTAGGGACCGCTCCCTCCGATACATCCTAGTCCACTCCTCTATCACCCCCAACAGCCCTTCCCCTTCGCCTGGCACCTTCCCGTGCAAGCGCAGGAGATGTAACACCTGCCCCTATACCTCCCCCCCCCCCTTCCCACTGTCCAGGGCCCCAAACACCCCTTCCAGGTGAAACAGCGATTTACTTGTACTTCTTGCAATCTAGTATACTGTATTCGCTGCTCACGATGTGGTCCCCTCTACATTGGGGAGACCAAACGCAGATTGGGTGACCGTTTTGCGGAACACCTTCGTTCAGTCCGTAAGGGTGACCCCAGCTTCCGGTCGCCTGTCATTTTAACTCACCGCTCCATTCCCACTCGGACCTCACCGTCCTTGGCCTCTTGCATTGTTCCACGGAAGCTCAACGTAAACTCGAGGAACAGCACCTCATCTTCCGATTAGGCACTTTACAGCCTTCCGGACTCAATATCGAGTTCAACAATTTCAGATCATAACCTCGGCCCCTATTACATTTTTACTTATATTTATTTTTCCACCCCTTTGTTTTGGGTCTTCCCTTCCCCCCCCCCCTCCTTTTTTTTCCCTCTCTCCCACATGGCAGCTGTCACTCATCCTGCCAGTACACTTCACACCTAATCGGAGCCGTCTTTTGTCTCCACTGTCCTATTACCATCTCGTCTGGTTTTGAATACCTCTTAATGTCTCTTCACTTCTCTTTTGTTCTATCGCAGCCCTGCCTTCGATCTATTTTATTTCCTTTCCAGTTTTGAAAAAGGGTTCACCCGAAACGTCGACTCTTAATTTCTCTCCACGGATGTTGCCTAGCCTGCTGAGTTTTTCCAGCATTTTCTGTTGTTATTTTGGAATGGTTTAGTCGGGGAGGTAATAAAAAGGATAGATGAGGGCTTCAGAAGTAAATAAACTGAAGCAGGACTGGAGACAAGCAATGTAACAGAGGTAAAAACAGTATTTGTGATAGGGAGGATATGGGATTGGAAGCTCAGCTCCAGGTCAAATAGGACATTGAGGTTGCAATGTCAGATTTCTGTTTTTTTTCCTCCAGTGCACGTTACACAGAATATACGGCACAGAAACAGGCCGTTTGGCCCAACCAGTCCATGCCAGCATTTATGCTCCACTTGAGCTTCCTCCCATCCTTCCTCAAACAGTAGTGTGATGCAAGCATTATTTTTTATGTTTTAAGGGAGAAATTGATTTTCTCCAGTAAAATTCACATTCAAGTCCTTTCCACTTGGATATTTGTAGGGCTATGATCTGAACCAAAGACAGAATTTTTGTTAAAAATTCTGTTTCCTGCATGCACTCATCTGAAATTCCCCCATTATCTTGCCCCACTTACTTAGCTAATCTCTTTTTAAGATGTTCTTTTATGTATAATGGATTGTTAATGTCAATTGTTGGCTGAAAGTGATAACAAATGAGCTGGTTGGAAAGTGACTTCTAATGGGGACCAATGAGCTTGTAAAAAAGCAACACTCTCAGCCAACCAACCAGCTAGCTAAAAGTGATTATTTCATATAATAACCTATCATTTTTAAGACAAATAATACATATTTTACTGTACCTACACAGTGCTTTCATTCAATCTGCAGCTGGGACCAACATTAGTAAATTTCACTGTCCAATTGACTGAAACTTCGTTCCCAGGCCCGGTGTTCCAGATAATGATCAGGAGACTGAAAATTATATTTTATCTGGTCGAATCATTGGAGCAACCAGGGAAAACATTGATTTATTTTTCAGGCCAAGATTTGGATGTGCAAAACAGTTAGATAGATAGCTCACTGGTGGCCAAGAGAAGGAAGCACACTAAAATGGGAACTCATCAGTGGCATCTCAGGAATTTAAAATCATCTGGATTAATAGCCGTTAAGAACAGATTTAAAGATAGACAGAGATGATAAAATATCCTGTGCAACATGTTGATTCTCAGCATCACAGGATCATGAAGTTAACTGTAGAATACAACTGATCAGAATTTTACATGTGGATTATAAAGTGGAGTTTTTGTTGATCTCTTTTGGTGATCAGGAGACATTTCAGAGATTTATCTTTTTGGATGTTTCCACCCCTCCCTACCTCTGTAATCTCCAGCCCCACAACCCTCCAAGATATCTGTGCTCCTCTAATTCTAGGCTCTTGAGCATCCTTGATTGCAATTGCTCCACCATTGGCCATGCCTTTAGCTGCCAAGGTCCCAAGCTTTGGAATTACCTCCCTAAACCTCTCCACCTCTCTTTCCTCCTTTAAGTTGCTTCTCAAAACCTACTTCTTTGACCAAGTTTGTGGTCATCTGCCCCAATATCTCCTTATATGGCTTGGTGTCAAATTTTGTTCTATAATCTTCCTGTGAAGCGCCTTAGTGCCTTTAACGTAGTAAAATGTCCCATGTAAATACAAGTTGTTGTGTGTCAGCCAGTGGCTCAGTTGGTAGCACCCTCGCCTCGGAGTCAGAAGGTTATGGGTTCACGTCCCACTCGAGACTTGAGCACAAAAATCTAGGCTGAGGGAGTGCTGCACTGTCGTAGGCACCGTCTTTCGGGTGAGACGTTAAACTGAGCCCCCCGTCTACTCTCTCAGGTGGACGTAAAAGATCCCATGGCATTATTTCAAAGAGGAGCAGGGGAGTTATCCCTGGTGTCCTGGCCAATATTTATCCCTCAATCAACATCACTAAAAACAGATTATCTGGCCATTATCACATTGCTGTATGTGGGAGTTTACGGTGCGCAAATTGGCTGCTGTGTTTCCTACATTACAACAGTGACTACACTTCAAAAAGTACTTCATTGGCTGTAAAGCGCTTTGGGACGTCCGGTGGTCGTGAAAGGCGCTATATAAATGCAAGTCTTTCTTTTTGATCAGGAGATGCAGTGAGTTGCAGAGAGCCCACAAGAGGTACGTGGTTTGTAGATGGAACAGGAAACCCAAATGTGGTTTTCTAGTCACATACTTTGTTCTTTATCACCGGTAGCAAAGTATATTTCCTTCTATTTAAATTGTACAAAGAGTTTGTTCATTCTTAATTCAGATAAAACAAGCTTAATTTAGATTGTGCTCAATGAAATCACTGTGTGCAATGTTATCAAAACACAACCCCTCTAACTATTCTTTTTCAGTACTCATTATACAGGCAATATATGATATTTAAATTTTATTAGTAGTTTTTCAGTAGATTGTCAAAGGGAAAGAAAAATCAGGTCCAATGTGCATGACATAATAAATATGTGATTGCAGCTTTTTAAACAGCCATAATTTCTAATTATCTGAAAACAAACTACAAATTCAAAGTAAAATTACGTCATTCTTCACATGCGAGCCTATACAGCAAGTATTAACAGGTTATTCAACTTGAGTGTATCACAGACAAGCCTGAACTTGTTCATGTCCAAATACTTGCACTTCCAGCACAATTACTAAATAGCAATAAAGGATTGGAAAGCTTGCTGTTTTTCTCCTTACAAAGTACCGGGACTTCTGAGGCCAACTGAAGTATCCCATTTATGCCCCAAAATGGCAATAATTTTCTTTAAGTTGTAGAGCAGACACAAGCGGAGTTACAGTAAGTAGCACATATCTGATGATTGATACGAGCAGGTGAATAATCACAAGAACCCAAAAGTAAAAAAGGGCATCCATTTTTGAGGATGCAAGAGGCAGCCAGGGATAGGAGATTTATTTTCCAAAATTGAATTATGATGGAGGTAAGTTACTGTAAAGAATATTTCCATGTCATTGGATCAGGCAAGTTGAATTGCACAAATGCATAGAATGTTTCAAGTAACTTAACTCCACTAGTGTCTGACTGGCTTCTGCCCCCTCTGCCTGCCTCCTTATTGCTGACATGTGGATTACGACTGATACTTTTCTTTGTTCTGGTTAGGTGCAAGTCCTGGTAGCTGTGCTGTCTGTGGGTTATCATTTTGTTCCTGCGAGATCTATATGGCTGACTGGAATTCCAAGTTTTGTAACTTTGTAGCTCTGCAACTGAAACTTCAGTCTGCTTGTGCCAGTGTCAATCTTTGGGGAAACATGCTTTGCATTCATGTCAACTTTATTTTGCTAACATTAGTAAATGGGAGAAATATCCTCATTGTGGAGACAGAACAGAAAGAACTTTTCTTTGCATCTGGGCCAAGATATTTCAGACCACGCTTGAAGAGGATACTGCCCAAAACAAAAATAATTTGATTATAAATATAATTAATTGCTTAAAATGTGGAATTTTGGTCATAAATAGTCTTAAGTAAATAATTAATCGTAACAGCTATATAAATTAATCAAATTACTTGAAAGTTCTGGAATCAAGAGGCTTCAATACCCAAACCACAATAGGTTAATTTGAAATGTGATTTCAATACCCAGTTGGCCCTATTTTATGCATGGTTTCCGCAGATCTTAAGATATAAACCCATATACAATTCTACTAATCATAACCAGTTGTGCTGTTACAAAAATGATTCTTTTTTGATGGGGACATTTCAGCAGCCATTAAAATAAACTGAACTGGCCCTGTTCATTAAATATAATTATTCATAAGGATGAGGAATTGCCAATATTTATTTTTAAATGCATATTACACACTTTCAATGAAATAGCAAACTTAATAAAAGAACTACTGGGTTATAAATGTCTTGTATGACTGAGGATGCAGTACACTTTCAGTACATGTAGAGGTCTCTAGTTCACTTTGTAAAGAAATACATTAATGACATGTTGTCAATGGCACAGTCAGCGTGCAGCAATGTAGACATTTGATTTTTCTGTGGGTGTGGGGGGGGGGGGGGGAGGGAGGAGGGAGAAATTATGGTATCTTGTGCAGAAATAATACAGCAATTTTATGTAGTACGTGTAACAGAACCCTGGCCTCTGCATCAATAAAGATTCCACTTGAGCCAAGCACTTAGTACTAACTCTAAAAGTTGCGTACAACAGCTAAACAAGTAATTTGGCTAATCTCACCAATACGGTTTCTATTTAAAAATAGAAAATGACTTCCTGCCGCACAATGAACCAGTCTATTAGAGAAACGCCACAGTGGAATATTAATCAGAATGCACCAATAAAGATCTCTCACGACCCTGGATTTGCTGATTCATCAATAATGTACAGGAAACTTTCGATTAACCGGCCACTAAATAACCAGAAATGTCGGTTAACCGGCAAAATTCAGGAGTCGGTTCAGATAACTTTTTTTTTACTTCTAGTTACTTTTTTTTTTAACTCATTTCTGGCTGTGCAAGCGTCTAACTGAAGCTGTTGCTAAGCTACAGAGACGCTTGCAAGCTGTGCTGATTCTTTTGAAGCTGTTGCTAAGCAACAGGGTTTGTTGCTAGATACGGAGCTCAGAAGCTCCGTATGTTTTAACTATAGCACTCGATTCTCCGGCAATGTTGATAGACCGGCACCAGCTCAGTCCCATCCGTGCCGGATACCAGAAAGTTTCCTGTAGATGTGGTTTAGACACCATACTGTGTGACAACAATTGATATTTAAATATGATCTATATATTATGCCATTTTATCTCACCTCTGGATGATCAAATCGATTAACAATAAATACAAACTTCTCAGCTCATCTACAGCGTCACCTCAAAGGCATATTTTATTCAGAAATTAGTTAGGTTAACAATTTCCCCCCCGACCACACTGAGGCCCAATCCCAAAGAAGGTACCCCATGAAATCCTATTGAACATGCATTCCTAGCTACACTATACAAAGCACTGGGGAAGCCCATGAATAAACGACTGAGTTCACAGTTTCACATTCACGGTTAAGGATTATTCATAGATATTAAAAGTAGAGTTCGAATAGATGGACATCACAAACCAGCTTGTATATTTACTGTATAAATATTTTAAATTTAGGAGCATGTTGGGGGATGAGGAAAGATGATCTATTCAATTCCAGAAGGTGAATTGTAGTTATTCACATATAAATGAACGGAGCTGGAAAAGGTTTTTTTATATACAAGGGTAAATTTTGGACTGTTCCATGCATAAAGCCACTGAAATGTCTAGGTTGTTTGTAAATGTCCAAAATCTACTGGGATTCTCTTGGGAGGAGAAGCATTTTTATTTTCAAAAGTTTACGATTGTGATCATTTTTCAGCTTTGCATGGCACGTTTATCTCAACTCTGCTAAAAGGCCAAATCTGTGTAATGTACAATATATTAAATACATTTTATTTTAAAGCAAGACCATTTATTCAAAATGGAGCTTGTATTGTTAGTATTCTAATTATTCACAAGTATTCTAATTATTCACAATTATAGTCAGTCAATTACTCTCATTGTTACCAGGAGCAAATGCCAAACAACTTTAAGTAGCTTCAACATCAGTCTAATCCACAGATGTACACTGCCGTACAGCAACGGGTGGCGGAAGCAGATTCAACAGTAACTTGCAAAAGGGAATTGGATAAATATTTGAAGGGAAAAAATACAGGGCTATGGGGAAAGAACAGGGAATTGGGACTCAAAAAACCTGCACAGGCGCGATGGACCAAATGGCCTCCTTCTGTGCTGTACGATTTTATGATAAGGAGGAAAGGATGAATGTAAAAGATGTCAATCACATTCTCCTATATCTCAGGACTGCCTGGTCAGGAAAACCTTTTAGGATATTGGTCCTCGAGAACCAAAGTGATTTTATTTGAGATCTCAAGGGAGATGTGATTCTCAATGATAGAGATTCATATCTGCTGTCCGTATAGCTTATATAATCGTGAAATTATAGTGCAGTGCAATTGGAGGGGAAAAAATGTTTAAAAAAAGGAATGACTGCAAAATTAAACTAGTGGGCATAAATACAAGATAGTAATAAATCCAATAGGTAATTCAGGAGCAACTTCTTTACCCAGAGTGGTTAGAATGTGGAACGTGCTACCACAAGGAGTAGTTGAGGCAAATAGCATAGATGCATTTAAGGGGAAGCTAGGTAAACACATGAGGGAGAAAGGAATAGGAGGTTATGCTGATAGGGTTAGATAGAGGGGTGGGAGGAGGCTCGTGTGGAGCATAAACACCGGCATGGACCAGTTGGGCTGAATGGCCTGTTTCTGTACATTTATGTAATTCTGACAGCAATTGTGGAGACATACCCAGGTGGCATTAGGTCAGGGCTTGGCTTAAAGTAAAAGCATAATGTGTTAAGGTCTCTTTCCCCGCCCCCCCACCCCCCTCCCTAAAATCTGCAATCCTCATTTTTTTTTTATTTTTAAAAAAGCTTCACTGAACCTTTTTTAAAATGCTCACGTTTCATAATTCTGCCATTTATGATATTGGCTAAACTGCCCACTTTGTCTACACAAATATGATAACGTACCTGTAAGAAATGTGATGTACAGGAAACTTTCGATTTACCGGCAACTAAATAACCGGAAATCTCGGTTAACCGGCAAAATTCAGGAGTAGGTTCAGGTAAGTTTTATTACTTGCCTTCCTCGATCTGTTGCTATGCAAGGGTGTGGCTGCAGCTGTTGCTAAGCTACAGAGACGCTTGGAACTTGTGGCCATTGCTCTGAACCTGTTGCTAAGCAACAGGGTTTGTTGCTTTATACGGAGCTCTCAGCTCCTATCTTTTACTATAGCTTTCGGTTATCCGGAATTTTTGATGAACCGGCACCACATCAGTCCCGTCGGTGCCAGATAAAAAAAAGTTTCCTGTACCTTGTCTGTACTTTCACAGTACACCAGTCATAGCTGTACACTACATCTCCTGCATAGTACATTTTTTAGGTTTGCTATTTCAGATCATATTCTACCGTGTGCTCCACTGATAAGCAATGCTGATGTTTGGATTAGGGTTTGATGATCTGGGTTTAATGTTCTAATCCCATTTAGGGACAGAACACTCACACATCAATGTGAGATAGTACAATTTTTCAGGCAACAAAGTAATGAAATGAGGCTCATTATACACCACATAATATAGCATTTTAAATCCACATATGAAGCACTGTATTTGGTTTACATTTAAAACATCATAGAAATCCTCTAGTAAGGCTAAAATGGGACCCTATGCTGCAATCATAGCATTGCCATTTTACCAAGCCAGTATACCCAATAATGTAATAACAGGTAATTATCTTGCAGCTTATATAAAACATACAATAAAACAATTCAAGTCAGATCATGGAGTATTAGTGAAAATCAAGTGTTAGAGAATTTGCATGTTAGAATGAAAATATTCAGCAACAGATGATTTTAATTTAAAAAAATCAGCAATGCATCACTTTAATATTAGCAAAGATTGAGGTGGATTTAATTTCACCACATTAGGGTGTCCACTGGTAGCCTTATGTAAAATCTTGCATGGCACACACAAACATTTCCATCACCTTGCATGTACTTAAACATTCTGTAAAAACTTACCAAGCAAGTATCCTTTAGTGGGATCATCAAGGCTTCGGTTAAAACGAACATGCAATATCCAGTCCATATTTACAAAAAAAGTTGGTATAGTTTCCTTCATGATGCCGGTCAATGGGTCGCAGTGGAAAGACAGACCTGCAAGTATAGTAACCCATTTCAGCAATACTTCTTTTTTGTATTGTGGTGTATAACTACAGAAATGTTAATTTCAACTATGTTCAGTTTCAAGCAAGCAAGCAGCAGGGTTTGCCTACATTTCTTAATTGTCAAACTTGTATATAACATGTACAGCTTAAACATCAGGTGGATAAATAATATGTAACAACTTCAGACCGTATCCAGTCATACAACTACTGCAATGCTAACTAGAAGTTACTTTAAAGGGCATTTTGTGTCAACTGGAATATAATCCATTATACCTCAATGATTACTCAAGCACGCACTTGCTGAACCCCTGGGTACTTAAGCAAAAAATAAATCATATACTGTATTAACTAGGATTTATTTTGAAGGTCACGGTTACCAATAGAAATCAACAACATTGCAATGTAGGAACAGAATTCAAATGTCACTTATTGTATGTGTTTTATATTCATATGATTGATTCAAATGTATTGATAGACAATTGCACTGGCCCGGATTTTGTTACAATAACGGCAAGGCTATCTGATTGAAGAGCTTCGCTGGTGCTTCCCCTGCTCACAGACGCCACAGATCCCCTGTAGAGGGCGCCGCACTGAAACAGACACCAGATTGGTAAAAATCTCCGCTGATAAGCCCACAGAAAGTCCGTGAGCAGTTGTACACCCTTCGCCGTGGAGAGCAAAATCTGGGCCAATGTAAAATGATGGCATTGTTTCACTTCAAGGAGTGATCTTCATCACAACATTTCCAAACAATTAAATTGCATATATTCACACACACAAAATTCCAAATATGATTTTTTTTTTGAAATTGGATGTATATCAGGTGGTTTATTTAGAAACATTTTATATTGGACCTCATGAAAAACACAACCAAAATTCAACACAGCAGAACAAAAACAACAAACAGGAAAACCATTTGTAATAAATATAGGGGGGAAAATTGGATCGCGCCCCCTTTGGGGCGCTAACTTCGCCGGGGCACTACCCTGAAATTCACTGGTAGTGCCCCAAGAGGGAGGCAGGGCGCTACTGGAAGCGTCCCGCTTCCCTCTTAGCGCCGCGATATTCACTTGCAGCGCCCCATGTGCTGCAGCGCAGCGGTGCTAACGGTTACCGCCACTGCTAACCTCCCGCTGAATTTCATGGGAGGCGTTGGCAGCGCCGCGCCCGGGCGCTAGTTGCTTTGCGCCCATTAGCACCCTCTTACAGTGCTAATAGGAGGCGCAAAGCAACCACATTTTTAGGCCATATAGTTTAGAGTCTAACCATTCTCAAATTTAAATCTCCTTCAGTGACGTAGTCCAAGTCCTTACTGGAAGTTTTAATAGTCTATCCAAATATAAATTTATTCTTCAAATGTCAAAGTGAGTGCTTGAAAAAGCAGAAAGTATTTATTTTTTAAATACTGTTCAGATACCCTTCTATATTTTCTTAACCAACGTTCCAGTTTGTGGATACCCAAATAAAGTGCCTTTAGTGGACATACAAATGGGATGTATGAATTATTCCTAGGATAGCTATGAAAAAAATAGTTGGTGCCTGAAAATTGATGAGGACAAGTTTTATTTACCGTTAAAGGTGCTGTTCAGAGAGAGTCAGAAAGTGTAGCATGTGATTTTGGTTGTTAGTTGAAATATATTTAAACCATTTTAAGTAGGATCCCATTTGGCATATAGAACAGTTAATCTCTCTGTTCTGTGGTTGGAAGGAACTCTGTACAGAGTCCAGAACTGATTTTTTTTTTTTTTAAATTTACATTTACTAACTTTAATTCTACACCGTTTCTTGGGACTACAAGAAGAATTTTTCCTGGCAACAGTGCCTTACAAAGAATGAACATTCAGTTACATTTTGACTGCTCTCCATTCAGCCGCCAGGGGGCGCTGGATAACATTTCGAATGCAAATTACACATAATTTATTTCCCCAACCTCACACTTTTAAACAAGAATGTTCCGATGTTTATAGGATTTGTTTGTCTAACTGCCAGAGATTTCTCTCGGCACAGTGAACTGTGCTCTTCTGCTAACTAACACAGCATTTAGCATGAACACACCTCTGCAGGCAAAATTAGCCTGCATTATAGGCTAAACCATAGAATGAAGTTAAAAAAAAAACATGCAACTTAAAAAGTATGTGAAATTCTCATTACTTCATCTTGTGAAAATCAACATTCCCTGAATCACTGCTGCACGCACACACACACAATTTTGTTTTGTGGTGCCTGTAGCTGCAATCCTTCACTTCCTCTGCATTTATTGCATCATTGTTATAACTTTTGCAGCATTAGCTTGGATTACTTCCACCAATTTTTATTCAGTTTCTCATACTAACAGGCTTGGAGCACATTCTCTGTTCTATATACACCGAGTCCTACATGGCAACCTCAAAAAAACGAGCAAAAGCTGACCAATAGTTTATAAGAGCTGACAACACAAAACAAGACCTAAATATAGGCCGATGACATGCGAAAACTGATTTCAGCACGAGTCAATGCTATTCTCAGTTACTCTTCCCTTTGGCTCCCCACTGTCCATTATACATCTGATTGAAAGGCATCAAATTAAAAAGGAAAAGACCACATATGTCCCTCACTCCACTATCTGCTGGTGGGATTCTAGCATTCCTGGAAAGAGAGCAGGAGATTTATTCCACCTCTCATTGGCCTGAGACTGGGTGGGGGTAGGGGTAAAGGGGGGCTCACCGACACACTGAACGGGAGCGTCATGGGGAAAGAAGCCTGGCTATGAGGGAAAAGCAGAGCACAAGCTGTTTGAATGGAATGGTTGTTCAATATATTTCCGTTTCCAATTATACTTATTTTTGTATACTGCAAGTTTACTCACCCGCAAGGCACGTCTAACTTTACCTCTAACAATTCAACTCTGCAGTAAGAAGAAGAAACACACACACACTGGCTGCCATTACTGCATAGGATCCCATTTCACTTCCAGGAGTTGGAACACCCAATTTAGGGAACCTCTGCCCCATTATGGGAACAGTAGCATAGTGGTAATGTCACTGGGCTAGTAATCCGGAGATCTGGACTAATCATCGAGAGACGCGTGTTCAAATCCCACCACGGCAGCTGGGGAATTTAAATTCAGTTAATTAAATAAATTTGGAATACAAAGTTAGCATCAGTAATGGTAACCATGAAACTATCGGATTGTCGTAAAAACCCATCTGGTTCACTAATGTCCTTTAGGAATGGAAATCTGCTGTCCTTACCTGGTCTGGCGTATGTGTGATTCCAGACCCACAGCAATATGGTTGACTCTTAACTGCCCGCTGAAATGGCCCAGCAAGTCACTCCATTTTAATTAACCGCTACAAAACAAAATAATAAGAATGAAACCAGACCACTCGGCACTGGCTATGGACACGGCAACGGTACACCCAGCCCAGTCAACCTTGCAAAGTCCTCCTCACCAACATTTGGGGACTTGTGCCAAAATTGGGAGAGCTGTCCCATAGACTAGTCAAGCAAAAGCCTGACTTAGTCATACTCACAGAATCATACCTTTCAGCCAATGTCCTGAACTCCTCCATCACCATCCCTGGGTATGTCCTGTCCCACCAGCAGGACAGACCCACCAGGGGTGGTGGCACAGTGGTATACAGTCAGGAAGGAGTGGCCCTGGGAGTCCTCAACATTGACTCCGGACCCCATGAAGTCTCATGGCTTCAGGTCAAGCATGGGCAAGGAAACCTCCTGCTGATTACCGCCCTCCCTCAGCTGATGAATCAGTACTCCTCCATGTTGAACACCACTTGGAAGAAGCACTGAGAGTAGCAAGGGCACAGAATGATGCTCTGGGTGAGGGACTTCAATGTCCATCACCAAGAGTGGCTCGGTAGCACCACTACTGACTGAGCCCTGAAGGACATAACTGCCAGTCTGGGCCTGCAACAGGTGGTGAGTGAACCAACACGAGGGAAAAATCTACTTGACCTCGTCCTCACCAATCTACCTGTCGCAGATGCATCTGTCCAAGACAGCATTGGCAGCAGTGACCACGGCAGTCATTGTGGAGACGAAGTCCCGTCTTCACGACGAGAACATCCTCCATCATGTTGTGTGGCACTACCACCATGCTAAATGGGATAGATTCAGAACAGATCTAGCAGCTCAAAACTGGGCAGCCATGAGGCACTGTGGGCCATCAGCAGCAGCAGAAGTGTATTCCACCACAATCTGTAACCTCATGGCCCAGCATATCCCTCATTCTACCATTACCACCAAGCCAGGGGACCAACCCTGGTTCAACGAGTATAGAAGAGCAGGCCAGGAGCAGCACCAGGCGTACCTAAAAATGAGGTGCCAACCTGGGGAAGCTGCAACACAGGACTACATGCATGCTAAACAGCAGAAGCAGCATGCTATAGACAGGGCTAAGCGATCCCACAATCAACGGATCAGATCAAAGCTCTGCAGTCCTGCCACATCCAGTCGCAAGTGGTGGTGGACCATTAAACAAACAACGGGAGGAGGAGGCTCCAAGAATATCCCCATCCTCAATGATGGCGGAGCCCAGCACGTGAGTGCAAAAGACAAGGCTGAAGCGTTTGCAACCAACTTCAGCCAGAAGTGCCGAGTGGATAATCCTTATCGGCCTACTCCCGCGGTCCCCACCATCACAGAAGCCAGTCTTCAACCAATTCGATTCGCTCCACGTAATATCAAGAAACGGCTGAGCACACTGGATACAGCAAAGGCTATGGGCCCCGACAACATCCCAGCTATTGTGCTGAAGACTTGTGCTCCAGAACTAGCCGCGCCTCTAGCCAAGCTGTTCCAGTACAGCTACAACACTGGCATCTATCCGCCAATTGGAAAACTGCCCAGGTAGATCCTGTCCACAAAAAACAGGACAAATCCAACCCGGCCAATTAACGCCCCATCAGTCTACTCTCAATCATCAGCAAAGTGATGGAAGGTGTCATCGACAGTGCTATCAAGCGGCACTTACTCACCAATAACCTGCTCACCAATGCCCAGTTTGGGTTTCGCCAAGACCACGCGGCTCCCGACCTCATTACAGCCTTGGTCCAAACATGGACAAAGGAGCTGAATTTCAGAGGTGAGGTGAGAGTGACATCAAGGCAGCATTTGACCGAGTCTGGCATCAAGGAGCCCTAGTAAAACTGAAGTCAATGGGAATCGGGGGGGAAAACGCTTCACTGGTTGGAGTCATACCTAGCACAAAGGAAGACGGTTGTGGTGGTTGAAGGTCAATCATCACAGCCCCAGGACATCGCTGCAGGAGTTCCTCAGGGCAGTGTCCTAGGCCCAACCATCTTCAGCTGCTTCATCAATGACCTTCCCTCTAACATATGGTCAGAAATGGGGATGTTCGCTGATGACTGCACAGTGTTCAACGCCATTCACAACTCCACAGATAATGAAGCAGTCCATGCCCACATGCAAAAAGACCTGAACGACGTTCAGGCTTGGGCTGATAAGTGGCAGGTAACATTCGCGCCACAGAAGTGCCAGGCAATGACTATCTCCAACAAGCGAGTCTAAACACCTCCCCTTGACATTCAATGGCATTATCATCGCCGAATCCCCCACTATCAACATCCTGGGGGGTCACCATTAACCAGAAACTTAACTGGACCAGCCACATAAATACTGTGGCAACAACAGCAGGTCAGAGGCAAAGTATTCTGTGATGTGGAGATGCCGGTGTTGGACTGGGGTGGACAAATGTAAGAAGTCACACAACACCAGGTTATAGTCCAACAGCTTTATTTGAAATCACAAGCTTTCGGAGCGCTGCTCCTTCATCAGGTGAAGTGGAGAGATGCATATAGGCACAGCTTATATAGTCAGAGAATACTGCCAGATGATTACAGGTAATCTTTCTGACTGCCCTTTATCACACCTCGGCAGAGAGATAATCATAGCAATCAAAGGTGTGAATGGTGTCCAAACAGGTCAGTCAGGAAAACATTACATCAAAGAACAATGAGGTGGGGTCACAAGGGGTCAAATGTTGCAGATGCTGGGGTCTGTATGAAAAACAAAAAACAAACCAAAAACTTTTTTTTGTTGCTGGAAATCACAGCAGGTCCGGCCGCATCTGTGCAGAGAGAACAAACCAACGACGACTCGAGTCTGGATGACTCTACGTCAGGTGGGGTTACATGTAGCGTGACATGAACCCAAGATCCCGGTTGAGGCCATCCTCATGAGTGCGGAACTTGGCTAATCAGTTTCTGCTCGACGATTTTGCGTTGTCGTGTGTCTCGAAGGCCGCCTTGGAGAATGCTTACCCAAAGATCGGAGGCTGAATGTCCTTGACTGCTGAAGTGTTCCCCGACTGGGAGGGAACACTCCTGCCTGGTGATTGTTGAGCGGTGTCCGTTCATCCGTTGTCGCAGTGTCTGCATGGTTTCGCCGATGTACCATGCTCCAGGGCATCCTTTCCTGCAGCGTATGAGGTAGACAACGTTGGCTGAGTCACATGAGTATGTACCATGTACCTGATGGGTGGTATCCTCACGTGTGATGATGGTATCTGTGATGATGATCTGGCATGTCTTGCAGAGGTTGCCGTGGCAGGGTTGTGTGGTGTCGTGGTCGCTGTTCTCCTGAAAGCTGGGTAATTTGCTGTGAACGATGGTCTGTTTGAGGTTAGGCGGCTGTTTGAAGGCGAGTAGTGGAGGCGTGGGGGATGGCCTTAGCGAGGTGTTCATCGCCATCAATGACATGTTGAAGGCTGTGAAGAACATGGCGTAGTTTCTCCGCTCCGGGGGGAAGTACTGGACGACGAAGGGTACTCTGTTGGTTGTGTCCCGTGTGTGTCTTCTGAGGAGGTCTATGCGATTTTTCGCTGTGGCACGTCGGAACTGTCGATTGACGAGTTGAGCGTCATATCCCGTTCTTACGAGGGCGTCTTTCAGCGTCTGTAGGTGTCCATCGCGTTCCTCCTCATCTGAGCAGATCCGGTGTATTCGCAGGGCTTGTCCATAGGGGATGGCTTCTTTAACGTGGTTAGGGTGGAAGCTGGAGAAGTGGAGCATCGTGAGGTTGTCCGTGGGCTTGCGGTAGAGTGAAGTGCTGAGGTGTCCGTCTTTGATGGAGATTCGTGTGTCCAAGAATGAAACCGATTCTGAGGAGTAGTCCATGGTGAGTTTGATGGTGGGATGGAACTTGATGTTATAGTGTAGTCTTTTCAGTGATTCTTCGCTGTGGATCCATAGGAAGAAAATGTCGTCGATGTATCTGGTGTATAGCGTTGGTTGGAGGTCCTGTGCAGCGAAGAAGTCTTGCTCGAACTTGTGCATGAAGATGTTGGCATATTGGGGTGCAACTTTGGTCCCCATGGCTGTTCCGTGTGTTTGGGTAAAGAACTGGTTGTCGAAGGTGAAGACATTGTGGTCAAGGATGAAGCGGATGAGTTGTAGGATGGCGTCTGGAGATTGGCTGTTGTTGGTGTTGAGTACTGAGGCTGTCGCAGCGATGCCGTCATCGTGGGGGATACTGGTGTAGAGTACTGGTAAGCATTCTCCAAGGCGGCCTTCGAGACACACGACAACGCAAAATCGTTGAGCAGAAACTGATAGCCAAGTTCCGCACTCATGAGGACGGCCTCAACCGGGATCTTGGGTTCATGTCACGCTACATGTAACCCCACCCAACGTAGAATCATCCAGACTCGAGTCGTCATTGGTTTGTTCTCTCTACACAGATGCGGCCGGACCTGCTGTGATTTCCAGCAAAAAAAGTTTTTGGTTTGTTTTTTGTTTTTCATACAGACCCCAGCATTTGCAACATTTGACCCCTTGTGACCCCACCTCATTGTACTTTGATGTAATGTTTTTCTGACTGACCTGTTTAGACACCATTCACACCTTTGATTGCTGTGATTATCTCTCTGCCGAGGTGTGATAAAGGGCAGTTAGAAAGATTACCTGTAATCATCTGGCAGTATTCTGACTATATAAGCTGTGCCTATATGCATCTCTCCACTTCACTTGACGAAGGAGCAGCACTCCGAAAGCTTGAGATTTCAAATAAAGCTGTTAAAGTATTCTGTGGTGAGTGTCTCACCTCCTGACTCTCCAAAGCCTTTCCACCATCTACAAGGCACAAGTAAGGAGTGTGATGGAATACTCTCCACTTGCCTGGATGAGTGCAGCTCCAACAACACTCAAGAAGCTTGACACCATCCAGGACAAAGCAGCCCGCTTGATTGGCACCCCCATCTACCACCTTAAACATTCACTCCCTCCACCACCAGCGTACCGTGGCTGCAGTGTGTACCATCTACAAGATGCACTGCAGCAACTCGCCAAGGCTTCTTCGGCAGCACCTCCCAAACCCACGACCTCTTCCACCTAGAAGGACACAGGCAGCAGGCGCATGGGAACACCACCACCTCCAAGTTCCCCTCAAAGTCACATACCATCCTGATTTAGAAGTATATCGCCATTCCTTCATCGTCGCTGGGTCAAAATCCTGGAACTCCCTAACAGCACTGTGGGAGTACCTTCACCACACGGACTGCAGCAGTTCAAAAAGGCGGCTCACCACCACCTTCTCAAGGGCAACTAGGGATGGGCAGTAAATGCTGGCCTTGCCAGCGACACCCAGATCCCATAAACAAATTTTTTTTTAAATCCGTCATTTGTCTTGCAAGGGCCGGACAAAAGGACAAGGCAGAGGAAATTCCTGGAAACAACGGAGACCCGGTGCAATCGTATCTCCGCCGTTTCTCTTAGGGTTCTGGCAGTCTCGCTCTGGATTAACAGAGGGAGACAGGCAGAACCCAGGGGAAATTCAGCCTGACAGTTTTGCGCTAGATCAGGCACATATTTCTGCTTTCATAAAATCTCATGTTACTTTTGCACATCACTGGATTTAATAATAAAATATTGGAAGAAAATTTGGTGCGATTAATAGCATTACTGCATAGTTCGGAGACTTGTGTTCTAATTTTAGTCGGGGGGGGGGGGGGGGGAGGATGGGAATGAGGGTAGCTGGTCACTGAGAGGTAAAGAATCCAGGAATTTAAACAGAAAGCAGAACATATTGATACAGTAAACCTTTGGTATTCTGTGCAGCATACCAGCATTGAAAAACAAATCACTGTCCACACATTGAGTTGAATTTCATACATTAACTGTGTGCCTTAAAATTAAAATATCAATCTGTTGCATTAAATCAATCTCGGTCCTTCCTTTGCAGTGCACCAGAAATGAGGTGGCTGCAGCAAATCAAAAGGGATAAAACAAATTATGTGCACCTTAAAACAGGAATGTCAAGTTGTTTTTTTGTCATCATGTTGCATATTTAATCCACTTGGTATTCGATCTTGTATGACATATTCACCTCTTTAATAAGAGTTTAAACCCCATCTTGAAATTATGATTGAAGAGATTTGACAGTCCAATCAATATTTGGTCTTGAATCAGAACTTCCTTATTAAGAGGCACAGTAAATTATGTAGATAGGAGCAGGAAGAACGTAGAGCAAAACTATGGCAAATGGAGATCAATGTGGGGATAGGAGGAAATCCACTTTTGATCAGAGAAAGACAAATCGGAATATTTTCTTAATGGCGAGACTAGGAACTGTGAAGGAGCAAAGGGATTTAGGAGTCCATGTACAAAGTCACTAAAAACTAGTGCACAGGTACAAAATGTGATCAAAAAGACTAATGGAATGTTGGCCTTTATCTCAAGGAGGCTGGAATACAAAAGCAAGGAAGTGATTCTTCAGTTGTACAGAGCCTTGGTCAGAACCTATCTGGAGTACCACATGCAGTTTTGAGCATCGAACCTCAGGAGAGATAGTGGCCTTGGGAGGGCAGATTCACCGGAATGATACCAGGGCCTAAAAGGGTTAAATTAGGAGGACAGATTGCATAATCTTGGTTTGTATTCCCTTGCGTCCGTGTTGACTGCAGTGGCACAGTTGGATCTGGTAGCTTGAAGGCTTCATGCAGTGATAGTCTTCACTTCTACAAGAAGAGCCATCTCTATCTAGATGTGGTCTGCAGCTTGATGTGCAACAGATTGTATAACTCTATGAAGCAAAAGCAGTGAAGAGAGATATCCTCCAACATGTCCAGATGCGGAAACATCTGTAAACACAAGTTCTGGGGGAGTAACAGGTGCAGACAAAATGCTTCAGATGTTGTTGCATCTGCATTTGTTGTCCTCCCCAAGAGGAGTCATTGGGGCTCATTAGACATGCACAGCGGGCTCCTGGCAGGTTTCCCGTTGTTAAGACAGCCTGCCAATGCTAGCCAGGAAACACCAGTGGTGCTATAGCAAGAACGTCATTGCAGCACCCAAAGATCAGATGAAGGACTTAAAGGAACAGAAACATCCCTAATATTGAAATTAGGTCTCCCACTGAGGCCTCAGCCAAGACTGAGGCCTTCAGATAGTCCCAGAGACTTACCCAAGGAGGAAGAGAAGGCAGCTACAAGGCCATCACTCTCCATTTAGTTATTTACTGCCACTTCCTGGGTCGACATGGTAGCCCCAGTTGTCGGGTAGAATGCAGGAAATTCCACCAGGACCATGTAGCAGGAGGGAAGGAGTGGCCAGCATTTCTCTGGTACCTTCTCCTCCTTTGAGCATCTCACTTTGTTCCACCCCCCTCGCCTCTCCTTTGACATCGAACCACATAAGGAGCTCATAGGACAGGTGAACAAAAACTTGGTCAAAGAGGTAGGTTTTAAGGAGTGACTGAAAAGGAGAGAGGCAATTCCAGAGGTTAGAACCAAGACAGCTGAAGGCGTGGCCGCCAATGGTGGAATGATTAAAATCGGGACAGCGTAAGAGGCCAGAACTGGAGGAGCAGAGAGATCTCGGAGGGCTGTCAGGCTGGAGATTATAGATATAGAGAGGGGCGAAGCCATGGAGGGATTTGAAAACAAAGATAAGAATTTTAAAATAGAGGCATTGCTGGACCGAGAGCCAATGTAGGTCAGCGAGCACAGGGGTGATGGGTGAACGGGGCTTGGAGCGAGTTAGGATACAGGCAGCAGTTTTGGATAAGTTCAAATAGTCATTGGCCCTCCATTCGCCACGATATTGCTGCTGCAATATGTGGGAGCTGCTGAACACCATTGATGCTCACGGTGATCACATTTGCAGTAAGTGTTGGCTGCTCGAGGAACTCCGGCACCGTGTTGAAGAGCTGGAGACCGAGCTTCAAACACTGAGACACATCAGGGAGGGGGAGAGTTACCTGGACTCTGTGTATCACGAGGTAGTCACACCAATTAGATTAATTAATTCAGATGTAGTCCGTGGTCAGGGTCAGGATGGTGTGACTAGAAGTGAGGCAGGTACGGGGATCCAGGAGGTAGTGTTGGAGGAGCCGCAGCCCTTGCACTTGTCCAACAGGTTTGAGGCTCTTACTCCCTGTGGGGACAGGAGCAGGGACTGCAGGGAGGATGAGCAACCTGGCCACAGCACCGTGGAGCAGGGGGCCATTCAAGTTTTGGGGGGGGGGGGGGGGGGTGGGGGGAGTTAAAAGAAATGTTGTAGTGGTAGGGGATAGTATCGTTAGGGGGATAGATAGAGTTCTTTACAGCCGAGAGCGAGAGTCCCGAAGGCTGTGTTGCCTGCCCGGTGCCAGGGTTAAAGACATCTCCTCTGGACCGGAGAGAAACTTGGAGTGGGAGGGGGAGGATCCAGTTGTCGTGGTCCATGTTGGTACCAACGACATAGATAGGACAAGGAAGGAGGTTCTGCTGAGGGAGTTTGAGCAGCTAGGGGCCAAATTAAAAAGCAGAACCACAAGCGTAATAATCTCTGGATTATTACCTGAGCCACGAGCGAATTTGGCTAGGATAAATAAAATTAGAGAGTTAAATGCGTGGCTCAAAGACTGGTGTGGGAGAAATAGGTTTTGCTTCCTGGGACACTGGCACCAGTACTGGGGCAGGAGGGAGCTGTTCCGTTGGGACGGGCTTCACTTGGCCAGTGCTGGGACTAGAGTCCTGGCGGATCATATAACTAGGGCTGTAGAGAGGGCTTTAAACTAACTAGTGGGGGGGGGAAGTTCCGAGAGAGCAAATAATAAAAATGACAACAGAGAAGGTAATAGACTTAGGTAGCAGTGGGGAAATTAAAAACCAGAGCATGTCAGGAAGGGGCAGAAGGTATGGAGTAAAAGGTAAAGTAATAAAAAGGGCAAAAGCAGGAACTAAGTGTCACAAAACATATTTGAAAGTTCTCTATTTGAATGCACGTAGCATTCGTAACAAAATAGATGAGTTAATGGCACAAATAACTACATATGGGTATGATCTTGTGGCCATTACACAAACATGGCTGCAGGGTGACAATGCCTGGGAATTAAACATACCAGGTTATTTAACAATCAGGAAGGACAGGCAGGAAGGAAGGAGAGGTGGGGTGGCTATGTTAATAAAGGAAGGAATCACTAATACAGAGAAATGATATTGGGTCAAAAGATCAGGATAATGGAACAGTTTGGGTGGAGGTAAGGAATAATAAGGGGAAAAAAACACTAGTGGGCGTAGTCTATAGGCCTCCGAACAGTGGCAACTCTGTTGGACGGAGTATCAGTCAGGAAATAGTCGAGGCTTGTAATAAGGGAACATCTATAATTATGGGGGATTTTAACTATCATATTAATTGGACAAATCAAATTGGGCAGAGCAGCCTTGAGGATGAGTTCATTGAGTGTATTAGGGATGGGTTTCTTGAGCAGTATGTAACTGAACCGACCAGGGGGCAAGCAACCTTAGATCTGGTCCTGTGTAACGAGACGGGATTAATTAAAAATGTCCTAGTAAAGGATCCCCTTGGAATGAGTGACCATAACATGGTTGAATTCCATATTCAATTAGAGGGTGAGAAGGTTGGATCTCAAACAAGCGTGCTAAGCTTGAATAAAGGAGACTATGAAGGTATGAGAGCGGAAGGTATGAGAGCGGAATTGAGTAGAGTGGATTGGGAAAATAGATTAAAGGGTAAGACGATACATGATCAGTGGTGTACATTTAAGGAGTTATTTTACAACTTCCAAAAAATATATATTCCACTGAGAAGAAAAGGGTGTAAAAGAAAAGACAGCCATCCGTGGCTAAGTAAACAAATTAAGGATAGTATTCGACTAAAAACAAGGGCATATAAGGTAGCCAAATCTAGTGGGAGGATAGAGGATTGGGAAAACTTTAAAAGACAGCAAAAAATAACAAAAAGATTGATTAAGAAAGGGAAGATAGATTATGAAAGTAAATTAGCAAAAAATATAAAAACAGATAGTAAGAGTTTTTATAGTTATATAAAAAGAAAAAGGGTGGCTAAAGTAAATGTTGGTCCCTTAGAGGATGAGACCGGGAAATTAATGGTGGGAAATATGGAGATGGCAAAAACACTGAATGAATATTTTACATCAGTCTTTACAGTAGAAGACACTAAGAATATCCCAACACTGGACAAACAGGGGGCTACAGGGGGGGAGGAGCTAAACACGATCAAAATCACTAAGGAAGTGGTACTCGGTAAAATAATGGGACTCAAGGCGGATAAATCACCTGGACCTGATGGCTTACATCCTAGGGTCTTGAGGGAAGTGGTGGTAGGGATTGTGGATGCATTGGTAATAATTTTCCAAAACTCCCTGGACTCGGCAAAGGTCCCGGCAGACTGGAAAACTGCTAATGTAACACCCTTATTTAAAAAGGGCAGTAGACAGAAGGCTGGAAACTATAGACCGGTTAGCCTAACATCTGTGGTAGGTAAAATTTTGGAGTCCATTATTAAGGAGACAGTAACAGGACATTTGGATAATCATAATTTAATAGGACAAAGTCAGCATGGTTTTATGATGGGGAAGTCATGTTTGACAAATTTGCTGGAGTTCTTTGAGGAAGTAACATATAGGGTGGATAAAGGGGAACCAGTGGACGTAGTGTATTTAGACTTCCAAAAGGCATTTGACAAGGTGCCACACAAAAGATTATTGCTTAAGATAAAAAATCACGGGATTGGGGGTAATATTCTGGCATGGATAGAGGATTGGCTATCTAACAGAAGGCAGAGAGTTGGGATAAATGGTTCATTCTCAGACTGGCAATCAGTAACTAGTGGTGTTCCGCAGGGGTCAGTGCTGGGTCCCCAACTCTTCACAATCTATATTAACGATTTGGAGGAGGGGACCGAGTGTAACATATCAAAGTTTGCAGATGATACTAAGATGGGAGGGAAAGTAGTGAGTGAGGAGGACATAAAAAACCTGCAAGGGGACATAGACAGGCTAAGTGAGTGGGCAGAGATTTGGCAGATGGAATACAATACTGGAAAGTGTGAGGTTATGCACTTTGGCAGGAAAAATCGTAGAGCAAGTTATTATCTTAATGGCACAAAACTAGAAAGTACTGAAGTACAAAGGGATCTGGGGGTCCTGGTGCACGAAACTCAAAAAGGTTAGTATACAGGTGCAGCAAGTGATTAAGGCGGCCAATGGAATGTTGGCTTTCATTGCTAGGGGGATAGAATATAAAAATAGGGAGGTATTGCTTCAGTTGTACAAGGTATTGGTGAGGCCGCACCTGGAATACTGCGTACAGTTTTGGTGTCCATACTTAAGAAAGGACATACTTGCTCTCGAGTCAGTACAAAGAAGGTTCACTCGGTTAATCCCGGGGATGAGGGGATGGACATATGAGGAGAGGTTGAGTAGATTGGGACTCATTGGAGTTCAGAAGAATGAGAGGCGATCTTATTGAAACATATAAGATTGTGAAGGGGTTGGATCGGGTGGATGCGGGGAAGATGTTCCCGATGATGGGTGAAACTAGAACTAGGGGGCATAGTCTTAGAATAAGGGGCTGCTCTTTCAAAACTGAGATGAGGAGGAACTACTTCACTCAGAGGGTGGTAGGTCCATGGAATATGCTGCCCCAAAAAGCTGTAGAAGCTACATCATTACATAAATTTAAAACAGAAATAGACAGTTTCCTAGAAGTAAAGGGAATTAAGGGTTACGGGGAGCGGGCAGGAATTTGGACATGAGTCTAGGTTCGGATCGGTCATGGCCCTGTGGGTAGCGGAGCGGGCCCAGGGGCCGTGTAGCCTGATCCTGCTCCTATTTCGTGTGTCTAATTCTGTTAGATTCAGGAGATGGTTCTGTGATAGTGGATTGGCGGTTAGGATCAGATCAGCCATGATCTTATTGAATGGCGGAGCAGGCTCGAGGGGCCGATTGGCCTACTCCTGCTCCTATTTCTTATGTTCTTATGATATATCTTCAGCTGTCCACCTACTCAACCACTCCCTCACCTCCACCTTTGACTGCCCTTGTCCCCAGTAAAACCTCTACTCTCCCCTACCCCGGTTGTTCCCCTGGTATGGCTCCCACCTTCGTTCTATCATGTCCAAGTGAAACAGACTTGAGCTTATCTGGCGCACAATTCACAATCAACTAAATTTTTTAAAATCAAATTAGGATTAGAATACTGAACAGTAGATATTCCTGATAGAACTACAGAAGTAATTGAAATGTGCTTGTCCTGTGCTTACAAATTAATTAAAAATAGATCCACATCACGAGTCCAATGGCATATAATGTAGTGAGTTTACATGATCTGTTTATTCACCACAGTGAATATTTCAGCTTCAATGTTTCAGTTCCCTACTTCTAAACCCCAATGTTCCTTTTTGAACGCACTAGGGTCCAACAGACGACACATCCCTTCAAAGAATTATCATTTCAACAGTTTTTCTTGTGTACATATTTTCTATTCAGCAAATATATATAGGCTAAATATGCTACAACAGTGTTGTCCAATAGGTTAGCCATGATGTGACTAATTACATGTTTGATTAATACACAAAAAAAAGCAATAGATATGTCACTGAGCATGTGATCTCAATACTCCCATTTGCACAGCATATGCATGTCTACTTTAACCTTTTTGTGCATTTGAAGGCATAATGGCAAGACGAAAAGCAGAGTGTGCAGTTATTTTTTTTGATCGTTGTGTGTGCTTTACTTCCTTGGTTACTGCTCATTGGTTATCTGCTAAAATGGCGTGCAACATGGGTGGAAACACCAGACTTCCACATCACTGAAGCACCAGCAACATCGTATGGAGGGGGAAGCGGTCATTGTAGTCAGCTTGACCAATCAGAATAACCGGTCCAGGCCAGCAGAAAGTAACAATGATGAGCATTTCCAACAGAGCATCCAACCGCATTCTAGATTTTTAGTAGAGGAGGATCGGCTGCATCTCGTTGTGCGAGTCAACATTCTCAGCAATCACTCTGGATGAAGTCAAAGTAGTGCCCGTAACTACTGGGCAAAAACCCAGATACTACACTAAGATGTGCAGTGTCTTGACAGATTAATGGGAGAATGCCAAATTTTGGTAAAAGAGAAAGACTGCAAAGTTTTATACTGAATGGTGGTAGATATACACGTGAAGTACATTTGCCTGTATAGTGTGCAAGGCATTTTCTGCTAAAATGAATTGTGTAGCTAAAGCGATGTCGCTGTAGTCACGCTTTTGGCTAATCATCAATTTCTATTGCACAACACTGCTACAAAATAATATGACAAATTAGCAAAAGCAAAGCTTGAGAAGTTTGTTTGCCAATTTTCTCAGTCCCTTCCTATCCTGAAGACGTTAAATCTTTTCTGGGGATGGGAATAGATGTCCTCTGGTACTTCACCAAAATGCAAATTATTCATGTGTAAAACTCTAGCAGTAAATGTAATCAGGCTACCCGACGAGGGAGGCAAAACAAAAAAAACAACCATCCTTATCCAGTGACTCCTGATGGAAATTCATGTGTGGACATCAAGTGAGGATAGGATCGGATTAGCTATGATGACCCCCTATGCCAAATAGCCTGCTGGCCAGAATTCTCTCAAGGGAGGCGGGGAGCAAACCCGGGAGGCCGGGTTTCCCGCAGGCCCTGCCGACTTTAACGGCAGGGTCTGATTTGAGTGCGAGGCCAGTGATTCTCGCCTGCAGCCAACCAGATTGAGAGAGGCTGGCTGGCTGCGGGTAGGTAGGCCTCAGATGCGAGGAGTTGGGTAGGTGGGCCTCAGATGCGAGGACTTGGTCTGGGGGAGAGAATCACAGGGTCAGGGATCGTTGGGGGAAGGGGGGTAGGAGGTCGGCATAGTCAAGGATCAGGGGTTGGCATGCTGGATCGGCAAGGGGTCGGAGGATTGGCAGGCAATCGGGAGGGGGTTGGAGGAATCGGGACTGGCTACCGAAGGACCGGCCTCAGCATTATCGGTGGGGTTGGTGGCGGGGGGCGGGGGCAGGGGGGGGTGGGGAGGAGGCGGGGAAGGGGATGCCTTATGATGGGGGATCGGAGACCTCATGAGGGGGGTCTCCAATCGCGGGGGGTGGGTTAGGCAAGAACCCTAAATCCAAGAGGTAGGTATAAAGCCACTTACCTCATGGATGCAGCAGTCCCCATCTCGGTTTAACTGCTGAGTTTCACAACTTGTGTGAAACCCGTCCACAGGCAGTTAAATTCAACATGGAGGTGAAAAAAAAGCTTCCAGCCTCAATTACAATATTTAAATTAAGGTACCACCCCCTGGCAGCGGGTTGGCTGCCCGCCCCCGTCCTGCCTCCATTATAACTGGAAGTGGGCGGGAGCAGGTCGGACATCCCATTTTTAACAATTTAACTGCCCCCATGCTCCAAACGCACTTTTTTTTTTTTTTAAAAAGGGAAAAATTCCAGCCACTCTCTTGGCTCACATCGGAGGAGTGACTGGCCAATTAAGCAAAGCAGCAGAGAGAAAGAGGATAGAGAAAGAGAGCGGGGAAGTGAGAAAGAAAATGAGAAGCACCCACACGTGCAAAAAAAAAGGAATGAGAATGAGAGACAGTTGCAGGAAAAGAGGCATGACATTTCCCCCCACCACCTGTTTTTTTCTATATGCATCATCATGGGAGTTCAACTAGTATAAAGCTACTTTCCAGTGTGACAGAGATTGTTCAGTTGACTGAGTAATGGTGGTGTCCTCAATGCATTCACAGTGCAAGATTACCACATCTGGTGCAAAACCAGGGTGTACATATTATGCAAATAAAACAGGCTCTACTTCCACGGTTTTGATATGCTCTTGCACTTTATGAAGTAATTTGAATACCTTGAGTTGATTGCAGACTCCACACTTTGACTCAGATTCTAGTCTACATATAATGAAGTACAAACTGGAAGTGAAAAAGGGAACTAGTAACACCAACAGGCATACCATTACTACAGGAAAAACAAACCAAGGGACCATCTTTCTGATTCACTTCAGCATAATCCAATAACCCACGTCTTATAACCCAACTGATTTGTGGAGAAAGACATCAAATTATTATTATTTTTTTAAAATTATGAATGCGTGATACACGAGATCAAAAAAGCGACTAGATTACCCGACAAGTAATTTTAGGACCCACAACTCAGGTCCAATGTAGAATTTTAAACAGAACAATTTGGATTATACTACTAGAAATGGGTTGGGTAATAATACTGAAAGACATGATAACCCCGATTTTAACCCAGAGTGGGAATCGGAATAGGTGGGGAGCGGGACAAGCCCAGTGATGTTTTGAGAGAGAGCTGGGCAATTTCAACTCTCGGCCACATTTTAATAAGGTTGATGGCTATTGTCCCCAATTGCGTTGCGAAGCCTGCAAACACGATGCACGCAATTTCTGGCACGACTTCGAGGCCTACTTAAAGCGAGGATGCACCGCTTCAAGTGATGTTACATCCCCCTGCCTGCATTATTCAATGTACAACTATAGAAGAGTCTTTGAGGACAGATGGGTCAATGGGTTGACCGACCCCCACCCTTCAAATGCCTCCTTAGAAGGTCCTAGTTGAGGTAGTGAGGGCTAGGAGAGCGCAGCTGATCCCCAAAACCCGCAAAAAGCATCCAAGGCAATAATAAAGCTGGCATGGACAGAGGTGTCAGTGCCACCAGCAGCACTGTCGGATTCAATGCAGGAAAAGATTCAATAGATGGGGAAGACCGGTGGCGGAGGGGAAGCAGCAGCAGGAGGCTCAGCTCAATATTTTGCAGCCACAGATGAGAGGGATCAGCTGGCTGCTCATACCTCTGCCTGGAGAACTTACACAGATCCCCTCTGCATTCTAGTCCTTATTAGATCCTTCACTACTCCCTTCATCCTGCATTGAAGAACATTCAAACCAGAATGCATCAGGGGCAGCTCCTTGGGTACCTTGCAGAGACCTGCATGAATGATGATGTTCCTATGATCAGCCACTTGATGGAATGGTATCCTTTTCGCTTCACAAATGTTGCTGGCTGGTGTTCCAGTACCCTGATGGCAACATGTGTGCAATCAAGGACACCCTGTTTGCAAGGTAAGCCAGCCACTGCTGCAAAGCCCCGTGCGCTGTCCTGTTGACGGAGGAGGTCAGTGGGGAAGGTAATGTAGTGCTCTGGTCTAGCAAGCAGCAGGTCCTGTTGCAAAAGGCTGAAGAGGTCTGCAAAGCTTGTCTGGAGAAGTGCAGGCTACACAGCTCCTCAAATCTGTCCAAGGCGGCGACTCTTGGTCTGTACACCCTGCGTGCTAGGTGTGACCTCCTGTGAGCAGCTCCCTTCACCTGCTGTATTCAGCGAGGCCCAGCTGCTGCTGCTCCTTCTCCTCCAATTCTTCCCCCATCCAGAATAAAAGTAGTAATAGTTGCACCCATAAGGACAGAAAGCTTACCAAGGGTAGTAAAGCAACATTTAAAAAAAAGTGAAAGTAGCAATTTGGAAGCTGGAAACTCCCCTAGAAAACCAGACAGCAAGCACATATCTGATCCAGTAAGCCCCATTTTATACATACATGTGGCAGAACCACCAGAGGATTACGGACAATTATATATAATTCTTTTTACAGCAATGTAGTACAGCTGGGGGCTGCACCTTTAATGTATCCGTTAACTGTACTAGTTCCTGTACTCCGCGTGATGACATCATGCCGTCCGTCACGTGATCTCTCAATGGCGGGAAGAACGTGATGACATCATGACATCAGAGCTTGGAACCTTCTAGCAGTTGAGCTCGGAACCTGCTAGCAGTTCCAGAGAGGCTTTCAAGCAGACCAGACCTATTTGCATTGTATCCTACAGTTTCCTGCACAGCTTAGTTTGTTCATTAAATTTTATTGTTTTTGAGTCGATCTCAATTCTTCGGCTAGGAACCCCAGTTCCTATATTGGTGACCCCGATTTCGTCGAACAATTTTCGTTGAAGTTACATCATGGACACGAACGCCGTCACCCTCAAACTGCCGCAATTTTGGGAGCAACAACCTGCCGCGTGGTTTTCCAGGCGGAAGCCCAATTTGCAATCCGGGGAGAAGCAGCGGATTCGACAAGTTATTATTACGTGGTCTCCGCCCTCGACAGTGCCACGGCCTCGCGGGTCGTCAGCCTCCTCGAGAGTCCACCGAACTATGGCAAGTACGAAGCTTTAAAAGCACGTTTACTGCAGATTTTCGGTCTGTCCAAGTCGGATCGGAGCGCGCTCGCAGACTTATCTCCATGCCCGGCCTCGGGCACTCAAAACCCTGAGAGCTCATGAGCCAAATGCTCATTCTTTTGGGCTCGGAATCGCAATGTTTTCTGTTCCGCGAGCGGTTTCTCTGTCAACTACCAGAGCCAGTACAGACGGCCTTGGCCAATTCCGCGATCACGGATTGTGCTGAACTCGCCACGGAAGCGGATAAAATATTCACCGTCTCACAACAATCTTGTGGAGCCACGAGGCGCCAATCCCCCACAAGAGCGAATCCGACAACTCCTCCTGCAGGCTGGTGCGCATACCACGCTCGTTTCGGCGCGAAGGCCAGAAATTGCCATCCGCCCGGCAGTTTCTCACCAAAAAAAAAAAAAACCTACCTCAAACCAGCGGTCTCTGAGAAGATCAATAAGGCCTAAGGGACGTGCCAGAGTTGCGATGGCCGTCGGGTCCGCAGGGAAACTCCTATACATTACAGACTCCCTGTCAGGGCGACGTTTTCTCTGTGATACTGACTCCCAGTGCAGTATCCTACCAGCGTCGAAGCTAGATCTTCAATCCGGCGGTCAAGGTCCCCCCCCCCCCCTCGAGGCAGCCAATGGTGCGGCCATTCGCACGTTCGGAAAGCGTAGGGTCCAGTTGAGTTTTGGTGGCCAACATTTTGTTTGGGAGTTCATCACGGCGAAAGTCTCACAGGCCATCCTGGGGGCAGATTTCTTCTGCACAAACGGGTTTCTCGTCGACGTCCGACACTGCCGCCTAATCAGTGCCTCCACTTTTCACTCGGTCCCCTGCCACCGAAGCACCGCGATGTCTTGGTCAGTTGCCTGTGCAGTCTCATCTCCAAATGAGTTCTCTCGTCTTCTCTGAGTTCCCCGAGCTCACCAGGCCCACATTTTCTTCTTCAGTCGCGAGGCACGGTGTGGCGCACCACATTACCACGACAGGATCCCCCGTTTATGCGAGAGCTCGAAGGCTGGAACCCGGTAAACTCACGGCCGCCAAGGCGGAGTTCCATACAATGGAACGCCTGGGTATTATTCGACGTTCGAATAGTCCTTGGTCCTCGCCATTACACATTGTTCCTAAGCCAGGCGGCGGATGGCGACCATGTGGCGACTACAGACGCCTGAATGAGGCTACTACACCGGATCGGTACCCAATTCCTCACATTCAGGATTTTTCGGCCCATCTGGCAGGGAATTCCATCTTTTCCAAAGTAGACCTTGTCAGAGGCTAATCAAGTGCCCGTGCATCCTCAGGACGTCCCCAAAACTGCCGTCATCACACCTTTCGGGCTCTTCGAGTTCCTTCGTATGCCGTTTGGGCTGAAGAATGCAGCACAAGCCTTCCAACGTCTCATGGATTCCGTGTTGCGCGATCTGCCGTTCATCTTCGTCTACCTAGACAACATCCTTATTGCCAGTAACAGCACGAAAGAACACATTACGCACTTGCGTACCCTTTTTTCTCATCTCAGCCAACATGGCCTTATTATCAACCCGGCCAAGCGCCAGTTTGGGTTGCACAGCATTGATTTCCTGGGACACAGAATTACCTCAGAAGGCGCCGTCCCGCTGGCCACGAAGGTGGAAGCAGTCACCTCATTCCCTCTTCCTCAGACCGTCAGGGCCCTCCAAGAATTTCTGGGAATGGTCAATTTTTATCATCGGTTCGTCCCCAAGGCGGCATTGTTGATGCAACCTTTGTACGAGGCCCTCAGAGGTAAATCGGGCAAAGACCCGATCGATTGGACACCCCAGATGGACCAGGCTTTCCTCGACACCAAGAACGCTTTGGCTGCTGCGACCATGTTGGCACATCCCCTTCCGGGCGCAACCAATGCCCTTACCACCGACGCATCTGATTATGCCATTGGGGCAGTACAGGAGCAGTGGGTCGACGGCACATGGCAACCACTGGCTTTCTTCAGCCGCCAATTGCGGAAGAACGAACGCAAGTATAGTGCTTTTGATAGGGAGTTGTTGGCATTGTTTCTGGCCATCCGCCATTTTCGCTTCCTACTGGAAGTACGCCCATTCACGGCTTTTGTAGACCACAAGCCACTTACTTTTGCGATGGCCAAGACAGCGGAACCATGGTCAGCACGGCAACGACGTCATCTTACGTACATATCTGAATTTACAACCGACAGTCAACATGTCTCGGGCAAAGACAACCTGGTGGCGGATTGTCTCTCCCGCGCCCAGCTCCACGCAGTACACCTGGGAGTCGACTATGTTGGTTTGGCAAAAGAACAGAAGGCAGACCCTGAAGTGCAGGCATACCGGACCGCACCTTCCAGCTTACAAGTGGCTGATGTCAGTTTCCAGGCCGCAGGGACCACACTCCTGTGTGACATCTCATAGAAACATAGAGATAGGAACAGGAGTAGGCCATTCGGCCCTTCGAGCCTGCTCCGCCATTCAATGAGATCATGGCTGATCTTCATCTGAGATCTTAGCTGATCTTACCAGTTCAGTACCCCGTCCCCGCCTTTTCTCCGTAACCCTTAATCCCCTTAGCCTTCAGAAATATATCCAATTCTCTCTTGAAAATATTTATTGAATTAGCCTTCACAGCCCTCTGTGGCAGGGAATTCCACAGGCTCACCACTCTTTGAGTGAAGAAATTCTTCCTCATCTCTGTTTTAAATGATTTGCCCGCTATTTTTAGACTGTGGCCCCTGGTTCTGTGCTCCCCTGCCATTGGAAACATTCTCTCTGAATTCAGCCTGTCCAGGCCTGCCATAATTTTATATGTTTCGATGAGATCCCCTCTCAATCTTCTAAACTCCAGTGAGTACAAGCCCAAACTATTCAATCTCTCCTCGTAGGTCATTCCCGCCATTCCAGGTATCAGCCTGGTGAATCGCCGCTGCACTCTTTCCATGGCAAGAACATCCTTCCGCAGATGGGGCGACCAAAACTGTACACAATACTCCAGATGCGGTCTCACCAGCACCTTGTACAGCTGTAGTAAGGTATCCCTATTCCTATACTCGAACCCCCTTGATATGAAGGCCAACATACCATTTGCCTTCTTAATCGCCTGTTGCACCTGCATGCTCTCCTTCAGTGACTGGTGCACAAGAACACCCAGGTCCCTCTGCACTTCCCCATCTCCCAATCTATTGCCATTTAGATAATAATCCACCCTCCTGTTTTTACCCCCAAAGTGGATAACCTCGCATTTATCCACATTATAGTGCATCTGCCACGTATCCGCCCATTCCCCCAACCTGTCCAAATCGCACTGTAGCCTCCTGACATCCTCATCAGAGCCCACCCCTCCTCCTAGTTTAGTGTCGTCAGCGAATTTGGAAATATTGCATCCAATTCCCTGATCCAGATCATTTATATATATTGTGAACAGCTGGGGTCCCAGGACAGATCCTTGCGGCACCCCGCTGGTCACTGCCTGCCACTCCGAAAACGAGCCGTTTATTCCAACTCTCTGTTTTCTATCCGCCAGCCAGTTCTCTATCCACGTTAATACTTTGCCCCCAATCCCATGAGCCTTAATTTTGCATGATAATCTTTTGTGTGGAACCTTATCGAAGGCTTTCTGGAAGTCAAGGTACACCACATCCACTGGCTCTCCCCCATCTATTTTACCAGTTACTTCCTCAAAAAATTCCAGCAGATTAGTCAAACACGATTTACCCTTTGTAAATCCATGTTGACTCTGTCCGATCCTTTCCCCATTTGTCAAGTGCTCCGCTATTTTATCCTTAATAATGGACTCTAGCATTTTGCCCACAACCGATGTAAGGCTTACTGGTCTATAATTCCCTGCTTTCTCTCTACCCCCCTTTTTAAATATTGGGGTAACATTAGCTACCCTCCAATCCACGGGTACTGTTCCCGAGTCAATGGAGTTCCGGAAGATGATCCTTAGAGCATCTGCTATCTCCAGGGCCACCTCCTTAAGTACCCTAGGATGTAGTTTATCAGGCCCCGGGGATTTGTCGGCCTTCAGTCCCCTCAACTTACCCAACACCATATCCCTAGAGATACTAATTTCTGTCAGCTCCTCCCTCTCATTAGTCCCTATGTTTGCCGATATTCCTGGGAGGTTATTTGTGTCCTCCTTTGTGAATACAGAACCAAAGTATGAGTTTAATTGGTCTGCCATTTCCTTATTCTCCATTATATATTCTCCCGAATCGGACTGCAAGGGACCGACTTGGGATTTTACCAGTCTTTTCCTCCTGATATACCGATAAAAGCTTTTGCAGTCTGTCTTTATGTTTGCTGCAAGTTTACTTTCGTATTCTATTTTCCCCTTCCTGATTAATCCCTTTGTCCTCTTTTGCTGTATCCTGTACTGCCCCCAATCTTCCGGTCTGGTGCTTTTTTTTGCCAGTTGATATGCCCTTTTTTTTGATTTTATGCTGTCCCTAATTTCCCTCGTTATCCACGGTTGAGCCACCTTTTTAGGTTTATTTTTATGCCAAACCGGTATAAACATGTTCTGGAATTCTTCCATTCTATCTTTGAATGCTTGCCATTGTCTATCCACTGTCAATCCCCCCAGAAACACCACCCAATCAATCTTACCCAATTCCCGTCTCATACCCTCGTAATTCCCTTTATTTAAGTTCTGGACCTTAGTCTCTGATTCAATTTCCTCACTCTCCATCTCGACTGAGAGCTCGATCATATTATGATCGCTCTGACCCAAGGGGCCTCGTACAAGAAGATTGCTGATAAGTCCCTTCTCATTGCACAATACCCAGTCTAAAATGGCCTGATCTCGAGTCGGCTCCTCGACATATTGGTCCAGATAACCGTCCCGAAAACATTCCAGGAATTCCTCCTCCTCAGAATTTTTACTAATTTGGGTAGTCCAATCAATATGTAAATTAAAGTCACCCATGATGACAGCTGTGCTCTTATCGCACGCTTCTCTAATTTCCCTTTTTATGCCTTCCCTCACCTCCATATTACTATTTGGAGGCCTATATATCACACCCACTAACGTTTTCCTCCCCTTGCTATTTCTCATTTCTACCCATACAGATTCCGTTTCATCCGAGTTAATATCCTTCCTTTCCATTGCATTAATCCCCTCCTTTACCAGCAATGCTACCCCACCTCCCCTACCTTTTTGCCGATCCTTCCTAAATATTGTATATCCCTGGATGTTAAGTTCCCAGCCTTGCCCACCCTGCAGCCACGTTTCTGTAATCCCAATCAAATCATACTTGTTTACCTCTATTTCCACAACTAATTCATCCACCTTGTTCCTAATGCTTCTAGCATTAAGATACAAAGCCTTCAGGCTTGCTTTTTTCACACTCTCATTATGAATTAGTTTGGCCCTTTGTGTTTCTCTCCTTTGCTTATTGCTTCTCACCTTTCTACCATCTATTTCTGACTTCATATGACTTCCCTCTTTTCCACTACCTAGGTTCCCATCCCCCTGCCAAATTAGTTTAAATCCTCCCGAACCGCCCTAGAAAATATTACCCCGAGGACATCGGCTCCCTCACAGCTCAGGTGTAGACCGTCCCCTTGGTACAGGTCACTCCTCCCCAAGAACTGGTTCCAATGCCTCAAGAATTTAAATCCCTCTCCCTTGCACCACTGCTCAAGCCACGTATTTAGCTTATCTATCTTACTCTCTCTAAACTTATTAGCTCGTGGCACTGGTAGCAATCCAGAGATTACTACCTTTGAGGTCCTACTTTTCAATTTAGCTCCTAACTCCCTAAATTCAGCTTGTAGGACCTCCTCCCTCTTTTTACCTACATCGTTGGTACCTACATGTACCACGACAACTGGCTGATCCCCCTCCCCCTTCAGAATGCTCTGCACCCGCTCCGAGACATCCTTGACCCTTGCACCAGGGAGGCAACATACCATCTTGGAGTCTCGGTCTCGGCCACAGAAACTCCTATCTATCCCCCTTACAATTGAATCCCCTATCATCCCACGTCCAATCGTTCCAGTCGAATGGCACAAGAGAATTTTCGACACTATCCACGGGTTGTCACACCCTGGCATGAGAGCGTCACAACGACTCATGGCAAAGAAATTCGTCTGGAAGGGCATGCATCTCGATGTCCGTGACTGGACCAATACCTGCGTGAGTTGCCAGAAGATACAACGCCATGTTAAGGCCCCAGTCACCAATTTTCCGGTTCCGGAGCGTCGATTCGACCATGTGCACGTGGACCTGGTTGGTCCTCTCCCTTCCTCTCGCGGGTACACTCACCCCCTCACCGTGGTAGACCGCACCACCACGTGGCCAAAGGCAATTCCTTTGGTTGCCACCACAGCGGCAGACATCTCCAGAGCCTTCATCTCGTCGTGGGTAGCTCGGTTCGGGGTACCGGCTGACATCTCCTCCGACCGGGGGCCTCAATTTACCTCTGAGCTTTGGAACGCCGTAGCTCAAGGTTTGGGCACCAAGCTTCATCGTACCACCGCCTACCATCCACAGGCAAACTGTCTGTGTGAAAGATTCCACAGGTCCCTTAAAGCCGCACTGCATGCTAGTCTCCGTGGGCCTAGTTGGGTGGACAGGCTCCCTTGGGTGCTGCTAGGTCTTCGCACGATGCCCAAGGACAACCTGCATTATTCTTCAGCAGAGCTGGTTTACGACCAACCACTCGGAGTGCCTGGCGATTTTCTTCCTCCTCACACGGAACCCTGGTCCCCAGCTCAGCAGCTCGTCAGCCACCAGGAAGCGGCTAGGAATTTCATCCCAGTGCCTACGTCGCATCATGACCTGCAGCGCTCCCATGTCCTGGTGGATCTTAAGAGCGCAGAATACGTGTTCATTCAGCAGGATGCTCGCAAAAACCCGCTCAAACCGCCTTACACAGGTCCGTTCCGCGTCATCTCGTCAGGTGACAAGTCCTTCAGTCGACATCGGCGGTAAGCCTGACCACATCTCCATCGACCGGTTGAAACCGGCGCATCTGGATCTGAGCGAACTAGTTGTCACCGCTCAGCCGCCTCATCGTGGTCGTCCACCGTCGACTGCCGGTCCAGTACAGCCACAGTCATCCACCGAGTCGCCAGTGCCCGCCTCACCGGGTCGACCACAGCCGGCCTCCTCTTCTCCTCTGCCTGCAGCGTCATCCCAACCACAGCCAACAGCCAGTTCATCTTCTAGTGCTCCGTTTCAGCTGCCGGGGTATCGCAGTCGGTCGGACAGACTCGTCAGACCCCCTTCTCGCCTTACCTTCTCTGTTAAAAGCAATTCTGGGGGGGGGGGGGGGGGCGCATGTGGCGGAACCACCAGAGGATTACAGACAATTGTATATAATTCCTTTTACAGCAATGTAGTACAGCTGGGGGCTGTACTTGGGCTTCTTTCCTGTACTCCGCGTGATGATGTCATGCCGTCCGTCACGTTCTTCCCGCCGTTGAGAGATCACGTGACGGACGTCAGAGCTTGGAACCTTCTAGCAGTAGAGCTCAGAACCTGCTAGCAGTTCCAGAGAGGCTTTCAAGCAGACCATACCTATTTGCATTGTATCCTACAGTTGCCTGCACAGCTTCGTTTGTTCATTAAATTTTATTGTTTTTGATCTTCTGAGTCGATCTCAATTCTTCGGCTAGGAACCCCAGTTCCTACACATACATACATCTTCAGTAACAGACTCTCACACACCAACCCAGCTAAGTTTTATTGGCGGGTCCAATGAGCCCCCCGCTTGCCAGTCCTGAATCTGAATTTTCTTTTAAGATGGCGGCGGTGGGCAGGAATGATTCTGGAATGGTGCAGCAAGTATCCAGATGGGATTTTAACCCCCACATGCACCATTCCCGCCAGGTGGGCTGGGTTTAAAATCGCAGTGTGTTTGTCCTGCTCTCTGGGTTGTCATAAAGCAGGCTATGCCAGGTTAGCTTTCTGGCAATTTAGTCATGAGCTGTGACAAAAAGATTGCAATAACTCGGATGTAATTCAGTATATTGTGCGCTGATGTCAAATATGTCCACTAATTACTTACTAAGGCTGCTCCCCAAGGGTGATGTCTGTACAAAAGAGAAATTCAAATTCTCAAACAGAAAATGGAGAGAAAAAAATATACATAAATTCTGCACTGAAGGTCAATAAGGTCAGGTTTTGCGGCTCATGCCTTGCCAAAAATATGACAGCATCAAGCTTTTGGAAGAGATTCGTTGCCAGAGAATGAACAGTAAAGATCATTCAATAATAAACGCATCAAAGCTGGGTGAAGTTGCTCGGGCCCAGAGTTACATTTCTGGAGCTGCCCTGCTGTCAAGTCGTCAACGAACTCGTGCAGCAAGAAGATACATGCCAGCAACCCTGCAAGTTAAAGCAACACTGGGCCTTTTTTGTTCTACTATATTACGACACACCGTAGGGCCAGTGTGAAGCCGATTTTTGACATTTCAAAAAGGTTACTGAGCAGGAAGGCAATTTACTGCCGAGGTGGGGGGCATGTGAGCTTGCCAAACGTGAGCAAGGGGTCGGCAGGTCTGTGAGCAAAGCTAGAAGTTCCTGCACAGGTCAATGATGGCTTTAAAATTCACCCAGTGTACACTTTTTGGCATGTAAAAGATTTTTACAATAGTTGATTTGAGACCCTTGTCCTTTTACAGAAGATCATGAAATTCAGGATTATTTACTTTGCAATAATTCATGTAGAAATAAGTGAGTTGGCCTGCTTATGCAAAACACTATAGAGAGAAAAGGTATTTTAAATATGTAAATTCTATTGGATATAGAAAGTTTTTTTTTAAAAATCAGCACAGGTGTTAAGGAAACAAAGAGCAGAAACCCACTGAACAGAATGAAACATTAAAGAATGCACCCTGAATTTATTTTGAGAACAATTTTCTAATTAGCAAGGTTAACCCTTTCCCCAAAGGATAAAATCCAAGCTCCTTTAAACTTGGCACATACACTGCTCTACTTACAACTACAATAAAAAATAAGTAACTTGCCTCTTCCTTTGTTTATTCAGTATATCACTTGCATTTTCACTTGTAAACAAGTGCATGGATGAACCCTGGGCCGCTAAGAAACGGTGTGGTCAGTTAGTCGGCAGGTGAACTAAAACGGAGTTTCACATCAATGGTTCTTGTAATGTACTAACATACTGCAGGACAGAGTGGTGGCAAAAGAAAAGAAAGACTTGCATTTATATAGTGCCCTTTCACGACCTCAGGACATCCCAAAGCGAGTCAGAGCAATTTAAGTACTTTTGAAGCGTAGTTACTGTTATAATGTAGGAAATGTGGCAGTGAATTTGTGCACAGCAAGCTCCCACAACCAGTAATGAAATAAAATAAATCTGTTTTATGGTGTTGCTTGAGGGATAAATGTTGGGCAGGACACGGAGAACTCCCCTGCTCTTTGAATAGTGCCAGGAGAACTTTTACGTCCACCTGAGGGGGTAGACAGGACCCCGGTTTAATGCCTCATCTGAAAGACGGAACCTCCGACAGTACAACACTCTCCCGGTACTGCACAGAAATGCCAGCCTTAATTATGTGCTCAAGTCTCTGGCGTGGGACATGAACCCACAACCTTCTGACTCAAGAGAGGAGATTGCTACCACTGAGCCAAGGCTGTCACAAGTCTGAGGCCACAATTGCCCTCAGTGAGTGCTGGATGTCAGGAGTTTTGGAAAGGGGGATGAAGGGAAGAAAAGTGAACTCCACCGCTCTATTACATGTTATTTTTTAACAGATTGCCAGAGGCCTGGGAGTAAGTCATTAATTGTTTCACAGCAGGAAACAATGAGTAGCATTGCTGGGGGAAGGAGGTGAAGAAGGAAAAGGAAAGAAGAGTGAAATAAAAAGTAAAACCAAGAGGGAATTTAAGATAAATACATGGATCAGTACTCAGGCCTCAGCTATTTACAATCTACATTAATGACTTAGATAAAGAGACCGAGTGTAATGTATCCAAGTTTGCTGATGATACAAAGCTAGGTGGGAAAGTAATATGTGAGGAGGACACAGAGCCTGTAAAGGGATATAGACAGGTTAACTGAGTGGGCAATAAGGTGGTAGATGAAGTATAATATGGGGAAATGTGAGATTATTCACTTTGGTAGGAAGAACAGAAACAGAATTTTTTTTAAATGGTGAGAAACTATTACATGTTGGTGTTCCGAGATTTAGATGTCCTCGTACAAGAAACAGAGTTAACATGCAGCTACAGCAAGCAATTAGAAAGGCAAATGGCATGTTGGACTTTATTGCAAGGGGTTTGAAGTACAAGAGTAAGGAAGTTTTGCAACAATTGTACAGGGATTTGGCGAGACCACACCTGGAGTACTGTGCACAGTTTTAGTCTCCTTATCCGAGGGAGGATATACTTGCCTTAGAGGCGGTGCCTCTAGATTGATTCCTGGGATGACGGGGTTGTCCTGTGATAGAGATTGAGTAGACTAGGCCTATACGCTCTGTAGTTTAGAAGAATGGGGTGATCTCACACAGAAACCCCACAGTGCAGATAGAGGCCATTTCGGCCCATCGAGCCTGCACTGACACATATCCCACCCGATCCCCGTAACCCCTACACCAACACATATCCCACCCGATCCCCGTAACGCCACATATTTTAATCCCCCTAACACTAATGGTCAATTTATCATGGCCAATCAACCTAACCCGCACATCTTTGGACTGTGGGAGGAAACCGGAGCACCCGGAGGAAACCCACGCAAACACGGGGAGAATGTGCAAACTCCAAACAGACAGTCACCCGAGGCCGGATTCGAACACGGGTCCCTGGCGCGGTGAGGCAACAGTGCCAACCACTATGCCACCGTGCTCATTGAAACATACAAGATTCTGAGGGGAATTGACAGGGTGGATGCTGAGAGGATGTTTCCCCTGGCTGGAGAATCTAGAACTAGGGGGCATAGTCTCAGGATAAGGGGTCGGCCATTTAAGACTAAGATGAGGAGGAATTTCTTCATTCAGATGATGAAGTTTAATGCAGAAAAGTGCAAAGTGATACATTTTGGTAGGAAGAACAAGGAGAGGCAATATAAACTAAGGGGTACAGTTCTAAAGGAGGTGCAGGAACAGAGAGACCTGGGGGTATATGTGTACAAATCATTGAAGGTGGCAGGGCAGGTTGAGAAAGCAGTTAAAAAAGCATACAGGATCCTGGGCTTCATAAATAGAGGTATAGAGTACAAAAGCAAAGAAATTATGATGAACCTTTACAAAAAAACTGGTTCGGCCACAATTGGAGTATTGTGTCCAATTCTAGGCACCGCACTTTAGGGAAGATGTGAAGGCTTTAGAGAGGGTGCAGAAAAGATTTACAAGAATGGTTCCAGGGATGAGGGACTTCAGTTATGTGGTTGACTGGAGAAACTGGGGTTGTTCGCCTTGGAGCAGAGAAGATTGAGAGGAGATTTGATAGAGGTGTTCAAAATCATGAGGGGTCTAGACAGAGTAGATAGAGGGAAGCTGTTCCTATTGGCAGAAGGGTCGAGAACCAGAGGACACAGATTTAAGGTGATTGGCAGAAGGTCCAAAGGCGACATGAGGAAAAACTTTTTTACGCAGCGAGTGGTTATGATCTGGAATGCACTGCCTGAAAGGGTGGTGGAGGCAGATTCAATCATGGCTTTCAAAAGGGAATTCGATAATTACCTAAAAGAAAAAAATTGTAGGGCTACGGAGAAAGGGCGGGGGATTGGGACTATCTGAAGTGCTCTTGCAGAGAGCCGGGACGGGCCGAATGGCCTCCTACTGTGCTGTAACGATTCTATGATTCTATTCTTCTATGAGAGGGTTGTGAATCTTGGGAATTCTCTACCCCAAAGGGCTGTAGATGCTGAATTGTTAAGTATATTCAAGGCTGAGAAAGATAGATTTTTGGACTCGAGGGGAATCAAGGGATATGGAGATCAGGTGGGAAAGTGGAGTTGAGGTCGAAGATCAGCCATGATCTTATTGAATGGTGGAGCAGGCTCGAGGGGCCGTATAACTTACTCAGGTTCCTAATTCTTATGTTCTTATAAAATGGTGGATCTGATTTAAAGGCCAATCTGAGATACAGTTTCCATGGAAGTAACCTACTGTCTACACAGATGTTCCTCTTTCAGAGAATAGAGAAAAGAATAACTATAGTAGCAAGTCACAACTCGAAGAGTGCAAATTCTGGACCCTTGTATGCCAATACATTAATCTGGTTAATATACGATGGCTTTTATTACACTAAATATATGTAGTTCTTGCTGATTTAGACATAGTAATTGTAATTTAAAATTAAATGTATTCACCAAATTTTCTCAATTCCTAAATGCAATTAAGGGAAGTGCATGCACTGGTGTCTCTCAGTCACCTGTTGCTATTGCATTTATATAGTGCTTTTCATGACCACCGGATGTCCCAAAGTGCTTTACAGCCAATGAAGTAAGTACTTTTTGAAGTGTAGTCACTGTTGTAAACGCGGCAGCCAATCTGCGCATAGCAAGCTCCCACAAACAGCAATGTGATAATGACCAGATAATCTGGTTTAGTGATGTTGATTGAGGGATAAATATTGTCCAGGACACCGGGGATAACTCCCCTGCTCGTCTTTGAAATAGTGCCGTGGGATCTTTTATGCCCACCCGAGAGCGCAGACGGGGCTTCGGTTTAACGTCTCATCCAAAAGACGGCACCTCCGACAGTGCAGCACTCCCTCAGTACTGCGCTGGAGTGTCAGCCTAGATTTTTGTGCTCAAGTTTCCGGAGTGGGACTTGAACTATTAATAATGCTAGTAAGGGAAGTTCACGTATTACAGACCAGGTCTCTGGAGAGCACTGCAGTCTTCAAGTCATGCGACTGGTTTCCCGATAAACCTGTAGTAGTCTGCATAACAAGGGAAAGTGCATGCAGAGTGGGTCTGACAGGTATGCTATGCATGCACAGTGGCCAATGAAAGTACCATGTCATTAACTAGTAACATCACAACATATACTGGCCATGGGGTGTATATACATGATGATATAAAGATCATATTGCAGCTGGTGCAGCAGTTTTATTGCAGTTAGACCACATAAGCCGCCAAGATCTAGCAAGAATGTGTCTTCCTAGCTGCCTGTTTAAAAACACCCAGCAGTTTTACCTTCTGGCACTCAGCTACGGGAGCCAGCAGCCAGAGAACAATATGAAAGCAGCTTATAATTGTTGCCCACTGCCACCATCCCTGGAAAGAAATTTAACTCAACAGCAGCAAAGCAAGTATTACCTGATTGGGGTGCGATCTCACTACCTGGCTCACTAATGATAAAACTCAAGTGAGTGGCCCACGGGCTCTGCTTGAGCCAAGCAATTTGCAGCACAGGTTGATCTGATTGCATCTAAGCCATAACCATGTTGACCTTTGCACTTCTACACCTTGACTGGTTGAAGAAAAATAAAATGGCCGAAGGGTTTTCAGCCAATCAGCGATTGGTTTTACAGTGTGCCTTCACCTCCAAGAGAGGGTTGATCTTGTGAGGCAGAGGAAAACTAGTAAAGAAATTGTTTTAAAAAGGTTATTTTATTTCAAGAAAGTTATAATTAGATATGAAAAGAAGTATAGTTTAAGTACTTAGATAACCACTCTGTGCCAAGTTAGCTGATCTTAGGTCAGGAAACAGTGGGGCTGCTAAATTGTGCTCAGCAGCTCGGTTATGGGGGGGGGGGGGGGGGGGCGGCGGGGGTGGAGAAGGGCAATCAATCAAGGTTTCCACTCTCCATCACTATTGAGTGATCTTTGCGGCAAAGGATGCATGAACAAACATCTGTTAAAGGAAATGATAGTAGCCATGGTGTGGAGATGCCGGAGTTGGACTGGGGTGGACAAATGTAAGAAGTCACACAAGACCAGGTTGTAGTCCAACAGCTTTATTTGAAATCACAAGCTTTCGGAGCGCTGCTCCACTTCACCCGACAAAGGAGCAGCGCTCCGAAAGCTTGTGATTTCAAATAAAGCTGTTGGACTATAACCTGGTGTTGTGTGACTTCTCACTGTTAAAGGAAATAATTGGGCTCGCCTGTGCTGCTATTCAGTCACATAGCCTACCACTGCTCACTATCGCGGGTCACAAATGCTTTTCACAGTCACATAGCCTACCACTGCTCACTATCGCGGGTCACAAAAGAAGAACAGCCATTTGACCAAGGTATCAGAGAGCTGCTCCTTCTACACTGTTCCGACCCACCAAGCCATGGAAAAGTATCCCAACAAAAGCTGAGGCTTTCAGGAAAGGAGCGACCAAGTTAAGGAGAAAAAGAAAAAAAGATCAAGCCAAAAATGAGAAAATTATGAAATCTATAATCTAATATTGTAAAAACTTTGTATTACAGTATTCAATCTGCTTTTGAAATGAAATGTTGATTACTGTAATACCACAGCTCGTTTTAGTGTCAGTGTGCAAGCTAAAAGAATAACAACTAGATCATGGAGCCTGAAAGTCCCTAGAGCTTCCAACATTTTAAAGGTCTAAAGCCATCAGATCAGGGAAATTTCACACAAATTAGGTGTGAAAACAACTAGACACCGAGGCTACCTGCAATTTAAAAAGCACAAAACATGGGGAAAAAGGATATGTATTAGCAATAAGTATCTTTATAACGTGGAAAACCTTGGATCGCTGAACCCTTGACACTTGTCCAGAGGATCTCACGGGGTCCCCAAAGTCATCAGATTTCTGTTCGTCCATCAACAAAATGGCTGCATTTTCAAAATCTGCTGACACACTACAGGAAACGCTCGCTTAAACGCACCTAAATATCCGGAATTCTCTATTAACCGGCAAAATCTCGCTCCAAAAACCAACACCTCAATAACCAGCAAGGTTGCCGAGTCCGAGTCCGCGTCTCCTGCCATGGCCGAGTTAGTCAGTGGGGGTAGTTCTCCAAACTGCCACTACTCGGCTTCTTGGCGCTGTTGTGAGTCAGAACACCTCAAAACCCCTGTAACAGGAGTCTGACTCTCCCGCGCTGCCGGTAGTCTCTTCTGATCCGCCATTTTACAGGGGTACTGTGAGTCTCCCACGCTGCTGGTAGTCATTGCATTGCATTATGGAAATCCCAAAAGTTGGTCCAAGCAAAAGGAAGAGTGGTGTTAACTTTAAAACAGAAAATCGACATATGCCAACGACTAGAAAGGGGAGAGAAGCGTATCAACATTATGAATGAATTCAAATTCAGTTTGTCAACAATCTACAACATCAAATCGCAGAAGGATAAGCTGCTCAAGTTTTATTCAAGCTCGGAGACATCCAAAGCTTGAAGAGCTGGATACCGTGCTTTAGGAGTGGTTTTCTCTTAAGCGTTCAGAGGGTGTTCCGATTTCCGGACCCATGCTAATCGAAAAAGCGAAGGACTTCTACGCAAAGATGGAGCTCATTGACAAGTGTGCTTTCTCAGAGGGATGGCTAACATGCTTCAAGGTACGGCATGGGATACGACGACTCAATATTTCCGGGGAGAAGAAATCAGCTGATCACGACGCCGCAGAAGAATACTGCGATTATTTCAATCGGATTGTGCAGCAACATGATTTGTCGCCAGCACAGCTATACAATGCCGATGAAACTGGCTTATTTTGGAGGTTTTTGCCAGAATCAACGCTTGCTGGGGCAAGTGAGGCCAATGATTCAGGTTACAAGAAAAATAAAGATCATGTAACCGTGCTAACATGTGCGAATGCTGCTGGATCACACCAGGTTAAACTTCTGGTCATTGGGAAGTATAAAAATCCCCGTGCATTTAAAAATGTGAGGCACTTACCTGTTGAGTACAAAGCTCAAAGAAATGCTTGGATGGATAAGGAAATCTTTTCGAATTGGTTCCATCATATTTTTGTTCCATCTGTGAGGGAACATTTCCGTAGAATAGGGAAACCTGAAGATAGCAAATGCATTTTATTGCTTGATAATTGTAGAGCCCATCCGCATGAATCCGAGTTGGTTTCGGGAAATATTTTTACCATTTATTTGCCACCAAATGTAACTTCTCTCATACAACCCATGGACCAGGGCATTATCCAAAATCTCAAGTCATTACAAGACTTCCTACGTAAACCGCTAAGCCAAGATGACAATAGTCACGCATTTCAGAAGGAATGCAATCTTAAAGATGCCATCTTTAATGCTGCATGTTCCTGGAACTTGGTGAAAGGTCACACTTTGAGACAAGCCTGGCACAAATTGTGGCCTTCTGTAATGTTTGTTGAAGGTTCTTCTTCAGAGGAGAAATTTCATGGGTTCAATGTTTGTCCCAAGAGGAGTATAGTAATGGAAATGGCTGGCATGGTGAAAAAATGTAGGCCCAGCAAACCCTCTACGTCACCTCAGTGAAAGTGATATTGAGCAGTGGGTTGATGCATATAGAGAAGTTGCTGTTTTGCATATGCTAAGTGATGATGAAATAATGGAGAATGTTTTGAATCCAAAGAAAAGGAAAGCGAGATGGAAAGTGAAGAGGATGAGATTTCTGAAGAGAAGATGATTTCTTGGGCTAAAGCTGCAGAAGATTTTGCTTCATTCCTCAAATTTGCTGAAAGGCATCCTTGCTATTCTGCCCAGGAAGTTATGCACCTCCATATTCTGCATTCCACCTTTCTACAAAAAAGGCAAGAGTCCACTAAGCAAGCAGACATCCGGGACATGTTTAGGAAAGCTTCCAAAAGAGTTGAAGCAGTGGAAGTGTCTGAAGAATCTGTTGAAGTGCATGATCCTGATGACCCAGCTGACATGGATATTCCTGAAGAACCAGTTGACTTGGAATAAGTGTACAGTCAACCACAGTACTTTATACTGTACAGTCATTTATAAGTTTTGTTTTACTGTTAAGTAAAGAGTTGCAGATTACCCTCAACTAGCAGTACTGTACTTAAATCAAGCATCTTCCACCATCCATTTAACGCAACATTCTGTAGGTGAGTACCCAATTACTGTATACTGCACATTTCTTGATTTTTTTATTTTTCTGTTAAAAATAGCCTCGGTAGATAACCTTCTCCGTCATCCGGAAATTTTGATAAACCGGCAACACGCCGGTCCCGGATAAAAAAGAAAGTTTCCTGTAATATTATTTCTGTTGCTGTTTACTGTTATGTATTGTGTGTTCTCCTCCCACCCGTGGTGGCACTGTCACAGCAGATAAATGGTTGGGTGTTCTCTTGGTTAAGTTTAGCTCTCTTTGTTTGGAACTTTCCAGAACTTCCTGTCCTTCCTGAATAAAGCACTATGTTTGAATCTCTAAATTGTGTCTAGGTAGAAAGGTACCGACACAACATTTACTAATAAAACTTACGTTGGACCGTGCGGTTTTTCTTTGGGTAGTAGACACCATCCTTTATAGAAATTCAAATGGGGGCCCTGGAATATGTCAATGTTTACAGAGGGTCCCCCCCCATATAGAAAAGTTTCAAACTACAGGAAACTCTTTTTATCCGGCACAGACGGGACCGGCGTGGTGCCGGTTGATCAAAAAGTCCAGATTACAGAGAGGTATACTTACCAAGGTACAAGAGCCCCGTACATGGCCACAGGTGCAGGAGCCCCGGTTACACGGCACTTGTGCAGGAGTCCCGGTTGCACGGCCACAGGTGCAGGAACCCCGGTTGCATGGCCACTAATATATTAGTAAAACTTACCTGAACCTACTCCTGAATTCTGCCGGTTAAGAGAGATTTCCGGATATTTTAGGTGCCAGTTAAAATCAAATCAAATCAACTTTTATTGTCATTGTTAGTGCACAAGTGCAGTACAGCGAAATGTAGGCTTGCAGCTCCCAAGAGTGTACAATTTGGATTAGGACACTTAAACATTCAACATACATTTATACATTTGGCTTGCAGTATATTAGCATAAATATGACCATAATAAAGTGCATTGGCAGATGTGCAGGCTTTAGTGTTTATTTGTGGAGTTCAGTAGGATGACAGCCCTGGGAAAGAAGCTGTTCCTAAATCTGGTCGTACGGGTGCGAATGCATCTGTAGCGTCTTCCAGATGGTAGGAGGGCGAACAGACTGTGGCTGGGGTGGGTAGGGTCTTTGATGATGGACCGTGCCCTCCGTAGGCAGCGTTTCTGATATATGTGCTCTATGGTCGGTAGCCGGGTGCCGGTAATGCGTTGGGCAGTTTTGACTACCCGCTGCAGGGCTTTTCCTGTACTGATTAAATACCACTGGACAGTTCAGGAAAATGCACTTCCCATTTTAATCACTGAATAGCAGTTAACAAAAACTCTCCCTCAGTTTTATTAATTTATTAAAGATCTCATCATGTATTGGGGCAAACTTCCAGCAATAGCACCCATAAATTAATCACTTGATTATTGAATGAGCATTTCCACACAATTAATCATGGGTCATGTACCAATAAACTCTTGGATCATGAGCATGCAATCAATTGTAGTACTTGGCATAGCCAATTTTCAATCAAAAACATAGCCTGAGATTGTTGAGGTCCAATTTAATATAACTCAAGGTATTACTTCCGATAAGATTCACGAAAATCAAAAGAAAGAAATGTTTTAATAAGTTACAGACTACCACAAATGTTTTTTCAGAAATTAAATTTTGTTTGGACATACTACAGTGCATATCAAATTATTATTCCATACTTTGTACAGGAATAAAAACTTTAAAAATACAAACTATAGGCCACTTACAGAACCACAGAAATTACAGCACTAAAAGGAGTCCATTCAGCTCAATGCCACTTATACTAGTTCTAGCTCTTCAACCGGAGCTATCTACTCGAATCCCATTTCTCCATAACCTTTTATATTATTCCAAAGATGCATGAAGAATTGTGGTTCGTGCCTCTACTGCCTTCTCCTCAACCTCCCTCAGTATTCTAGGATGTATAGCGACTGGGCCTGTTGGCTTTCTACTTGTCACTTTTTCCAAGTTTTCTCCAGTACTCCGACAGTATTATTTTCATCTTCCTCTGCAAAAACAGAGGTTTAATTTTTGTTAAGTATCTCCCTCATTCTTTCACTCAACTACAAAATGTCCTCTCTGTCTTTAAGTTTTTGCTCCAATCCATTTATCCATGGAACGTCAGCCTTTAACGCACCCCTTTTAGTCCTCGTCAAAATATATTTAACCTACACTTTATCTCTCTCACTGCTGGTCTACAGTTTGACTTGCTATTTATTTTCTGAGCAATTAATCTGGGTGAAGGCCCCCACTCATCCAAGTGAAATTAGCTGATTTCAGTCCAATACTTTTATCTTTGACTCCTCACTCCATCTACTTTCAGGATAAACCAAAATTAGGATATGGTCACCATTTCCCTAGTGCTCTTTTAACCCTTAGGTCATTTATTTGTCCTGCTTCGTTATCCAGAATTAGATCTAGCACTGCATCCTTCCTAGTCAGATGTTCAGCATATGATTAATGAAATAGCCCTGGATGCACCACAAAACCCACCCACATCACAAATATCTGTCTTATCCCATTCCACCTTTGACTGTTAATATCCCCATTATTATAACTGTTCCTATTACAAACCTCTCTAAATTGCCTCCAAACTCCCACCATGGTAATAAAACCCTCATTTCTTAACTTAACCCAGGCAGACCTTGAGCACCATCAATAAAAACTTTTCTTTCTATGGCTGCAGTCTTGTTCTTAATTAATAATGAGTCAGGAATATTTAGAAAGAACTTGAATTTATATAGCACCTTTCATGACCTCAGGGTGTCCCAAAGTACTTTGCAGCCAGTGAAAGAGTTTTGAAGTACAGTTATTGTTATAATATGGAAACACAGCATCCAATTTGTATACAGCAAGGTTCCACAAACAGAGATAAATGACAAAGACACACTGGTTTAGTAATGTTAGCCAGGATATCTCGAGAGTTCTGGTACTCTTCTTCAAAAAGGTGCCATGGGATCTTTTACGTCCAATTGAGAGGGCAGACCTCGAACTTCTCATCTGAAAGAACCTTCAACAGTGCAGCACACACTCAGTTCTGCACTGGAATGTCAGCCTAGATTATGTACTCTTTGGAGTGGGGCTTGAACCCATGTTCTTCTGAGCCAATACTGACATTTTAGTTCCCACTTCCACATCAGCTAAGTTTCCATCAAGGCTAGAACATCATATCCCTCCATATTCCAATTAGTGCCTCTAATTCCCCAGCTTTGTAAATTCTCCATCTCTGGATCCTTGATCCAATCCGATTCTCTATTTGTTTCTTATATTCTTTTCTTTAAGGTCCTTCTTTTTAACCCCTCTCCTATCTGCTGTAAGTTATATCTCGCCAATTGAGTTTGCCACTTTTGAATGCTTTTTTTCAACCTTACTACTGTAGCTTAAAATATTTCCCCACTTCTCCATTAATGTTTTTTGCCAGTTCCCTCCCTCACCCTTCATTGTCGCCGAGTCAAAATCACGGAACCCCCCCCCACCAACAGCACTGTGGGAATACCTTCACCACACGGACTGCAGCGGTTCAAGGTGGCGGCTCACCACCCCCTTCTCAAGGGCAATTAGGGATGGGCAATAAATGCTGGCCTTGCCAGCGATGCCCACACCCCATGAACAAATGTTTAAAAAATTGATACCATTGCTATTCAGGTAAAGCCCGTTCCCTCTGCTTCCACTGACCTGCGAGTCTGAAGCCCCCCCTTCTACATCATTCAAGCCCTTCATGCATTTGTGTCTAATCTCCCTCTCAGGCTTTGTGTGGCCCCACCTACTTGCTAGCATTCACTCTGCTCCATACAAAAAAAAATCTGAATCAGGGCCTTATCCAGGACAATTATTATCATGCTGAAAGCAGGAATGGGAACTCAAGGCCAGCCTGAAATTAAATACCTCAGTATGGTTCTTCTCTATCCAGTAGCCCTACCTGGAACAAAGCACGCTCACCTTTTGACTTTCAGTCACTGGCAGCTCTGGGACTTTAATTTCTGTATTTTTCTTGGCTGGGAGTCAAGCAAGTGAACTAAAAAAAGTAAAATTAAATGAATTACCAAGCCTTTCTTTATGCTTAACTCCATAATATTGTATGGTGGAACCCTGCAAGCACAAAAATTAATTTTGCTCAGTCATTTGCAGTAAATGCAGTAACAAATAGCAAGATTTGACAGCAAAGATTTCCTGACGGACCCTTCTGTCCTTGCAAACAACCGCCCCATCTCCAACCTCCATTTCCTCTCCAAAGTCCTTGAACGTGCTGCCACCTCACAAATCCATGCCCATCTTTTCCGCAATTCCATGTTTGAATCCCTCCAATCAAGTTTCCGTCCCCGCCACAGTACCTAAATGGCTCTTATCAAAGTTACAAATGACATCCTGTATGATTGTGACAAAGGTTAACTATCTCTCCTCGTCCTTCTCGACCTGTCTGCAGCCTTTGACATGGTTGACCACACCATCCTCCTCCAACGCCTTTCCACCATCGTCCAGCTGGGTGGGGCTGCACTTGCCTGGTTCCATTCTCATCTATCTAATCGTACCCAGAGAATCACCTGAAAAGGCTTGCCTTCCCACTCCTGCACCATTACCTCTGGTGTCCCCCAAGGATCTGTCCGTGGCCTGCTCCTATTTCTCATCTACATACTGACCCTCGGCGACATCATCCAAAAACACAGCATCAGTTTCCACATGTACGCCGACAACATCCAGCTCTACCTCACCACCACTTCTCTCGACCCCTTCATGGTCTCCAAGTTGTCAGACTGCTTGTCCAACATCCAGTACTGGATGAGCAGAAATTTACTCCAACTAAATATTGGGAAGACCGAAGCCATTGTCTTTGGCCCCCGCCACAAGCTCCATCCCCTAGCCACTGACTCCATTCCTCTCCCTGACAACTGTCCGAGAACCAGACTGTTCGCAACATTGGTGTCATATTTGATTCGGAGATGAGCTTCCAACCATATATCCATGCCATCACGAAGACTGCCCATTTCCCCCTCCATAACATCTCCGGACTCTGCCCCTGCCTCAGCTCATCTGCTACTGAAACATTCATCCATGCCTTTGTTACCTCTAGACTTGACTATTCCAAAGCACTCCTGGCCGGCCTCCCAGGTTCTACCCTCCATAAACTTGAGGTCATCCAAAACACTGCTGCTCGTGTCCTAACTCGCAGACCTACACTGGCTCCCAGTTAAGCAACGCCTGGATTTTAAAACAAAATTCTCATCCTCGATTTCAAATCCCTCCATGGCCTGGCCCCTCCCCATCTCTGTAACCTTCTCCAGCCCTACAACCCTCCGAGATCTCTGTGCTCCTCCAATGCTCTTGAGCATCCCTGATTTTAAGTCACTCCACCATTAGCAGCCGTGCCTTCAGCTGCCAAGGCCCTAAAGCTCTGGAATTCCCACCAGGCCTCTCTTTCCTCTTTTAAGGTGATCCTTAAAACCTACCTCTCATGTGCTCCAGTATCTCCTTATGTGGTTTGGTGTCAATTTGTTTGAGAATGCTGAAGTGCCTTGGGATGTTTTACTATGTTAAAGGAGCCATATATAAATACAAGTAGTAGTTGTTGATTGTGCCAGAAATAACCTGCAACGTTTTTTTTGTAAAGATCTTCTCCCTGCTGGTATGTGTCAAAAATAAGGATTTATCCATCATCTTTGGGTTGGAACCTCCTCTGTACTACCACTACATTATACAAAGTAAAAGAAAGGTGGGGTAGGAGAAAGACAAAGGGCTAGATTTTCTCATCATTAACTACAAATAACAAATAGACAAAAAAAAAGCCTCATGGTCTTTCAGGAAGAACTTCCTGTCCACAACAATCTCGCATCTGGATAAATCTTAACGCTCAGGTGTTTTTCCAATTTTGAAGCAACATTAAGTATCATTAAAGAAAAACCTTCCTGATGCATATATGATTCATTGGATTTTGGAGACGACCTGTGAAGTTATCCTTTACACGGCCTGCTCCTTTACACGCCACTAGATCACCACAAAATTACATTTTAAAAATACATAACTTTTCATAGTCATCTAAAAACAGAATGCTTTTTTGGTTTAAATGACATTTAAAATAAAATTAATTTTTGCAAGAACTTATCTGTCTTTAAAATCAAAGGATAATTAGTAGGACACAGCCCTCATTTCCCAGCATTAAACATGAAACATCCCATGCTCTGTTTTACTTCAATATTTACTAGAAATCAAAAAATAAAATCTCAGGATTTGATTTTTTTTTTTAGCTAGAATATTAAAAAGGCAAATTAAACCATTGGAAAGAGACCAGGGCTGACCTCTGCAGACTCCCTAGGTTTCATTATGGGTGTATTAAAGGCACCAGAATGCCAGAGGGAGCAGGAAAATCAATGCTGAAAGGAATCGATCACCTTGCAAGGACAACCGGATAAGCTCTTTTAGAAGCTGCAAAGTTAGGGCTGCTCTGTTCCTGTGAGGGCCTTCCTGGACCTGTCAGCTGCATTGGAACAACAAGGAGCAGCTGTGACACTCCAGGCCCCAGTTAGGGCAGGCACAGTGCACCTGCTATTACCATGCTGATGACCTTGCCCCCGCAATTTGGGCAACAGGTCAGCAGCCTTGACTTTGGGCGGCCATCTTGCCACGATTGTGCAGACAGGGCGGACCCCATTGGAATTTTGGTCCCCACACATTTATAACTACTGTACTGAATGTTCAGGGGGAGCAAAATGTAATAAAATAATTACAAATGAACCAAGTGCAGCATGTTTACAGAGTGATGGCACCAGTTTTAAAATAGGAAACAGGATAAATTTGAAACACAAGCAGGATCCTATAAATACTTGTTGCAAACCACAATAAATTTACTTGGATACTGAGGGGAGGGGCGGAGGGAAGGCCCTTCTATTGCCACGGGTGTGCGCTTGCCTAAAGATGGCTCTGTACCAAGAGAAAGTAGGCAGGGCAGTGTGGCGGGACATAAATTTGATTTCTCCCATTCCATCGAGTTTCTGCTTGGTGTGGAATGTGCCAAATGGATGCCAGATGTGAAATGGAAAGGAAAGCAGCAGTCATTGCCCATTTTGTGCACCTCCTAGTGGCTAGCTGAGAGGCAGAGGTCTGGGATCAAGAAACTCAATCTGTCTGCTCAGCTGCAAGAGGTGCATGGCCCAACATAATGAAAATGGGACGACAAGGAACAGCCCTTTTGGCGGAGGCAAAACTCTTATTTTTGTTGCTGCAAACAAGTAGGATGTTTTAAACCTTTGAACCAAGTTGAAGTTGAGTAATTATATATATTTATTATTATGTTGCAACTTTTCCTGGATAAAGGAGGACTCAGGGGTCAATGGAGGGGCCAGGAGGTCCATGTAACGCGGAGTATCTTCACCAGCAGCTACATCGGGATGATAACTATTAGTGTTTGAAAATTACACCATGGCAGTGAAATTCCTCCAAATCAATCCTTTTAGAAAGAGAAACGAAGGTTGAACTTGCATTTATATAGTACCAGTCATGTCCTCAGAACATCTAAAGCATTTCACAGACAACAAAGTATATTTGAAGTGTAGACATTGTTGTAATATAGACAAATGTAGCAGCCAATTTGCACACAGCAAGATCCCACAAACAGCAATGAGATAAATGACTGGTTAATCTGTTTCACTGGTTTTAGTGGTGTTGGTTTGCCAGGACACCAAGAGAGCTCCTCTGCTCCTGGAATAAGGTCAATTAGCAAAATGTCAGCACGTATTAAACAGGATCTATTTCACCTTCAGGTGTCTTATAGATAAATAAATCAGCTTATGCTATAACATTAGCTCTGATTTAAGACTTTTGGGAGTGTGAAGAAAAAGGAGAATCCATCTTCCATACACAAGTTGGTATCAGCATTGAATGTCTTCATTAACTAGTTATGTATTGTATATGTTTATGGATAGTACAAGATAAGGTTTTGTCTTTGTATGAAGTTCATTGCATTTTCTGAAATGTTTAATCTACATTCCACCTCAAATATGGTACATCCCGCCATACAGATGATGAAGAAGAATCTTTTTTTTTAAATTGTGGGTGTCGCTGGCAAGGCCAGCATTTATTGCCCATCCCCAATTGCCCTCGAGAAGGTGGTGGTGAGCTGCCTTCTTGAACTGTGCAGTCCGTGTGGTGAAGGTACTCCCACAGGTCCCGATAGGGAGGGAGGGAGTTCCAGGATTTTGACACAGCGACGATGAAGGAACGGCGATATACAGGAAACTCTCTGGTATCCGGCACCGACGGGACCGGGATGGTGCCGGTTGATTAAAAATTCCAGATGACGGAGAGGGTTATCTACCGAGGCTATTTTTAATAAACAAAAATTTAAAAAATCAAGAAATGTGCAGTGTACAGTAATTGGACTTCCAACAGCGCCAAGGAGCCGAGTAGTGGCAGTTTGGAGAACTACCCCCACTGACTAACTCGCCCATCGTGGGAGACTCGGACTCAGACTCGGCAACATTTCCGGTTATTGAGGTGTTGTTTCAGAGTATGAATTTTGCCAGTTAATAGAGAATTCTGGATATTTAGGGGCCGTTTAAACGAGAGTTTCCTGTACTTCCAAGTCAGGATGGTGTGTGACTTGGAGGGGAACTTGGAGATGGTGGTGTTCCCATGCGCCTGCTGCCCTTGCCCTTCTAGGTGGTAGAGGTCACGGGTTTGGGAGGTGCTGCCGAAGAAGCCTTGGTGAGTTGCTGCAGTGCATCTTGTAGATGGTACACACTGCAGCCACGGTACGCCGGTGGTGGAGGGAGTGAATGTTTAAGCTGGTGGATGGGGTGCCAATCAAGTGGGCTGCTTTCTCCTGGATGGTGTCGAGTTTCTTGAGTGTTGTTGGCGCTGCACTCATCCAGGTTGAAGCTACACTCATCCAGGTATTCCATCACGCTCCTTACTGGTGCCTTGTAGGTGGTGGAAAGGCTTTGGGGAGTCAGGAGGTGGCTAGAGTGATATTAGATACCAATATTGCTATAAAATTGTATGGAGCCAACATTTTGCTGCATCTGAATGCCAGATCATGGAATGTTAGCCAGACTATGGCAAGAATACTCTTGGTGGAACCTTCCCTGGCTTTGATACAAATACATGCATGAAATTTGCTGGATGATAAAACGGTCTTAATTAGCTCCAGGGACAATCTTAAAATCTTCCCAGTTCAATAACTATGCAATCAGGAAAAATGCCAGCATTTCCCATTTACTGTATTACAATCCTGTCAGAGTGTACAAAGCACAAAAACCAGAAAGGGGAGCTGGTCTAAAATTAAGGATGCCAGAATGATTCTTGGCCATGAGTATAAAAGGGGCAAATGTTGTATGGAACACAGACCAATGTTGTTACTACAATGTTGATAAATAATAATGGACAGTGATTGAAATTTTCATATTTTGCTCGATTAAACCGAAAAATGCTCAATCGGTACAATTATAAATGTTGTGCTTCCAAACTTTTAATGACATTGGGAGAAAGCATTTTGAGCCACATAACACTAGGATGAAGCACCAGTAATTACCAGTCTGTTACTGGTATTGACAATGAGAATGCCAAGACATGTGCAGCCTTGTGGAAGAGTGCAATAATATGACTGGTGGTGAGAGCAAGAGCAATTTGAAGCAATGAATTAACAAATGTATTGCTGTACTCTTTTGGTGTAAATAATAAACTGTAACTTAACATAAATACATTAAATGAAACTTAACAAATGAAGTTAAAATTTGGTTGTCGGGGGTGATTATGCACTCCAGTCCCTGCGGAGTGTATTGGTGTAACATTAATGTTTATTCGCACAAGTGTGACCTTTCTGATAAAGGTGTGGCACTAATGTCCAAAATACAGCTAATGACAACACTCAAAACTATTCAAGCTTGTGAAGGGTGGGGTAAAGGTTAGCAGGAAGAGTTTCTTCAAATTAAACTCCTAAGACAATGAAGTCATGTATTTCAGCCAAAGTTATAAGAAATCTATCCTGAATCTAATGTCCTGGTTTCCAACTCAGTTATTCTCGTCCAATTAATGCCATATGGAATTGACGGGCAGGAAAAGACCAGTTGGTTTATCAAGCCTGCCCCACATTCATGATGGCTGGAGCATCATGACTAGATACTTCCCAGCCTCGCGCAGCCATGTAATCGCCTAGGAGAGGCAAAAAAGAGAAAAACCCTGGGCCAATAAGGGAAAAAAATACTCTGGAAAATTCCACTCCAACTCCCTCAGGCGATCAAAACCAGTCGAAGAGATCACATGGACCAAGTGTTATATATAAGACACTTAACCTTCTATATGATGCAATCTCTGCCCCAGGTCCCTTTTGAAGGCTTACAGAAAGTCAGCACCCACCACACCAGCCAGCAATGTATTCCAGAGGCTCACTACCAATGTTCCCTCTAATTTTTTTTCCCTGCACAGGCTCTATAAATTTACTACCCGGCCACGCATGCGCGCTCTCTCTTCCAGCAGCAGCTGGTGAGCCGCGCACCTCCGGGGGAACATTGCTCACTACTCTCTGGGAAAGGACCCGTCTAACATCCAGTCTATTCCTACTCTTACATATGTTAAACTCATGTCCCCTGGTCCTCCCCAATCTGCTAAACTGGAATAATCTAGCAATATGCATGCTATCCAGCCCTTTAATTATTTAATAGACCTCTAATGTCGGTGCTGCTCTAAAGTAAATAGACCTTAAGCCTATCTGAATAGCTGAGGTTCTTTAAGCTAGGAATTATTCTAGTAGCTCTCCTCTGGACCTTTTCCAAGGCCACTACATCACCCACCATGTAGGGGGACCAAAATTCGGCACAGTACACCAGATACGTTCTGATCATTAACCTGCAGTGACAGAATTGTGTCCTTTGATTTATGCTGAATGGGAGAATACACCCCGTTAGCTTTAGCTACAGCTTCTCTACATCAGTCATCAACCTTCAGGTGATCTGTGCACAATACATCTATATCTTTTCCTCCCTCAGCTTCTTTCAGTATTGTTCCCTGCAAATGATACTGTGTTGGCCCTACCAACATAGAAGATAGGAGCAGGAGTAGGCCATTCGGCCCCTCGAGCCTGCTCCGCCATTCAATGCGATCATAGCTGATCATCCAAATTCAGTACCCTGTCCCTGCTTTCTCCCCATACCCCTTGATCCCTTTAGCCTTAAGAAATATATCCAACTCCTTCTTGAATATATTTAATGTATTGGCCTCTGCTGCCTTCTGTGGCAGAGAATTCCACAGGTTCACCACTCTCTGGGTGAAGTAATTCCTCCTCATTTCTGTCCTAAATGGCTTACCCCTTATCCTTAGACTGTGACCCCTGGTTCTGGACTCCCCGACCATCGGGAACATCCTTCCTGCATCTAGTCTGTCCAGTCCTGTCAGAATTTTATAAGTTTCAATGAGATCCCCTCTCATTCTTCTAAACTCCAGCGAGTATAAGCCCAATCGACACAATCTCTCCTCATACGTCATTCCTGCAATCCCAGGTATCAGCCTGGTGAATCTTCGCTGAACTCCTTCCATGGCAAGAACATCCTTCCTCAGATAAGGCGACCAAAACTGCACACAGTACTCAAGATGTGGTCTCACCAAGGCCCTGTACAACTGCAGCAAGACATCCTTGTTCCTGTACTCAAACCCTCTCACTACGAAGGCCAACATACCATTTGCCTTCTTAACCGCCTGCTGCACCTGCATGCTTACCTTCAGCGACTGGTGCACAAGGACACCCTAGGTCTCGTTGCACTTCCCCTTCTCCCAATCTATTGCCATTCAGATAATAATCTGCCTTCCTGTTTTTTGCCACAAAGTGGATAACCTCACATTTATCCATGTTATATTGCATCTGCCATGCTTTTGCCCAATCACCCAACCTGTCCAAATCATCCTGGAGTTTCTAGGCATCCTCCTCACAGCACACACGCCCACCCAGCTTTGTGTCATCTGCAAATTTCGAGATATTACATCTAGTTCCCTTGTCTAGATCATTAATATATATTGTGAATAGCTGGGGTCCAAGGACCGATCCCTGCGGTACCCCACTAGTCACTGCCTGCCACTCGGAAAACGACCCGTTTATTCCAACTCTTTGCTTTCTGTCTGCCAACCAGTTCTCTGTCCAAGTCAATACCTTGCCTCCAGTCCCATGTGCCTTAACTTTACACGCTAATCTCTTATGCGGGACCTTATCAAAAGCCTTCTGAAAGTCCAAATACACCACATCCACTGGTTCCCCCTTATCTATTTTACCAGTTACATCCTAAAAAATTCCAGTAGATTAGTCAAGCACAATTTACCTTTTGTAAATCCATGTTGACTTTGTCCGATCCTGTCACTGTTTTCCAAGTGCTCTGCTATTACATCTTTTATAATGGACTCTAGCATTTTCCCCACTACCGATGTCAGGCTTACCGGTCTGTAATTCCCTGTTTTCTCTCTACCACCTTTTTTGAATAGTGGGGTAACATTAGCTACCCTCCAATCCATGGGTACTGTTCCAGATGCCATCGAATGTTGGAAGATGATCAGCAATGCATCTACTATTTCTAGGGCCACTTCCTTAAGTACCCTAGGTTGTAGATTATCAGGCCCTGGGGATTTACATTTATCCAAGTTAAATGCCATAAACCATTGTGTGGCCCATTCCCCTAGCACATCAAAATCTCACTGAATTTGATTATACTCTTCTACTGCCTTAACCCTTGCACAGATTTTAGTGTCATCTGCAAACATACTGACCATATGCCCAACACCACTGTCCAAGTCATTAATAAAGCCAGTGAACAGTAGCAGGCCTAGGACCAATCCCTGGGGGGGGGGGGGGGGGGCACAACTAGTAATATGCTTCCAGGCTGAACCACATCCATTAACTACAAATTTCTGGCTGCGGGGCTGGAGCCAATTCCTAATCCAGGATATCAAATTCATACTGATACCACAAGATTCTATCTTGTGAAGTAACCTAGTGTGAGGTACCTTATCAAAGGCTTTCTGAAAGTCCAAGTAGACAATCTCTACCAGATTTCTACTCCTCCACTAACCTAGTGACTTCCTCAAAAAGCCATCAAATTTGTTAGGCACAACCCATTTTTCCAGAAGCAGCATTGTGTATTTCTAATGGCCCCTTCCCTTTCCCATTGATCATAAAGGGCATCTCTCACAATCCCTTCCAGCATCTTCCCAATAACTGATATCAGGCTGTAGTTCCCTGGTTCTGATCTGTCCCCCTTTTTGAAAATAGGAACTATGAGCTAGCTTCCAGTCTAAGGAAACTATCCCTGACTCTATTGAACTATTGAGGATACGGGCAAGGGTCTTAGAGTACCTATCTTACCTCTTTAATCATCCTTGGATCTACAAGAGTATAGGCTGATACGAAATAGTCATTTAACAGCTCTGCCATAACCTGAGAATCAGTTTGAATCATGGCACAGTATTCTTTAGTGCCCCTACAGTCCTTAATGATCTTCTGACATAGCTGAAAAAGCTTTTGCTTTTACTGCCATAATTGTGCACCATCTTCTTTTCAAGAGATCGCTTGGCTACTCTTATGGCAGTTTGTGTCTCCCTCAATTGCTTACAATACTTATCCTGTTCTCCCGCGAGTTTCATTTCCTTAAGTTTCAATCTTGATTGCCATGCAATCTTGAAATGCTTATGAAATAATGGGTGGAGGCTGCAAGCTCAAGACCAAATCTGTTGTTATCAAGATTTAGGAGCTCTCCTATTGCCAATGAACATAGAGACCAGAAACTCTATATATATCACAGATGAGGAAAGCTATTCGGCCCATCTTGGGTCATCCAACCAGAATGTTTCTTAAAGATTGCATGGTTTTTGCCTCCACTTCTGTCCCTGGAAGTTATTCCATACAATGATTATTCCGAGTGAAAAAATACTCCAGACATCAGTCCTAAATTCACCATTACTACTTTGAATCTATGCCCTCTTGTCTTGCTCTCACTGTTTAACTTATTCCCTCAACTATCTTAAAATGTCTCTCTACAAGATCATTTCTCAGACACCTTCCTTCCAGGCTGAAATTCCAATGTTTCTCCAGTCTTTCCTCATAGTTCAGCCCTTTGACACTAGGAATCAGCCTTCTGGCTCTCTTCTCTGCTCTGCCTCCAGTGCTTGAACGTCATTCTTTTGCCTCGGCAACCAGAACTGGACAGAGTACTCCAGGTGCAACCAGACCAAAGCTCCTTTGGTCACAACTTTCTCTTGCTTGTATTCTGCCGTTCTGGCTATGTAGTTCAACAATCTATTGCCTTTTATGCTCTACACTGGACAAACATGTTGAGCATCAAGTCTACTAAGAGTCAGAGGTCTCTTTCGACTTTATCCTTCTGAGCATTATACATCTAGAACTTAGGTCCTTCCTCAGGTGTTTCACCAGCAAGTTCTTATATAGTTGAACTACTTAGTCTTGAGGGAGGATCATCACTATATTCAAAGTCAACAGGTGATTACTTATCAGTTAGACTTTGTAGCCTTAAAAAGGGATAAAACCATATGGCCTAGAAATTCAGTATAGCCACGTTTGGGGCGCTACAGCTGGGCGGCCGCTAAAGTTTGCGCCCGGCGCAACTTCGCGCCACCTTCGCCGATATTCAGTGGCATCGCCCCAAGAGGTTGCTGCTGCGCTAAAACAGGCGATGCACGACTATCATTAGGCGCTAAGCCGGCGGCCCGGGGCGATACCCCCGAGGGCGGGCGCGAGTTGCTGATTGACGGCAGACACTCTGGCGCCGGTGAGCTCTTAAAGGGGGAGGGTGGATTTGTTTGCCTGCCACGCCCTGCAAACTGCAGCCCTGAAGCAAGGCCTGACCACTGCTGCTTGATCTGTACAACGCCCAGGACTATGGAGAAGGCCAGGGAGAGAGCGCAGCGCTTCAGCGACGGTGACCTGAGGGTGCTGGTTGGCGCAGTGGAGCGCAGGCGCCATGTTCTGTTCCCTGAAGGTGGCAGGAGGCCGTTGCCCAGCGCCTATCGGAAAGCCTGGAGGGAGGTGTCAAACAGGGTGACCTCCAACAGCGTGGTTGCCAGGACTCCTGTGCAATGCCGGAAAAAGTTCAACAACCTCACTCGGGTTGTCAGGGTGAGTACCCTTTCCAGTGTCCTCCTCATCCCTGCATGTGCACCTCAGTTTATGGGCAAAGGGACCTGAAAGCCCTAATGCCCAGCCCTCATCCAACAGCTATGGGACTGTCATGAAAATCACTTGCACATTCAGCACTTTACACACTCTAAAAGCTATTCGACCATGGGAGGTAGTACAGCCAAGATCAGGGCTTCACACTGTCAGGGCTAGTCCACCATGGGAGGCAGTGCAGACAAGATCAGGGCTTCACACTGTACTTAGAGGCCGTCCTTTCTCTTGCAGGCCAAGGTGGCGCACAACCGAAGGCAGCAGCGTGAGACCGGGGGAGGCCATCCTGACCTCAAACAGCTCTCCGACCTGGACCAGCGTGTGGAGCGCATTATGTCAGGCCGGCTGATTGGGGCCCAGAACAGGGTCGGCATCTCCACTGGCGACGGGGCCAATGGTAAGGGCATCACCTTTTTGACCTCTCTCTTTCCACTTGCGCCTCAGAACAGCATCCTTTGCCACGGTCGGCCCAATGCAGTGCATAGCAGCACTCATGCCTCCCTCGCTGCCGCCCTGTCCTCACTCTAAAGCAACTCTTGTGCCTCCCTGCTTTCAGATGGTGAATCACCAGGTGAGGAGGCGGGCCCTCAACCTGGCACTGTGAGTGAATCGGAGGGCGAGGAGGAGGAAGAGGAAGCCGGACCATCAGTGCCACCCTCAGCCGAGGCAGCCCATGGCGATGATGGGGACACGTCTTCCCTGGAGGGGAGCCGGGGGGGGGGAAGGGTCGGAGGAGAGTGAAGCTCCGGGGCCCAGCGGCCTGCAGCAACGCGGGAGGGGTGGGGAAGCTCGGCAGCCTTCTCCCCAGAGGGAGAGTGCGGCCTCCAGTCCTGCGACGGTGAGCGCAGAGGAGGTGCGGCTCCTAGAGGAAATGGCCGCCCAGGCTGAGCGCAGGCACACTGAGCTCATGGCTGCAGTGGCAAGGATGCCCAACTCCATAGAGTCACTGTCAAGGAGTGTGCAAGAATTCGGGGCAGCACAGGCCAGGAGTCTGCAGGACTTCACGGCAGCACAGGCGGCTTCTAGCCAAGTGCTCAGTCGTGCCGTCCATTCACTGGCTGGGGTCATGCGGACACAGACCAGGGCCACACGGGCACTAACTGCTGCCACCCTCACTGGATCGGCCAGGCATCGCCAGGGCACTCGCCGCGCCGCAGCAGCCCAGCAATCTGTGCTTCAGTAGATTGCTGCACATGCTGCCCCGTGCGAGTGCCAATGTCTCAGGCGACCAGGGAGTACCTGTGATCTGTCAGGTTGGCAGCATTCCTGCAGCCGACACTGCCACTCCTCCATTGCAGCTGCCACCAGCCGCTGGACAGACTGCTGCCGGCCAAGCAGAGTTGGAGCAGTCAGCAGCCGGCCCCTCCAGGGCCAGAGCTGGTCCAGGCCGACCCCCAAGGGCATCTGCCGTCTCGCCATCTGACCCTCAGCAGCCTTCCCCCAGCCTTGCTGCAGCCACTGGGGTCCCATTGAGGAGGAGCTGCAGGGCGGGCAGGGGCCAGTCACGGATGCGAAAGGCATCACCCTCGCAGGGCAAAAAGTAGAAGGTGTGCCCAAATGTTTTGTTTCACTTGTAAAGGCCGAGACTGGTCGATTTGTTTTTTTTGAAAGGCCGAGACTGGTCGATTTGTATTTTTTGGGGGGGCTTCTCTCCATTAGTTTGTTATGTGGGAAGGGCACAGAGGTATCAAAGTAATAAATGTTCTTAAATCGCACTGTCCATGCTTTCTTTTGGAAGTCCTGGTTGCCCTGCTCGGCTGAGGGCTTGTGGAGCGGCTACATTCATCTTGTGCCATTGGCACAAGCCATTCCCCGAGAGGGGGCCTAGAACCGACGTGCAATAAGCCGCCAACGGGCGGCCCTTGCACTTTCTGCCTCCCTCCTGTGCTGGTCCTCCTCCTCCTCCTGTGGTCCTCCAATGTCTGGTGGCAGTGGCTGAGTCCTGCGGATAGCCAGGTTGTGCAGCATGCAGCAAACGACCACGAAATGGGAGACTCGCTCAGGCGAGTACTGTAGGGCTCCTCCGGAACGATCCAGACAGCGGAACCATTGCTTCAGGACGCCGATTGTTTGCTCAATTATGTTCCTGGTTGCTTGATGGCTGTCATTGTATCCCTCTTCAGCAGGGGTGCTGGGCGCACGGAGCGGGGTCATCAGCCAGGTGCACAAAGGATAGCCTTTGTCCCCGAGAAGCCATCCTCGTGGGTGAGGCTGGGCCTGGAACATGTCTGCCACAGAAGTCTGGCGCAGGATGAACGCATCGTGGCTGCTGCCTGGAAAGCGGGCATTGACAGCTAGGATGAGCTGCCTGTGGTCACACACCAACTGCACGTTGAGCGAATGGTAGCCCTTCCGGTTGCGGTAATCCTCAGCATTCTCTAGAGGTGCCCGCAAAGCCACATGCGTGCAGTCAATGGCGCCCTGCACCATGGGGAAGCCCGCTAATGCTGCAAAGCCCATTGCACACTGTTGCTGCTTGACAAGGGCCATGGAGAAGGAGATGAACTGACGTCTCCTTCTGAAAAGGGCATTGGTCACCTGGCGGATGCAGCAATGTATGGCAAACTGGGAGATGTTGGAAATGTCCCCAGTAGCGGATTGGAAGGAGCCGGTGGTATAGAAGTTGAGAGACACCGTCACCTTCATTGCCACCGACAGAGACGTCCTGCTCCTCAGCTGTGGCTGCAGATCTCCGCGAAGCAGGTGGCAGATCTCAGTGACCACCGCCCTTCGGAATCGCAGCCTCCGAACACACTGCTCGTCAGACATGTTCAGATACGAGAACTGCTGGCGGTATACCCTGGGTGGGTAAGGCCTCCTTTGCCGACGCCTGTTGCCCCCTCTCCGTCTGGCCATGACTGCCACTCTCTCACGGCGTCTCTGAGCCCTTTGAATGCAATGGAGAAGGCCAACGTTTGCACTCATTGCAGCCCCCATTATATGTTTCCAATCAATGCTATGGCTCTGAAGTTAAAGACAAGTGCAAAGCTGTGGCCTGAAGCCACAAGTACCTGTGCGAGTGTTGAGCCAAACCAGAAAGCTCTCTACCTTTGTCTCTCTGCAAAGATCCGTCTCTCACAAAGAAGGAGTGTTGCAAAATGGCTGCCATTTCTACTGCAGGAGGAGTGCCCTTTAATTTGCGCCCCCCGTGCCCCGCAGCGACTGGGAACCGTTCCCCTCTACTAGTCGCTAGGGGCGCCAGGCGCACAATAGGCCAGTGCCACTGAATTTCCGGTTTGGGGGGCACAAAGGGCGTTGCACGATGAAATGATGTCAGGATCTGCGCGCGCAGCTGAGCGCGTGCAAAGGCTTTGCGCCGCCGCTAAATCTTTACTGAAGTTGGGGAGAGGCGCAGATCGTGCTGCGCCCGGCCGCTAGCCGCCTAGCGCCCCACATCGCCTCCTCCTAAGGCGCTAGCGGCTGGCGCAAACAACTGAATTTCTAGGCCTATGTGTTTACAGGACAGATGACGACCACTTGGTCTGTAGTGTTTGTGCTGGTTCTCTCCGAGACCAATCCAAAACTAATCCCACTGCTCTGTTGTTTAATAGCAGAATAATGCTTTATACGGTATAATGTTCCTAGGTTTCCAAAACAGCACATCCTCTGACTAGCCATGAGCAGCTCAAGTTTCACCAACAGATGTCAAAGAAATCTAGATAAATAATATATCGAAAATGGTACATAAGCATACCTAGATGTTACACTCTTACAAATGCAAATCTCAAAGTGCTGGGTGCTTCTGAGGTGCATCCTGAAACTAATGGGAATATTCTAATCTGCAAAGTTCACTGACCAAACAATTAAACCAAATGACTTAATAATTATAAGTAAACACAACCTCAAGGGAAATGCAAACTTACACCTTAACAATGGAATACTACATTGAAATATTGTATACCTTGTTATGTGCAATCATTATAAAACTTCACATCATCCAATTTATACTAACCACAATACAGGAAATTAAAAAGCCGAGTGTCATATCTAGATTGTAGCTTTTGAGCAAGCTGATTGGTTATGTGGGATACAAGATACGTAGTCAAGCCATGAGAAAGACTGGCTTAATACAGTTTGCCAAAAGAGGTTTTGAACAAATGTTACTGGCACAAGACTAATTTAACCGTCAGGCTATCATTACATTTATCATATTTTCCAGGTCTAGAGAGACCTATTTCTAATCAGTTTCACAATCTCTAGGCTGATTCCTAGTGTCTATTGTTGAATAAATATAGTTTGTCACAAGTTACCACTCACTCTTTAATTTTCTTCTTCCATTTTGACTTCCTAGCAGCATGTTACATCAGATTTCTGGTATCCTGGATACAGAAGCAAGCTATAGTTCCACAATAGTTTCACATGAGCGAGAGATTATACTTAATTATTGTCATCACTTAGAATATTAATACGGTAACGTAGTTATGTTGCTGGACTAGTAGCCCAGAGGCCTGCAAAGTCAAATCCCACCATGGCAGCTTGAGAATTCAGCTTTCAGAATTTGAATTCAATTTTTTTTTTTTTAATCTGGAAATATGGGCATCTGTAAAAATGACCACAAAACTGTTGCAAAAACACCAACTGGTTCACTGCTTCTGACCTGGTCTGGCCTATGCAAGACTTCAGTCCCGCATCAATATGGTCTCTTAACTGCCCTCTGAAGAAGCCTAGCAAGACACTCAGTTATATCAAACTGCTACACAAATATAACATGATAGTTGTCAAGAAGGTGGCCCACCACCACCACCTTCTGAGGGCATCTAGGGATGGGCAATAAATACTGACCCTGTCCACATACCAAGAATTTTTTTTTAATATATACAAAATGCCAAATAGAAAGCACAATTAGAATTTATGCTGCTTTGGGTGTAGAAAAGCCAAGCGATAGAATTAAATTGTACTGAGAAAATACCTATTAAAACATTTTTTTTTTTAATATTTCACAGGATGTTGGGCCACATTGACAAGGCCACACTTATTGCCCATTCTGAATTCCCAGAGAAGTTGATGGGCCTTGAATCCCTAGAGTCCACGAGGTGACATCAGTAGTAGGGAAAATACTAGAATCTATTATTAAGGACATGGTAACAGAGCACTTAGAAAATAATAATAGGATTGGGCAGAGTCAACAAGGATTTATGAAAGGGAAATCATGTTTGACAAATCTGTTATGAGTTTTTTGAGGTTGTAACTAGCCGAATAGATCCGAGGGAACCAGTGGATTTGGATTTTCAGAAGGCATTCGATAAGGTGCCACACAAAAGGTCATTAAATAAAATTAGGGCTCATGGGATGGATTGAGGATCAGCAGGCTGTAACTAGTGGGGTACCACAAGGATCAGTGCTTGGGCCTCAGCTATTCACAATCTACATCAATGATTTGGATGAGGGGACCAAATGTAATATATCCAAGTTTGTTGATGATACAAAGCTGGGTGGGAATGTAAGTTGTGAGGAGGATGCAAGGAGGCTTCAAGGGGATATAGATAGGCTAAGTGAGTGGGCAAGAATATGGCAAATGGAATATAATGTGGAGAAATGTGAAGTTATCCAATGCAGTAGGAAAAATAGAAAAGCAGAGTATTTTTAAATGGTGAGAGATTGGGAAATGTTGGTGTTCAGAGGGACTTGGGTGTCCTTGTACAAGAATCACTGAAAGTTAACATGCAGTTACAGCAAGCAATTAGGAAAGCAAATGGTATGTTGACCTTTATTACAAGGGGATTTGAGTATAAGAGTAAAGACGTCTAACTGCAATTATATAGGGCCCTGGTGAGACCACACCTGGAGTATTGTGTATAGTTTTGGTCTCCTTACCTAAGGAAGGATATACTTGCCATAGAGGGAGTGCAACAAAGATTCACCAGACTGATTCCTGGGATGAGGCGATTGTCCTTTGAGGAGAGATTGAGTAAACTAGGCCAAATTCTCTAGAATTTAGAAGAATGAGAGGTGATCTCATTGAAACATACAAAATTCTTACAGGACTTGACAGGGTAGATTCAGGGAGGATGTTTCCCCTGGCTGAGGAGTCTAGAACCAGAAGTTACTGTCTCAGAATAAGGGGTTGGCCATTTAGGACTGAGATGAGGAGAAATTTCTTCACTCAGAGGGTGGGGAATCTTTGGAATTCTCTACCCCAGAGGGCTGTGGAGGCTCAGTCGTTGAGTATATTCAAGACAGAAAATCGATAGATTTTTGAATATTAAGGGAATCAAGGGTTATGGGGATAGTGCAGGAAAGTGGAGATGAGGTAGAAGATCAGCCATGATCTTATTGAATGGCAGAGCAGGCTCAAAGGGCCAAATGGCCTACTCCTGCTCCTATTTCTTATGTTCTTATGATGATTTCCCCCATGATGGTGTTAGGTAGAGAATTCCAGGATTTGACCCAATGAAATGTCCAAGTCAGGATTGTGTGTGACTTGGAGATGATGGTGTTCCCACAATATTGCTGGTCTTATCCTTCTCAGTGATAAGAGGTCATGGTTCTGGGAGGTGCCAACAATCATCTTGGCGAGTTGCTGGAATGCATCCTGTAAATAGTACATACTGCAGCCACTGTAGCCAAAGTGTGAATACGGAGTCCAGTTGCATGGGTGCCAATCCAGCAAACTGCTTTGTCCTTGATGGAGTCGAGCACTTTTTCCACACAAAAAATAGTGGAAATCTGGAACACTCTTCTCCCAAATGGCTGTCGATGCTGGGTCAATTGAAACTTGCAAGACCGAGATTGATAGATTCTGGTTAGGCGAGGGTATCAGGGATATGGATTAAAGGCAGGTAAATGGATTTGAGGTACACATCAGCCATGATCAGAACAGATCGAGGGGCTGTATTGTTTACTTCTGTTCCTACGAAGAAAGGTTGAGCCTATACTCATTGGAGTTTAGAAGAATGAGAGGTGATCTTATTGAAACATAAGATGCTGAGGGGGCATGACAAGGTAGATGCAGAGAGGATGTTTCCCCTCGTGGGGGAATCTAGAACTAGGGGGCATAGTTTCAGAATAAGGGGTTGTCCATTTAAAAGAGAGATGAGGAAGAATTAATCTAAATGTACACTCTCGGGAGCCGCAAACCTACATTTCGTTGTACTGCACTTGTGCACTAACAATGACAATAAAGTTGATTATGATTATGAGGAATTTCTTCTGAGGGTCGGGAATCTGTGGAATTCTCTACCCTAGAGAGCCATGGAGGCTGGGTCATTGAATATATTTACAGTGGAGATAGACAGATTTTTGAACGATAAGGGAGACAAGGGTTATGGGGAGCGGGCAGGGAAGTGGAGTTAAGTCCAAGATCAGATCAGCCATAGTCTTATTGAATGGCAGAGCAGGTTCGAGGGGCCAAATGGCCTACTCCTGCTCCTGTTTCTTATGTTCTTATCATTCTCCTGATTGAGCCTTATAGATGGTAGAGCTTTTAAGGTTCAGAAGGTACCAATGTCCAGCCTCTGCCCTATTCTTGCAGCCACATTGTTCATATGGTTGACCCAGTTAAGTTTCTGACCAATGGTGACCCTTAAGATATTGATTGTTGGGTACTTAGCAATCATTATGCCATTAAAGGTCAAAAGAGAATTGGGCTTTTTCTCATTTGAGATGATCAATGCCTGGCACTTACGTGGTTCAAACATTACCCATCATTTTGTCAGCCCAAGCCTTGATATTGTCCAGATCCTGCTGTAGGCTGGTATGGACAACTTCATTATTGGAGGAGTTGTGAATGGAATTGCACTGTGAAATAATCCCCCAACTGCCCCACTCCTGACCTCACGGTGAAGGGAAGATCATTGATGAAGCCCTGACAATGGCTGGGCTTAGGGACTCCTGGAGCGATCTTCTGGGGCTGCAATGATTAGCCTCTGAATGATAAATGTCTTCCTGCAGGTTAGATCTGACACAGCCACTGGAAGATTTTCCATTTGACTCCATTGATCGAGTTTTGCTGGGATTCCTTGGTGGAATGCCCCCAGATGCTAAGCATAGCTCTTACGACCACATCTGGATCAAGGCTCCATAAGAATACTTCGGGCCGCTACCACCTGGGCTCACGCCCCCCCACCCCTGCCCTCCCCACCGAGACTAATTCCCCCCCCCCTCCAGATTTACCTGCCTGCCAGGCTCGACACCAGGGCTGTGGGAATTCCTCCAGCAAAATAGCTTGTGCTTCTCTGCTGGCCCAAAGGTTGGGCGGCTGACCTGCTCCACCAGTCGGTCGCCCAAACGTCAAAATCCACCCGACAGTTTCATTTAAGCAATGTCATTGGAGAGCAATTAGTTACCGAAAAAAAAGGAGCGAGTGCCACTTTTGAGGCAGCTATTTGATTTGCTGTGAATCTGGCTTCCTAGCTGGCTCATTGATCCCTACTGAGTGTTCCTTTTCAGCAAGCTTACTGGCTTCTCACCAACCAGCCTGTGGAATTTACAATTGTGTTGTCATGGATTAAATCAGAGGGTTCAAAGTGACAATTTCCTCCCCACCTCCACCCCATTCTATGCTTACCAAAGACCCAAGCCTTCCAAAAGCTCAGAAGCCATTGCTGAGCCAACCTGTTCATTGAAATCCTTTGTGAAGTTTACTTTCATGTTCAAAGAAATAGAAAGATTTCATTGTATTGTGAAGCCTTTTCAAAAAAGATCTATTTAACTTTTAACCATAGAAATATACAATTTATTTAACTTAGTTACATTTTTCCATCATCTCCATGGTTCAGAGGTGCACCGAGGAAGATCTCAGACATTTCCTTTTCACAAAGAAAGATATCATTTTTTATTACAGCAGCATGGAGAATCAGTGAATGTCTTGTATGTAAAACTAAAAAACAAATGCACCCAAGCACCAAAACCAGTATTTTTCTCTGTAAGCAATACCACAGAAGATCAACTACTGTAATATAGGGGCTGATTTTCCCGCAGGTGCGGGGAATTGTCGGGTTCCCTGAATGTCAGGGTTCCCACACGAATCTAAATGGGTCTGCCACATCGATGCAATGTTCCCTCAATTGGCCAATTCATTTCCAGCATGTGGGAACCCTTGCTAATTGACTATTTCCAGTCAGAAAGCCCCACAGTATGATGTCATCATTCGTGGTGCTTTCAAGGTCCACAGCAAGCACTGCATCCTCTGAAGGCTTCCAAACGAACCACACAGGATGGCAGAGGAGCCTGCAGCAGCTGTGGCCAGTGCCAGACCCCGAGCTGTCTCCAAATTAGACGAGGCTTCACTGCAGGCATTATTGGATAGGGTTAGGGCCCACAGGGAGGTCCTCTTCCCTAGGTCAGAGGGGAAGAGGCCTCCCACTGAGACCAAGGCTGCATGGATGCAGGTGGCAGCAGATGTCAACTCGCTGGGAGTCACCAGAAGACCTTGGCATTACATCTCTAACTCCTTCCTTTACTCCCCCACAGTACCATCCAGAGCCCCCGTCCCAACTGTGGAGGAGGAAGAGGCTGTGCAGCCAGACTCCTCAGAGGAAGCTCCAACCTCTGAGGGCACAGCGTCAGTAGAAGTAAGCGCACCCAGCACCAGCGCAGACACTCACACCTCGGGGGGAACCTTCGGGACATAGTAGTGTTGTCACCTGGTGTTTCACAGCTCACAAGTGAGCATCAGCAGATTGTGGAGACAGGGACAACAGTGGAGAGTCCTCATCAGAGGGCGCAGGACTCTGCCAGCTCAGCTGCATGTCGACCCTCTGCCTCTGGGTCCATCCGTAAGATCAGAGGTGATGGAACTCCATGCACAGATGCAGGAGTCTCTGGCAGGTTTTGTCTCTAAGGTTGCTGCCAGTGTGGAGGAGTCCATAGCAAAGATGAGCTGAGCCTTTGCGTAGTCATTGGCGCATGAACGCATCACCATGGAAAGGTTGGCACCCTCCATGGAGGAGATAAGTCGCCAGGGTATGGAAAACATGGTGAGTGTTCATAATAGAATGACATCTCTTGAGGAGCGATGGGCATCTATTGAACAGAGAAACCAGACCTTCATGGAAGTCCTTCTGAGTAGGACTGCCAGTGCAGATACGGGTCCCCATGGCCCCCTGATGCACAGCAAGGTGCTCTCAAGCCACATCCAAGCGTTGGCCCTTTCTGGCCTGTGCAGCTTCAGGTGACTGAGCAGTAGCCTGGCTGATGCTGCTGTTCCTGGTTCTGCTGCTGACGCCTCTGCTGCTGGAGATCCTCTAATGGCATGAAGGGAAGGGAAAAAAGGCCTCCCATACTTCTGGTAGATGCCTCCGTTGAGGAAGCGCTGAGTGAGGGTGCTGAGAGGTGCTTCCCAGGAGCTCACACTGGAGAAGTGTGTGAGGCTCCAACCTTCCACAGCTGTGCCTAAGCCTTGAACAAGTTGCCCCAAGCCTGAAACAACAAGGTCCTGCAATCTACAAATATGTTGTCCGATTAAATCTCTTCTTTCCTGATTGACCTGCAGCTGAAAGTAAGCGAGCCGATATTGTTCACGCCAGGTTTCATCAGCGGTGTTCCCACCAGGCGTGTTTAGCATGGGAAAAGGCTGAAAGTAGCAAGGGCCCCTTAAAATGGCATTATAGATGCCAATTATTGGTGATTAGGGTGCCTAAAGACCAGTCCCACCTGCTGCGGGCGGGACCGATTTGGGTCGGATTGAAACGCTGGGGTGAAAGTCGGACGGGGGGGGGGGGGGGGGGGGGGTCGCGACCCCCTAATTTTGCGATTTTCCCCCTCCACATGCCCGAAACCCCGCCTGACGGCTCCAGGAAAAATCGACCCCATAAAGTCTCGATTCCTTTTATTTAAAGCACAGTGGAACCCAAGGAATGGCACAAAATATTAATGTTGCAATATAAAAAGTGGCTAAATAAGGATTTACACTCACAAATCCTCAAATAATGAGCTTCCAATCAACATACCTCCTAGTAGCTGCTTGAAGAGCCTGGGAGCAGGAAACATGCTTGTCCCCAGTCAGGGAATGATTTATGGCATACAGGAGATGAGGGGGAAAAAGACAGAACTCTGTTTTATACACAACTGATAAAAAAAATGGAACCGAATGGAACAGTATTACTTACTATGTGGAATAAAATGAAGCCTTGATAACAATTTGCAAAAACACTCCACCATTGCTGTGCGTGTCTGGAAGGCAAACAGTTTTTACATTTATAGTGAGATGCATGGTTATTTCAAAGCTCTCAGTTCACCATTTTGAATGTTACATATCCTGCTGAATTTCACTTCCACCTTATCTTCAACTTATTTACTGTCTCTGGCTATTTTTGTTGAGAGAAAGACCAAAGTAATTAAACATAAAATGGCTTTCAAGTACTGACTATAAACATCTATCACGCCGTTTGCTTATTCTTGTTACTGGGAAACAGAAGTAGTATTTCACAAATTTATTTTGAGTTAGAGTATCTGGGGAAGAAAAGAGAACTCACATTTCTGTGCCGAGTACGTGAAAGTCTAAGGTTATAGCCAAGAGCTTTCCATTTACTTCTCTTCCAGTTAATATCTGTTCTTAGCAATAAAGCCGAGAGGTAAAGCACTCGTCAGTGGTATAGCTCTGGAGGAATGCAGCAACAGCTGATATTTTACTCCCCACAGATCTTTGTGACATTAACTTTTACGATGTCACAGGAGCTGCCTTATGACATTCACAAAGCAGCTTAACTGCAAAATCAGTGATGTGAAAAAAAAATCATTTGGGCAGTGCAGTGACGATGTATGTTGGAGCACCAACATTAGCATGGAGGGCTTATAGCTCTTGCTATGCTACGTTCTGATATTACTGTGGAGCGGTATCAGAAAGAACTTGGGCATCGCACCGCAAAGGAGGTAGGTGTGTGTGTGCGCGTGCGTGCGTGCATAGGGGTGGTGGAGGGAAAGCAGAGGAAGTCCCTAATGATCCACTGTTGCAATCTCTTGTTAGTCAGCTAACAATTGCCATGGCAGTGGACAAAATTCTGTAAAATTTCTGCAACCCAAAAAGGAAAATTTAAGCTATAAATAATTAAATCTGTATTAACTTGGGTGGCACAACTGTCTTTTAACCTTAGAATGCGGTTCAGCTGCACTGATCCTAAATGAAATGAATCTGATTTCAAGCAGTTCCCAATGGACATCCCAATACCGTCCATAAGTTGGCACTAATTGAAAATCTCACTCCTCTAGCTGTGTGGTGTGAGAAATGGAAACTGGCACAGTAGGAGGTATTATTTCGATATTAGACAGCATAAAAAGAGCTGCCCTAGATCTAACTTGCAGTATATGTGACCCGGCACTGGATGCAAACATGGATATCGTCTATTTCCCCATACCAAAGATGCTTTAATAGGCATAAAATTTGCTTCTGGCATGTTAAATAAAAAAATCACACAGTTGCCCATTACACAGCTCCATTGTAGCTTTTCTTATTAAAAGCAGATCGTTACCTTTATTCACTTGATGAAAAATCAACAGTTCTTACCCTCTGGAAGGTAAGGGGGAGAAAAGGAAGAAAAATCTATTTTTCCTGTTCTGACAATTGTTCCTAACAATAGAATGCTGTTTCACATCAGAACAATTATCTCCATTCTAGAACAGATGTCCACAGAAGAATCTGTTTTAGAATTAATTATGCAACACTGCAGATTTTTTAAAATAATATTAAATAACAAGGAATCAGAATTTAGGGGTTGCTGTAAGCTTCCTTCTCAAAAGTTGCCAGCCACCTCAAATGCAACAAATACAGAGAAGTTATTGCCACTGATCAGCATGAAGAATGGTTACATTCTCAACTCCAGCACCTAGTACACTATTAGTAAAAATATAGCACTTCAAACCAACCAATTATAATCTACGTCTCCAATCCTACTAAAAAGCTGCTCATCTTTTCAAACGTTATATCCAAAACCTACTTAACAGATTTTGATGGACCTGCTGAGTATTGCCAGGATTTTCTGTTTTTGTTTCATTATTCCCTACAGGGCAGGATTGCACGTGGACTTGAAGATACTTGCCTGTTGATCAAATTGCAATTTTGCCCAGAAACTGCAAATAATCCAATCATCTATAAATCGGCATGTTTTTCACTGGAATGATTATAAGTGAACATATCAAGGAGTCCATTATTTAACTGGACAGGGAAGTCCAAGCATCAACCCAACATTCCTTCCTTCCATCTTCAATTAAAGTTGAAGCACTCTAATAGGCATTTGAGCTATAGAGTGCACAGGGTGTATTATAGAATTTCTCAATTCATGGTGGAGCTACGGCATATTTCATCAAAGGGGATGATTTATACAACACGAGTTTGATGCTCTATGTAACAAACCAATGTTAAACAGAAAGAGTTAGATTATCAAATATTATTGCAAGCAAGTATCTGGAATGATTTAACATTCCCCACAAATCCATTCTAGTTAAATCTCTTTTACAGCCATTCCTAGCTGGCACCTGTACCATATGGGATCATTCTGGTTCCAAATCAGATTTGAGAGCTCGTGCTGATATTGAGCAATGTAACTCCTTGACCTCTTCCCTTGAAGATGCTGAATAATGTTGGAGTATGGTTCCACAAGTGCTGGTGGCAGTACCTTTGGCCTCTTTCCCAAATGACCATTCTTCATGTGTGAATCTGCACAATGCGTTTTGGAAAGTTATTGAACAAAAGGACATTGTAGCCAAGCTTGATCCTGTCCTTGCCGGACATCCACATTCATGCACTTTCCAGCAGAAGTCACAGAAAGTATTAAGATACAGGGAACCTAGGAGATTCTCCCTCCTGCTTACTTAGCATGTCATGGCCTTGGAGAGGGTGCAGCGGAGATTTACCAGAATGTTCAGTTATGTGGAGAGACGAGAATCTGAGATTGTTCTCCTCAGAGCAGAGAAGGTTAAGGGAAGATTTAATTGAGGCATTCAAAATTATGAGGGTTTTGTTAGAGTAAATAGGGAGAAACTGTTTCTACTGGAAGGAGGGTGCAGCGGCAGTTTGAAACTGGCGGCAGTGAGGCGAGGTCCGACCAGAGCATCGGACCCGTGAGGGAGCAGCGGCAGTTTGAAACCGGCGGCAGTGAGGCGAGGCATACCAATTCAACAGCGGGGAGAGGTGTAAAAAGTAATCAAAGTGTGACATCACCAGGAAGCAGGTAAGTAATTGGTTGGTGAGTATTTCTCTCTTTTTAAACTTTAACTCTGGTTTATAGTTTATTTAAGGTCTCTCTGGTGTAGCGGGGACTGTTGGTAAACCAGTTAACTGTAGTGTAATTAGTGGGATTGATTGATTTAATTTAAATTCAATTAATTAAAGGGTAAGTCGTGGCATAGTGGTTAGCACTGTTGCCTCACAGCGCCAGGGACCCAGGTTCAAATCCGGCCTCGGGTGACTGTCTGTGTGGAGTTTGCACATTCTCCCCGTGTTTGCGTGGGTTTCCTCCGGGTGCTCCGGTTTCCTCCCACAGTCCAAAGATGTGCGGGTTAGGTTGATTGGCTATGATAAAAATTGACCCTTAGTGCTAGGGGGATTAAATACGTGGGGTTACGGGGATCGGGTGGGATATGTGTCGGTGCAGGCTCGATGGGCCGAAATGGCCTCTATCTGCACTGTGGGGTTTCTGTGAATCTGTGGAAAAAAAAGTCATGGCAGGACAGCCGGGCCACGTGGTATGCTCCTCCTGCAATATGTGGGAACTCAGGGACACTTCCTGTGTCCCTGACAACTACATGTGCAGGAAGTGCATCCAGCTGCAGCTACTGACAGACCGCATTGCGGCACTGGAGCTGCGATTGGATGCATACTGGAGCGTTCACGATGCTCAGGACATCGTGAATAGCACGTTTAGAGAGTTGGACACACCACAGGTAGAGGTTGCACAGGAAGAAAGGGAATGGGTGACCAACAGGCAGAGTACTAGGCGCAGGCAGGTAGTGCAGGGGTCCCCTGTGGACGTCCCCCTCTCAAACAGATACACCGCTTTGAGTACTGTTGGGGGGGGATGGCTTATCAGAGGAAGAGGCAGCAGCAGCCAACTTCCTGGCACCAGGGGTGGCTCTGCTGCACAGAATGGGAGGAAAAAAGAGGGGTAGAGCTATAGTAATAGGGGATTCAATTGTAAGGGCAATAGATAGGCGTTTCTGCGCCGCAAACGAGACTCTAGGATGGTGTGTTGCCTCCCTGGTGCAAGGGTCAAGGATGTCTCCGAGCGGCTGCAGAACATCTTGGAAGGGGAGGGTGAACAGCCAGTTGTCGTGGTGCATATAAGCACCAACAATATAGGTAAAAAGCGGGATGAGGTCCTAAAAGCGGGAGTTAGGAGATAAATTAAAAAACAGGACCTCAAAGGTAGTAATCTCAGGATTGCTACCAGTGCCACGTGCTAGTCAGAGTAGAAATAGAAGGATACTTCAGATGAATACGTGGCTAGAGGAATGGTGCCAAGGGGAGGGATTCAAGTTCCTGGGACATTGGAACCGGTTCTGGGGGAGATGGGACCAGTTCAAACCGGATGGTTTGCACCTGGGCAGGGCTGGAACCGATGTCCTAGGGGGAGTGTTTGCTAGTGCTGTGGGGGAGGGTTTAAACTAAAATGGCAGGGGGTTGGGAACCTGAGCAGGGAGACAGAGGAAAGGGAAATAAGGATAAAAGCAAAAGATAGGAAGGAGAAAAACCAAAAGTGGCAGTCAGAGAAATCAACGGTTTTAATCAAACGTGGCCACAGTAAATAATAATTCTAATAGGTCTAAGAGCATTAAAAAAACAAGCCTGAAGGCTTTGTGTCTTAATGCGAGGAGCATTTGTAATAAGGTGGATGAATTGGCTGCGCAAATAGAGGTAAACGAATATGATTTGGTTGGGATTACGGAAACGTGGCTCAAGGATGGCCAAGACTGGGAACTCAACATCCAGGGGTATTCGATATTCAGGAAAGATAGGCAAAAAGGAAAGGGAGGTGGAGTAGCATTACTGGTTAAAGAAGGGATTAACACAATTATAATGAAGGATATTAGCTCTGATGATGTGGAATCTGTATGGGTAGAATTGAGAAATACTAAAGGGAAAAAAACGTTAGTGGGGGTGGTATATAGACCTCCAAAACAGTAAGGCGGAGGTTGGGGATGGCATTAAAAGGGAAATTAAAGAAGCGTGCAATAAGGGCACAGCAGTCATCATGGGTGACTTTAATCTACATACAGATTGGGCCAACCAAATTAGTAACAATACTGTGGAGGAGGAATTCCTGGAGTGTTTACGGGATGGTTTCCTGGACCAATATGTCGAGGAACCAACCAGAGATCAGGCCATCTTAGACTGGGTATTATGTAATGAGAAAGGATTAATTAGCAATCTTGTTGTACGAGGCCACTTGGGTCGGAGCGATCATAATATGATTGAATTCTTTATTAAGATGGAGAATGAAGTAGTTGACTCAGAGACTAGGGTCCTCAATTTAAATAAAGGAAACTACGATGGTCTGAGGAGCGAGTTGGGTAGGATTGATTGGGGAATGTCACTCAAAGGGTTGACGGTGGATAGGCAATGGCAAACATTCAAAGACCAAATGGATGAGCTACAGAATTTGTTCATCCCAGTTTGGCATAAAAATAAAACAAAAAAGGTGACTCAACCGTGGCTAACAAGGGAAATTAGGGATAGCATAAGATCCAAGGAGACGACATATAAATTGGCCAGAAAAAGCAATAATCCTGAGGATTGGGAGCAGTTTAGGATTCAACAAAGGAGGACAAAGGGATTAATTAATAAAAGCGAAAATAGAATATGAGAGTAAGCTTGCAAGGAACATAAAATCTGACTGTAAAAGCTTTTATAGATATGTGAAGAGAAAAAGATTGGTGAAGTCAAGCGTAGGTCCCTTGCAGTCAGAATCAGGGGAATTTATAATGGGGAACAAAGAAATAGCAGACCAACTAAATACATATTTTGGTTCTGTCTTCGCAAAGGAGGACACAAATAACCTCCCAGAGATGCCGGGGAACATAGGGTCTGATGAAAGGGTGGAACTGAAAGAAATCAGTATTTGTAGGGAAATGGTGTTAGGAAAATTGATAGGACTGAAGGCCGATAAATCCCCAGGGCCTGATAATCTACATCCCAGGGTACTTAAGGAAGTAGCCCTAGGAATAGTAGATGCATTGCTGGTCATCTTCCAGAACTCGATAGACTCTGGAACAGTACCCATGGATTGGAGGGTAGCTAATGTTACCCCACTATTAAAAAAAGGTGGTAGAGAAAAAGCGGAGAATTATAGACCGGTAAGCCTGACATCGGTAGTGGGGAAAATGCTAGAGTCCATTATTATTATAGAAGATGTAATAGCAGAGCACTTGGAAAGCAGTGACTGGATCGGACAAAGTCAACATGGATTTACAAAAGGTAAATCATGCTTGACTAATCTACTGGAATTTTTTGAGGATGTAACTGGTAAAATAGATAAGGGAGAACCAGTGGATGTGGTGTATTTGGGCTTTCAGAAGGCTTTCGATAAGGTCCCGCATAAGAGATTAGCGTGCAAAATTAAGGCACATGGGATTGGGGGCAAGGTATTGACTTGGATAGAGAACTGGTTGGCGGACAGAAAGCAAAGAGTTGGAATAAACGGGTCGTTTTCCGAGTGGCAGGCAGTGACTAGTGGGGTACCGCAGGGATCGGTCCTAGGACCCCAGCTGTTCACAATATATATTAATGATCTGGATGAGGGAATTGGATGTAATATCTCCAAATTTGCAGACGACACAAAGCTGGGTGGGAGGGTATGCTGTGAGGAGGATGTCGTAAAACTCCAGTACGATTTGGACAGGTTGGGTGAGTGGGCAGAAACATGGTAAATGCACTATAATGCGGATAAATGTGAGGTTATCCACTTTGGTGGCAAAAACAGGAAGGCAGATTATTATTTGAATGGCAATAGATTGGGAGAAGGGGAAGTGCAAAGAGACCTGGGTGTTCTTGTGCACCAGTCGCTGAAGGTAAGCATGCAGGTGCAGCAGGCGGTTAAGAAGGCAAATGGTATGTTGGCCTTCGTAGCAAGAGGGTTCGAGTACAGGAACAAGGATGTCTTGCTACAGGCGAGACCACACCTTGAGTATTGTGTGCAGTTTTGGTCGTCTTACCTGAGGAAGGACGTTCTTGCCATGGAAGGAGTGCAGCGAAGATTCACCAGGCTGATACCTGGGATGGATGACGTATGAGGAGAGATTGTGTCGATTGGGCTTATACTCACTGGAGTTTAGAAGATTGAGAGGGGATCTCATCGAAACCTATAAAATTCTGTCAGGCCTGGACAGACTAGATGCAGGAAGGATGTTTCTGATGGCCAGGGAGTCCAGAACCAGAGGTCACAGTTTAAGGATAAGGGGTAAGCCATTTAGGGCTGAAATGAGGAGGAATTTCTTCACCCAGAGAGTGGTGAACCTGTGGAATTCTCTGCCAGAGAGGGCGGTGGAGGCCAGTTCATTAAGTATATTCAAGAAAGAGTTGGATATATTTCTTAAGGCTAAAGGGATCAAGGGCTATGGGGAGAAGACAGGGACAGGGTACTGAACTTGGATGATCAGCCATGATCTCATTGAATGGCGGAGCAGGCTCGAAGGGCCGAATGGCCTACTCCTGCTCCTATCTTCTATGTATGTTTCTATGTAACCAGAGGACACAAACATAAGATAATTGACAAAAGAACCACAGGGAAGATGAGATGAGAAGATTTTTTTTTTTTTTTTTTAAATGCAGCGAGTTGATATGATCTGGAATGCACTGCATGAAAGGGTGGTCGAAGCAAATTCAATAGTAACTTTCAAAAGAGAATTGGATACATACTTGAAGAGGAAAAATTCAGAGTTATGGAGAAGGAGCAGGGGAGTGTGACTTAGTGAATAGGTCTTTCAAAAGAGCTGGTACAGGTATGATGAGCTAAATGGTCTCCTTTCTGTGCTGTATGAAACTAGCCTGGGACAGAGACCACAACTGACGGCAGCTAACTCAGCACAGATTGAAGATTAAAACTGGGAGTTTCCTATCCTCTATGGCTCCATTTACCGCAAAGGCATCAGATCTCATTTTAATTTGTTTCCCCTTTTTTTTTTCCTCCAAAAAATGGAGAAACTGAAAGCTAAGCAGAAATCCATAATGGAAGACACAACCAAGGTTGAACAAAGTAAAGCAGTAGATGAGATGAATAAATTATACCAAGCTTGAGTTTTAAAAACCTGAAGAAGAGGAGGAAGGAGAAACACAGCAAGATAAAGAGTGAGGCACTTTGTTCTGAGGTCCTGAAAAAGAGTATAAGAGTGCAGGGAGTCTGGACTTAAACACAGTGAGGGCATAGGAAGGCAAAATACAGGTAGACTATCCTTTATCCGCACTTCTGAAAACCGAAAACCTCAAGTTTTTTTGTGGAGCGTAAGTCGTGCGCACGACATAACCCGAGTGGTGCCAAACATGACCCGACGCAGCCGATGCTTTTCTGACCTGATTTGCAGGCCCGCTTAGCGTAGGAGTCAGCCGATATCCGGCTTTCCCACAACTGGCAGCGGCAGTCGAGCCCCAGACCCCCGCTAAGTCAAGGAATTCAGATACGGAGCAGGGGGAGCTGTAAACAGACTGGGAGCGGCAGCACAGAGAAGCAGGAAGGGGAATGAGACACGGAGCAGGGGGAGCTGTAAACAGACTGTGAGCGGCAGCACAGAGAAGCAGGAAGGGGAATGAGACACGCAACAGTCGCAAGAGGTAGCCTGAACTTTTAAAATTTATATTAAATACAAATACTAATTACCAAATTAATTTAATGTTCAGAGTTTCCCAGTCTGAAATAATACCTTCTGAAATCCGAAAACCGAAACACAGCTGGTCCCAAGGTTTTCGGATAAGGGATAGTCAACCTGTAGCATGTTGGATAATGTATCTGAAGCATTGAAAGGAACAAAGTAAAGTTCAGTGGAGCACTTGACCACAATTGGTCTTTAAGGAAAGTACATACTTAATCCTGAAATTCAGAGTATGCATTGCTTTTTCTCTGTCTCAAATACCAATTTCTGGAGTTCCTTGTGGAGACAGTTAGCAGAGCAGCTCCATGCCATGAGGGGAGAACCAAAATGGTGGATGCCTCATGCAAGGTTTGTTATGCATTTTTTTTTCTTTTGAAAAATATGTTAGCTCTCAAAAATGAAACATTTCCCATTTTGAGCACCTGGCATCAAACAGTCCTAGTTAAGATACAGCGTTGGTAAAATTCAGAGTAAAATGTCTGCTATTTATCTCCAATATGCCTCACTTCCAATCTCAGAGAACCACCCAAACTCCAGCAGCATGACATTTTCCACTTTCTATACTATCTATCCTTGTGCCCTTGGAGTGATATTGTCCATTTATGGATGAATTAGGGGCAGTTTGGTGGTGCAAGCATTTGTGGACTAAATACCAGGTTAAGAATGCCAAAATGAATTTCATGCAGAACCCTCACAACCAGCAGAGAGGAGATTCAATTAGTCAGTCTGGGATGGATTTGAATACTTTACTTACAATAAATATACATAATATACAATTATACTTCTATATATTAGTACAGAATATTGAAGGGTGATCTGATCAAGGTGTTTAAAATATTAAAAGGATTTGATAAGGTAGATATGGAGAAACTATTTCCTCTACCGGGGGAAGATCAAGAATAAAAGAACATAATCTTAAAATTAGAGCCAGGCCATTCAGGAGGGAAATCAGGAATCATTTTTTAACCACACAAAGCGTAGTAGAAATCTGGAACTCTCTCCCCAAGAGGCTGTGAATGCTAGGACAATTGGAACTTTCAAGACTGAGATAGACAGATTTTTGTTTTATGCAAGGGTATCGAAGGGATATGGAGCAAATGGAGTTAGGGTGCAGATCAAACCATGATCTAATTGAATGGAGGAGCAGGTTTGAGGTTGAACATCCTACTCCTGTGCCTATGAATCCAGGTACCAGAGGTGAAGAGTACACTCACCCAATCCTTATCATTTTTAATATTAACACTTTAAATTGAAAATATTCACCTTGCTCCTTTAAAGTACAAAAGCAGAAGCAACAGTGAATCCATGCTAAATTCAATTCTAGAATGGAAGTTGTAATGTAAACTCCTCAAACTAGATGGACAATAAATAAATGCTCACCACTCCAGTTTTGAGTTCATACTGGTACAAGAGTCAATACACAAATTGATCCACAGTATGAAATGGAGTCCACCATTTCATCTGTGCTGCTTGTCTCTATGACTAAGGATATAGAGGGGTGTTGACTGCAGTTACTCCTGTGCATATACATGCTGGAATCCACAGCCAGAGGTCTATGTTCTGCATTGGTTCCCTACATGCTTCTTTTTAGAAGGTGGGTGGAAAGAGACAGAAATATGCTTTATGATTGCACCAGTGAGTGAGTGAGTGAGTGGGAGACAACCTTATTTGCTGCAGCAAGCTGAATGAGCAGTTGTTTTGTTCTGGATAGTTCCAATCCAACTCTGAATTTATTCTTGAATATAAAAGGAACACAGATGTTGACAACCATAAACACCCAATGAGAATTATGATCACATAACTCTTGGGCAACAGTGATTCAAATGCTTTGTACCCATATTGACACAATTAAATATTTCTGGTATTTCTTACTCCATCATTTAGTCTATATGATGAAATTGCTGACCATTGTTCTTGGTAATTTTAGAAAAAAATATTCTTTCTATTCCTTCTGCAGAGGCAGAACAGTACCTGGCACTCTCCAGCGATTCAAAGACTGGTCAGACATGCTAAGTTGCTCTGGCACATTGCTGGATAAGTATCTTTGAGACCTACAGAATTCTACTAGTCTCCAGCCACATTGATTGTACAGAAATAATACTGCAAATACGACTACTACCCTTTTGCAAGTGTGGCACAACAATGGCCACACACCGTCATCTTGCATGATCCTGTACTAGTGTTGGGGTAGGATGGTTCCAGAGCAGAGCGCTCTGGGTGATATTTTCATATGTGCAAAGGTTTCAACAATGTGGTTTTTTTTCCATGAAATACATCCATCTCCAAGTCTGTCATCTACTATCAATTCAGCTTTAACTCTATCTCAAGGCCTCCACTTTTAAATCCAAGATGCATTATTATCCCTATGCAATCATTCTATAAATACATACCCAGTTCAAACAAAAGCAGATTAATCAACTCCATGGGCGTTTGCTTTTTTTTAAAAAAAAACCAACTCCATGTCGTGATTTCAAAAAAAACTATGCAGTCTTTTATTTTCGTTGACCATTATCACCACCGTCACTTTTCACAGTACACAAACTTGGAAGGAAAAAATGGCACCTGATTTCTGCAGCAATACATCTCCCCGACTCCAGTAACGTCATATATTGAAAAAAAATCTCAAACTCAATAGAAAGGTTGAGATAAGTTACAAAGAATCGTGTGAAGATTTGCAAAGAGGAAGGAAGGGGGGGGGGGGGGGGTAAAAGAGAGATCCATCTGGATTCTCAATAAAATGAAAGTGTTCTCGTTTGATACAATTTATCAAATCTCCGCCCCTTGTGAAAAGCAGTATGAGCAGCCAGTACATTTTAAACAGGGGGCCCTCACCAAGGATGAGCCAAAGATCTTTTTTTTTTAAATGGCTCAATAATCCCAAGACAAAAAAATGGAAGGTTAGGAGTGCACAGTTGGTGCCTTTTTCTCTCCCTCCTCAGCCTGTGGACCCCCCTTCCCCTCGTTTACGGTTACAATAAAACAATAAAGAATATTTTATTTGATTTTGTGCCCACCCCCTATTTTTCTCTCTTCCCCCCCCCTTCCCCTTTTTCTTTCAATTTGGTCAAATCGACATTAAATCCAAAGTCCCTTTCGAAGTGCAAAACAGCGCCACCAACAACAGTCAATGCAAACAATCCTGAGCGTCGTTAAACCTTCCACCGTGTGCAAAAAAAAATTACATTAAAGCCCGAATACATCTGAAAATACGCCCAACTTTTAAATGTTTTAATATCCAATTAAACCGACTAAAATTCGACACGAATTTTTTTTTTTTTTTAAAAAGGAAAGCGACAGCTTCTCGCCACCCCCCAGGCTTTCTAGAGCTGGGCACCAATGGCGCGGAACACGGAACATGAATTTGCAAAAGAGCGAGAGAAGCAAACGACCATTAGTCCAGCCATAACTTAATATAGAACCAGTGGAATATGTCATCCTCTCAGACCAAGGGCAGCCAGCAATACCTCAGCACTCGGCAGCCTCACCCATAGGATCAATCTGAAAGAGTTACAGTGTGTCCGCTGGTAACGCAGGTTACATTTATCATTATCATTCATCGGCTTGGAATTGAAAATGGAAAATCAATGTTGGATTTTTTTGGGGGGGGGGGGGGGGTTAAAAAAAGGAACCGTACAACGTACGCATTTTAGCTTCGCAGACATTTATCTCATTTTGTCTGCTACCCCTATCTGGAGAATGAAGGGGGGGGGGGGGAGAGAAGAGGGAAAAAAAAGTCCAGTCTCGATCCAATAAAGTTATTTTGGAAACTGTCGATGATTTTTCTCTTGTATTGTTGGTCGGTGTGAAAGGTTTATTTATTTTATTTTTTTAAATGTTGATTATTTTTTCCCTCCCCTGCTCTTAAAACTGCTTGCAATTATCAGTATCTTTAGCCACGATTGACGCGACAGCATGGGCGGAATCGAACCCAAAGCAAAAGGGGAATGAATACACTCGTCATCTTTCCCATGCTGCTCTTAATTTACAACAAAAAATAAAATGGTTTTAAGTTGTATTAAAAAGCAAGGTTTTAAATAGCTTGAAATCTATGCATTTAACAAGGATACGAAGATATATATATTTTTTAATAAAAAAAACTCACCAATCTGTATCCAGGGAGGATGTTGACAAGCCCTGTCCGAAACGATTATCAGAAGATATGCTCTTACTTGTGTTTCAGAAACAACAGGAGCCGATGCAGCCAATCTATTTTACAAATAATCAAACAGCCATCCGATCGCTGTTTGCAAACGTTTTCATTGCCCTTCCCACCTGGCACCAGAGCTTTCTGATCAGAGGAGGAGGAGGGGGGTGGGGGAATCAGCCGTGTGTTATCACCAAGATTAAAACACAACCACAGAAGACTTGGGGTTAACAACTTTGCAATGGCTAATAGGCGCATTGTGATTGGATGGCGAGTGTCACCAATCACCTGTAGAGAGCTCATGGCTGATGAGCTCACTTTCAATGGCAGAAGTTGAGGTTTCAAACAACAATCGCTAAATAATCCAGCTTTCCTAGAGATTGCTATCGTTTCGATCGCACGCTGTCTTTTTTTTATCTCCTTGTGGAATCGTATTGCTTTTGTCTTAATCACTTCTCCAGCCACACCCTCGCTAGATCAGTCGATTTTTTTATGATGCAATAATATTCACAGGGATTTTTGAAAGTATTTTTTAAAAATCCTACCAACATTTTTTTATGGTGTGCTCCACGTGAGCCATGTTCTAAGCTTGTTTTAAATGTATCTTCAAACAAGAAAGCTGAGCAGAGGGAGGGTGAACAGACAGTTCAGATTTAGCTGCGTTACAAAGAGGGTGGTGAATGTGTGGAATGAACTGTTCAGTAAGGCGGTGGAGGCAGATACTGTCGAAAATTTGAAGGGAGCATTGGATAGGTATTTGAGGCAGTGGGCGATTGAGAAGTGCTAGTTTTTGGACTGCGCAGGTTTTTTTTATCCAGTTATGTACTTTTCCATGTTCCTATGTACATTTATATTTTAAATAAATAAATTGGTTAAAAGGTAGATCAGGTGATCAAATCAGGCACAGAGCTTGAGAACCATGTTTATGGAGGTGATCTTCAAAGTTCTTGCAGATAGTTGGGAGATACATATTGTATCATGAGAGTGGACCCAAATGGTTTAACAAAATAACATAAAATGCTGTATTTATATGAATATAGGCTGCTTCTATTTATAGGCTGCACCCTAACTCAAACCTCCCCTTCCAAAGAAAAATATAAAAATCCCTGTAAAATATGCAAAAGCAATTTTACAGGTTTAAACATAAAATACTGGAAACCATATGATGAACAATTTGCTCAATGACAGAAATCAGCAAGGAACAAAATTCGACACCTCCAGCCACAAAACAATTTTTAAACACTAGCAGATCTCCCATGGTATTGCTCAAGGCGAGCCAGAGGTTTTAGCAGAACAGGGATGTTATGCCAAGTAGTATTACTATGGACGATGATTTATCAGCTTTTGGAGAAACTCTGGGACCTGGAAGTACTGGGAAGAGGGCCCAGATACTGGGGCATGTTCTCAGGACCTACCAGTATTTTGAGCATGGGGGGTGCAGAGTCTGGGGGAGGGTCCTCTCTCCCCAGGGTATGGCAGCACTGGAGGGGGAGTGGGTTCCATGTTTCCAACAATACTGGAAAGGGAGGTTCTTGGAAAACTGGGGCAGCATCTGGGATCACTGGAGGAAAGGTGCTGCAATTTGGGAGCATTAAGGGGGGGTGGTATCAGGGTCTGGAAGCATTGATGGTGATCCTGGAATCAAGGAGCATGAGAATAGGATCTAGGGGTCTGTGAACATTGAGAGAGGGTCCCAGGATCAGGAAATGGGGAGGAGTCTAGCGGTGAGGGTCTTGGAGTCCAACAGGACTGGAGAAGAGGCTTTGGAGCACTGGAGCGGGCAGAGTTTAGTAGCCTTGTGAAGGAGGGGGCCTAATAAAACTGCCCATAGCCCCTTTTGAGCCACCAGGCCCCAAACCCACAAACCTCTCCATCAACCTCCTCCCCTGACCTACCTGGAGCCTCTTCTGTGCCCTCAGGTACCTCTGTCCCCCACCCCTGCCCCCTATCACTTTGCCCATTGTTAAACAGATCCTGTTTGTTGTTATAGCATTTAAGGGTAAAATTTCTGCTTCTTGTAAGTAATGGACAGAAAAACATGGACTAAGGGTGCACCATTCCCTCATATGTATGTGCCAGGAATGCAGAAGAGTAAAATTTACCCTTTAATGCACTGTAAGTGAGTTTGCCACCTTATAAAGTATTTAATAAACAGAAATTTCCATAAACAAAAGTTACCTTATAAAACATTCAAAGTTCATTGCTTTTGCAATTTCCACGTTTTTAAATATAAAAAATTTGCTTGAGCTTCGAAAATAGTTCAGAAGAGAGAGTATTTCAATAGAGTATATATAACCAAAATAAAGAGGTGATTAACTAAACATATCCTTTATCAATAAACAATCTCTCTTTGTTTTCTAACTGCCAACAAATAAATCACAATCACAGTTTCTGCTAATCATGGGTACTGCCCTCGCACGTGTTGTTTAAGCAATTTATTACAGGAAACAGTATTTCTTAACAAATGTCATCACTTGCCTGAAATAAAGCTTTGAAACTGCAGCTTCCAATTTCTTTCAAAGTCTTTTGGAAAAAGAAAAGAAACTCTCAAATCCTCATAGGATGAGGGGACCTTATACACTTCAAATGATGCCGATGCCCAAATTGCATGCTGGGAAATCTGCAAAGTGCATACTATATCCTGCAGGAGTTTCATTTCCTATTGCCCATTTGGCCTAGCAGCCATATTATTATGTACTGCTGGTTTCAGTACCTGCTTTGTTTTGTCATCATAGTCACATAGTCACATAGAGATAGGAACAGGAGTAGGCCATTCGGCCCTTCGAGCCTGCTCCGCCATTCAATGAGATCATGGCTGATCTTCGTCTGAGATCATAGCTGATCTTACCAGTTCAGTACCCCGTCCCCGCCTTTTCTCCGTAACCCTTAATCCCCTTAGCCTTCAGAAATATATCCAATTCTCTCTTGAAAATATTTATTGAATTAGCCTTCACAGCCCTCTGTGGCAGGGAATTCCACAGGCTCACCACTCTTTGAGTGAAGAAATTCTTCCTCATCTCTGTTTTAAATGATTTGCCCGCTATTTTTAGACTGTGGCCCCTGCTTCTGTGCTCCCCGGCCATTGGAAACATTCTCTCTGAATTCAGCCTGTCCAGGCCTGCCATAATTTTATATGTTTCGATGAGATCCCCTCTCAATCTTCTAAACTCCAGTGAGTACAAGCCCAAACTATTTAATCTCTCTTCGTAGGTCATTCCCGCCATTCCAGGTATCAGCCTGGTGAATCGCCGTTGCACTCTTTCCATGGCAAGAACATCCTTCCGCAGATGGGGCGACCAAAACTGTACACAATACTCCAGATGCGGTCTCACCAGCACCTTGTACAGCTGTAGTAAGGTATCCCTATTCCTATACTCGAACCCCCTTGATATGAAGGCCAACATACCATTTGCCTTCTAAATCGCCTGTTGCACCTGCATGCTCTCCTTCAGTGACTGGTGCACAAGAACACCCAGGTCCCTCTGCACTTCCCCATCTCCCAATCTATTGCCATTTAGATAATAATCTACCCTCCTGTTTTTACCCCCAAAGTGGATAACCTCGCATTTATCCACATTATAGTGCATCTGCCACGTATCCGCCCATTCCCCCAACCTGTCCAAATCGCACTGTAGCCTCCTGACATCCTCATCAGAGCCCACCCCTCCTCCTAGTTTAGTGTCGTCAGCGAATTTGGAAATATTGCATCCAATTCCCTGATCCAGATCATTTATATATATTGTGAACAGCTGGGGTCCCAGGACAGATCCTTGCGGCACCCCGCTGGTCACTGCCTGCCACTCCGAAAACGAGCCGTTTATTCCAACTCTCTGTTTTCTATCCGCCAGCCAGTTCTCTATCCACGTTAATACTTTGCCCCCAATCCCATGAGCCTTAATTTTGCATGATAATCTTTTGTGTGGAACCTTATCGAAGGCTTTCTGGAAGTCAAGGTACACCACATCCACTGGCTCCCCCCATCTATTTTACCAGTTACTTCCTCAAAAAATTCCAGCAGATTAGTCAAACACGATTTACCCTTTGTAAATCCATGTTGACTCTGTCCGATCCTTTCCCCATTTGTCAAGTGCTCCGCTATTTTATCCTTAATAATGGACTCTAGCATTTTGCCCACAACCGATGTAAGGCTTACTGGTCTATAATTCCCTGCTTTCTCTCTACCCCCCTTTTTAAATATTGGGGTAACATTAGCTACCCTCCAATCCACGGGTACTGTTCCCGAGTCAATGGAAACATAGAGATAGGAACAGGAGTAGGCCATTCGGCCCTTCGAGCCTGCTCCGCCATTCAATGAGATCATGGCTGATCTTCGTCTGAGATCATAGCTGATCTTACCAGTTCAGTACCCCGTCCCCGCCTTTTCTCCGTAACCCTTAATCCCCTTAGCCTTCAGAAATATATCCAATTCTCGTGGAGTTCCGGAAGATGATCTTTAGAGCATCTGCTATCTCCAGGGCCACCTCCTTAAGTACCCTAGGATGTAGTTTATCAGGCCCCGGGGATTTGTCGGCCTTCAGTCCCCTCAACTTACCCAACACCATATCCCTAGAGATACTAATTTCTGTCAGCTCCTCCCTCTCATTAGTCCCTATGTTTGCCGATATTCCTGGGAGGTTATTTGTGTCCTCCTTTGTGAATACAGAACCAAAGTATGAGTTTAATTGGTCTGCCATTTCCTTATTCTCCATGATATATTCTCCCGAATCGGACTGCAAGGGACCGACTTGGGATTTTACCAGTCTTTTCCTCCTGATATACCGATAAAAGCTTTTGCAGTCTGTCTTTATGTTTGCTGCAAGTTTACTTTCGTATTCTATTTTCCCCTTCCTGATTAATCCCTTTGTCCTCTTTTGCTGTATCCTGTACTGCCCCCAATCTTCCGGTCTGGTGCTTTTTTTTGCCAGTTGATATGCCCTTTTTTTTTATTTTATGCTGTCCCTAATTTCCCTCGTTATCCACGGTTGAGCCACCTTTTTAGGTTTATTTTTATGCCAAACCGGTATAAACATGTTCTGGAATTCTTCCATTCTATCTTTGAATGCTTGCCATTGTCTATCCACTGTCAATCCCCCCAGAAACACCACCCAATCAATCTTACCCAATTCCCGTCTCATACCCTCGTAATTCCCTTTATTTAAGTTCTGGACCTTAGTCTCTGATTCAATTTCCTCACTCTCCATCTCGACTGAGAGCTCGATCATATTATGATCGCTCTGACCCAAGGGGCCTCGTACAAGAAGATTGCTGATAAGTCCCTTCTCATTGCACAATACCCAGTCTAAAATGGCCTGATCTCGAGTCGGCTCCTCGACATATTGGTCCAGATAACCGTCCCGAAAACATTCCAGGAATTCCTCCTCCTCAGAATTTTTACTAATTTGGGTAGTCCAATCAATATGTAAATTAAAGTCACCCATGATGACAGCTGTGCTCTTATCGCACGCTTCTCTAATTTCCCTTTTTATGCCTTCCCTCACCTCCATATTACTATTTGGAGGCCTATATATCACACCCACTAACGTTTTCCTCCCCTTGCTATTTCTCATTTCTACCCATACAGATTCCGTTTCATCCGAGTTAATATCCTTCCTTTCCATTGCATTAATCCCCTCCTTTACCAGCAATGCTACCCCACCTCCCCTACCTTTTTGCCGATCCTTCCTAAATATTGTATATCCCTGGATGTTAAGTTCCCAGCCTTGCCCACCCTGCAGCCACGTTTCTGTAATCCCAATCAAATCATACTTGTTTACCTCTATTTCCACAACTAATTCATCCACCTTGTTCCTAATGCTTCTAGCATTAAGATACAAAGCCTTCAGGCTTGCTTTTTTCACACTCTCATTATGAATTAGTTTGGCCCTTTGTGTTTCTCTCCTTTGCTTATTGCTTCTCACCTTTCTACCATCTATTTCTGACTTCATATGACTTCCCTCTTTTCCACTACCTAGGTTCCCATCCCCCTGCCAAATTAGTTTAAATCCTCCCGAACCGCCCTAGAAAATATTACCCCGAGGACATCGGCTCCCTCACAGTTCAGGTGTAGACCGTCCCCTTGGTACAGGTCACTCCTCCCCAAGAACTGGTTCCAATGCCTCAAGAATTTAAATCCCTCTCCCTTGCACCACTGCTCAAGCCACGTATTTAGCTTATCTATCTTACTCTCTCTAAACTTATTAGCTCGTGGCACTGGTAGCAATCCAGAGATTACTACCTTTGAGGTCCTACTTTTCAATTTAGCTCCTAACTCCCTAAATTCAGCTTGTAGGACCTCCTCCCTCTTTTTACCTACATCGTTGGTACCTACATGTACCACGACAACTGGCTGATCCCCCTCCCCCTTCAGAATGCTCTGCACCCGCTCCGAGACATCGGAGGCTGATTGTTGTATGGCAACTTAAAACAAAACCTTCGCACCTCATGAAATAGTACGTCCATCCTTAGGTTATATTTTAGTTCTAAATTGGACTTTCATTTGAAAGCTTTAATTGGCACCGCATAGTCACTTATTTGTGCTTCTTGCACAACTGCTTCGCCTCAAACTATTTCTAAAAGGTCATCAAGTTTGCGGATGATACCACGGTAGTAGGCCAGATCACCAACAATGATGAGTCAGCCTACAGGGAGGAGGTCCAGCATCTCGTGAAGTGGTGCGCTGATAACAACCTGGCCCTTAACATCAAGAAAACCAAAGAAATCATTGTGGACTTCAGGAAGTCTAAAGGCGGAAGTCACACCCCCATCCACATCAATGGGGCTGTGGTGGAAAGGGTGGACAGCTTTAAGTTCCTCGGAGTCCACATCACGGAAGACCTCTCCTGGTCCCTCAATACCTCCTCTCTGGTGAAGAAGGCCCAGCAGCGCCTATATTTCCTAAGGAGGCTGAAGGGATGTAACCTGTCACCCCTGATCCTCTCTAACTTTTACCGCTGCACAATAGAGAGCATCTTGACAAACTGTATCACAGTATGGTATGGCAGCTGTAGCTACTATGACCGGAAAGCCCTGCAGCGGGTAGTCAAAACTGCCCAACGCATTACCGGCTACCGACCATAGAGCACATATACCAGAAACGCTGTTTACGGAGGTCACGGTCCATCATCAAAGACCCTACCCACCCCAGCCACAGTCTGTTCGCCCTCCTGCCATCTGGGAGACACTACAGATGCATTCGCACCCGTATGACCAGATTTAGGAACAGCTTCTTTCCCAGGGCTGTCATCCTACTGAACTCCACAAATAAACTCTAAAGCCTGCACATCTGCCAATGGACTTTATTATGGTTATGTTTATGTTAAATGTATGTTGAATGTTTAAATGTCTTAATCTAAATGTACACTCTCGGGAGCCGCAAGCCTACATTTCGTTGTACTGCACTTGTGCACTAACAATGACAATAAAAGTTGATTTGATTTGAAGATGTGTTAGCCAGCTTGTCTTTCAGTTTCCTCCAAAGATGTATGTTTTCTCAAAAATTCACAGGCAGCAGCACAATTGCTTTTACTTTCTGCAGAAGGTATAACTAGCAAATTGTAGTATACTGCTGTCATTATTCCTTTCTGCACATAACTGTCAAACATCCCCAAGCACCTATTTTAATATTTATTAGAAGATGCTTTGCTCTCTTTTTCTCCATTTTGCCACCTAAACCTATACTTGTAGTGGTCATGTCAACATCACTAGGCAGGCATTGCATTTTTGGAGAGGCCTTTCTAGTGGGGTCCCAGTTTATAGACCACATTCAGAACTCAAAACTATTTTGTTTAAAATCTGTGACCATATGTACTCTATATGGTAAGTAATTTTTAACCAGTTCCCCTCTCATTAGACCGTACGAAAATACATATGGTTGCATGATGATGGGATCTCTTTGTTTTACAGTTATGTCAAATTTGACTTTGTTCAAAACTAGTAAATCAAGTATCAAAGGGATGCATAGGAGATCAGTCACTGCTTCTTCTGTAGTAAATGTTAAATAAAATCATTGTTCTTGCTTCATGCTGAACCTAAATGAACCAATCTATATGTTTCTGTATGTTTATGGTGTGGACTAGGGTGGACAAATGTAAGAAATCACACAACACCAGGTTATAGTCCAACAGCTTTATTTGAAATCACAAGCTTTCGGAGCGCTGCTCCTTCGTCAGGTGAAGTGGAGAGATGCATAAAAACACAGCTTATGTAGTCAGAGAATAATGTCAGATGTTTACAGGTAATCTTTCTAACTGCCATTTATCACACCTCGGCAGAGAGATAATCACAGCAATCAAAGGTGTAAATGATGTCCAAACAGGTCAGTCAGGAAAACATTACATCAAAGAACAATGAGGTGGGGTCACAAGGGGTCAAATGTTGCAGATGCTGGGGTCTGTATGTAAGGCCTATTAGTAAAGACTTGCTACTATTACTTTGTGTCAATTTGGCTCACTTGAGTTCTGAATGTGGTCTATAAACTGGGACCCCACTACAAAGGCCTCTCCAAAAATGCAATGTCTGCCTAGTGATGTTGACATGACCACTACAAGTATAGGTTTAGGTGGCAAAATGGAGAAAAAGAGAGCAAAGCATCTTCTATAGGAATAGGAGGATAGGGCAGATGAATGCGTGGCTAAAGAGTTGGTGCAGGAGGGAGGGCTTTAGTTTCCTGGATCACTGGGCCTGCTTCTGGGGAAGGTGGGACTTGTACAAGTCGGATGGGTTGCACCTGAACCAGAACGGGACAAATATCCTTGCGGGGAGGTTTGCAAGCACTGTTGGGGGGGGTTTAAACTAACTTGGCAGGGGGATGGGATACAGAGTGGAGCTATAATAGGGGGTGATGTACAGCCAAATATAGAGGAAAAAACAAGTCAGACTGGAAGGCAGAGCAAATATGTAACGGCACAAGGGAGTAGGGCAAGGCTGAATGGCATTTATTTTAATGCAAGGAGTCTTACGAATAAGGTGGATGAACTGAAGTTGTTGATGAACACATGGGAGTATGATATTGTTGCTATCACGGAGACATGGTTGAGGGAGGGGCAAGACTGGCAGCTCAATATTCCGGGGTATAGAATCTTCAGGCGAGACAGAGGAGGGGGTAAAAGAGGAGGGGGTGTCGCAATATTAATTAAGGAGTCAATTACTGCTGTAAGGAGGGATGATATATTAACAGGTTCCTCTAATGAGGCCATATGGGTTGAACTTAAAAACAAAAAGGGGGCTAGCACTTTGCTGGGAGTGTACTATAGGCCCCCAAACAGTCAGGGGGAGATAGAGGAACAGATATGTAGGCAAATCTCAGAGAAGTGTGCAAATAATAGGGTAATAATAGTGGGGGATTTCAACTTCCCCAATATTAACTGGGATAGTCAGAGTGTGAAAGGCTTAGAGGGTGCAGAATTCTTAAAGTGCATCCAGGAGAGCTTTTTGAGCCAGCATGTAAAAAGTCCTACAAGAGAGGGGGCGGTACTGGACCTAATTCTAGGGAATGTAGCCAGGCAAGTGGTAGAAGTGCTAGTAGGTGAGCAGTTTGGTGACAGTGACCATAATTCGGTGAGATTTAAGGTAGTCATGGAAAAGGACAAGGATGGACCGGAAATAAAGGTTCTAAATTGGGGGAAGGCTGATTTTAATATGATAAGGCAGGATCTGGCCAATGTGGACTGGGATCAGCTACTTGAAGGAAAATCCACATCGGAGCAATGGGAGTCTTTCAGAAAGGAAATTGAGAGAGTACAATGGCAACATGTTCCCGTAAAGGTCAAGGGTGGGACCAACAAGCCCGGGGAACCTTGGATGTCAAGGGATATACGAGAATGGATTAGGCAAAAAAGGGGGGCTTTTGGCAGATACAAAGGACTAAAGACAGAGGAAGCCCTAGAGGAGTATGATAAGTGCAGGGGGATACTTAAAAAAGAAATTAGGAGAGCGAGGAGGGGCCATGAAATAACACTGGCAAGCAAAATAAAGGAAAATCCTAAGGTGTTTTATAAGTATATTAAGGGCAAGAGGATAACTAGGGAAAGAGTAGGGCCCATTAGGGACCAAAGTGGCAAGCTGTGTGTAGAGCCAGAAGATGTAGGTGGGGTTTTAAATGAATTTTTTGCATCTGTGTTCACTATGGAGAAGGACGATGTGGACATAGAAATCAGGCAGGGGGACTGTGATATACTTGAACATATTAGCATCGAGAGGGAGGAGGTACTAGCGGTTTTAGCAGGCTTAAAAGTGGATAAATCCCCAGGCCCGGACGAGATGTATCCCAGGCTACTATGTGAGGCAAAGGAGGAGATTGCAGGGGCTCTGACACAAATTTTCAGACCCTCTCTGGCCACAGGGGATGTGCCAGAGGACTGGAGAACAGCTAACGTAGTACCATTATTCAAGAAGGGTAGTAGGGATAAACCAGGAAATTACAGGCCAGTGAGCCTAACATCAGTGGTTGGGAAATTATTGGAAAAAATTCTGAGGGACAGAATTAGTCTCCACTTGGAGAGGCAAGGATTAATTAGGGATAGCCAGCATAGCTTTGTCAAGGGAAGATCATGTCTGACCAATTTGATTGAATTTTTCGAGGGGGTGACTAGGTGTGTGGATGAGGGTAGTGCAGTGGATGTGGTTTACATGGATTTCAGTAAGGCTTTTGATAAAGTCCCGCATAGGAGACTGGTCAGGAAGGTAAGAGCCCATGGGATCCAGGGTGCCTTGGCACATTGGATCCAAAACTGGCTGAGTGGCAGAAGACAGAGGGTGATGGTCGAAGGTTGTTTTTGTGACTGGAAGCCTGTGTCCAGTGGGGTACCACAGGGATCGGTGCTGGGTCCCTTGCTGTTTGTGGTCTACATTAATTATTTGGATGTGAATGTAAAAGGTATGATCAGTAAGTTCGCAGATGACACGAAAATTGGTAGGGTGGTAAATAGCGAGGAGGGAAGCCTCAGGCTACAGGACAATATAGATGGGTTGGTCAGATGGGCGGAACAGTGGCAAATGGAATTTAACCCTGAAAAGTGTGAGGTGATGCATTTTGGACGGACTAACAAGGCAAGGGAATACACAATGAATGGTAAGACCCTAGGAAAGACAAAGGATCAGACGGACCTTGGTGTGCATGTACATAGATCCCTGAAGGCAGCAGAACAGGTGGATAAGGTGGTTAAAAAGGTATATGGGATACTTGCCTTCATTAGCCGAGGCATAGAATATAAGAGCAGGGAGGTTATGATGGAGCTGTACAAAACGCTGGTAAGGCCACAGCTGGAGTACTGTGTGCAGTTCTGGTCGCCACACTATAGGAAGGATGTGATTGCTTTGGAGAGGGTGCAGAGGAGATTTACTAGGATGTTACCTGGGCTGGAGCACTTCAGCTATGAAGAAAGACTGGAAAGGCTGGGGTTGTTTTCCTTGGAGCAGAGAAGGCTGAGGGGGGACCTGATTGAGGTGTACAAAATTGTGAGGGGCATAGATAGGGTAGATAGAAAGGAACTTTTCCCCTTAGTAGAGGGGTCAAAAACAAGGGGGCATAGATTCAAGGTAAGGGGCAGGAGGTTTAGAGGGGATTTGAGGAAAAACTTTTTCACCCAGAGGGTGGTTGGAATCTGGAACTCACTGCCTGAAAGGGTGGTAGAGGCAGGAACCCTCACGACATTCAAGAAGCATTTGGATGAGCACTTGAAATGCCATAGCATACAAGGCTACGGACCAAATGCTGGAAAATGGGATTAGATTAGACAGGGCTTGATGGCCGGCGTGGACGCGATGGGCCGAAGGGCCTCTTTCTGTGCTGTATAACTCTATGACTCTATGGGCTAGATTTTCAGTTGCTTGCGCCAGCAGTTAGCGCCTTAAGAGAAGTGATTTTCGGGCGCTATGCGTGTAGCGCCCGGGCGCAGCGCAGTTTGCGCCTCGCCCCAAATTAAGTTGGCCATTAGCGCCGGCGCAAACTTTAGCGCCCGCCCGGATGCGCGCGCAGAAAATGACGTCACATCCTCGTGCAACGCCCTTTGGCCGCCCCGATTCCAAACTTCAGTCTGACCGCCCCATTGTGCGGCTGGCGGCCGGAGCGTTTGAAAAAAGGAACGCAACACAACCAGCGCGGGCCCCGGGGGGTGCAAATTAAAGGGGACGTACCCTCCAGTGTAAAGCCCAGCCATTTTGCAGCAAACACTCTTGTGCAACGCATTTCTGGACACACAACAAGGAGGATAGCTAACTGGTTTCAAGCAGCAACAGCTCAGGTATTTTTGGACTCAGGCCAGAGCGCTGCAAGTGGCCTTTTGGAAATTTGAGTGTTTGCCAGGATTTGATGGGGGTTGCATGGGGTGCCAACGCGGAGCTGCAGCGCCATGTCCGTAGGGCTCGCAGACGCATTGTGAGAGGGGCAGCCCTGGCTAGAGTCAGAGGGGGCTACAGGCGTCGGCCACGTAGGCCTTACCCAGTCAGGCTGTACCGCCCGCAGCGCTCCTACCTAAACATGAGTGCCGCGCGATGTGTTAGAAGGCTCCGATTCCGAAAGGAGGTGATTGCAGAGATCTGCCACCTGCTTCGCAGAGATCTGCGGCCAAAGCTCAGGTGCAGGACGTCTCTGTCGGTGGAAGTGAAGGTGACGGTGGCATTGAACTTCTATGCCACCGGCTCCTTCCAATCCGCTGCTGGGGACATAGCAAACATCTCCCAGTACGGCGCGCATCGCTGCATCCGCCAGGTGACCGAAGCACTGTTCAGAAGGAGAAGCCAATTCATCTCCTTCCCCATGGCCCTGCAGAGCCAGCATCAGCGCGCCTTGGGATTTGCCAGACTCGGGGACTTCCCCTTGGTGCAGGGCGCCATTGACTGTACGCATGTGGCTTTGCGGGCCCCTCTGGAGCATGGCGAGCAGTATCGCAACAGGAAGGGCTACCATTCTCTGAATGTGCAGCTGGTGTGTGACCACAAGCAACGTATCATGGCTGTCAATGCCAGCTTCCCAGGCAGCAGCCACGATGCGTTTATCCTGCGGCAGAGTACTGTGCATGACATGTTCCAGGCACAGCCTCCCCCAAGAGGATGGCTACTCGGGGACAAAGGCTATCCTTTGTGTACCTGGCTCATAACCCCGCTCCGCGCGCCCAGGACCGCTGCTGAAGAGGCCTACAACGAGAGCCATCAAACCACCCGCAACATCATCGAGCAAACTATTGGGGTCCTCAAGCAGCGGTTCCACTGCCTTGATCGCTCCGGAGGAGCTCTCCAGTATTCGCCGGACCGGGTCTCCCAATTTGTGGTAGTTTGCTGCATGCTACACAACCTGGCTATCCGCAGGACTCAGGCACTGCCACCTGACGTTGGAGCAGCACCTCAGGAGGAGGAGCAGGAGGAGCAGGAGAAGGAGGAGGAGGAGCAGGAGTACGTTCCCAGGAGGGAGCGACCAGGGCCAAGGGCCGCGCGACGCCACCTTATTACATGTTACTTCTAAGCCCCCTGTCAGGGAACGCCTTGGGGCCATGAGGGAAGATGAATGCAGTCGCTCCGCAAGCCCTCAGCCGGCGAAGCCAACAAACACTAAAAGAAGAACAACCATGGAGACTGTATGAATAAAGATAATTATTTATTACACAAAAATGAAAACCCCTTCCCACATGAATCCCCAAAAACAGTCAACGGGCCCCACAAAAAGCCCAACAAACGACTCACTCCCACAAACTGGGGAGGAGTCACTCCACATTTGTCCAAACCTGGCCTCAACCTCGGCCTTAACGCAAAAAATAAGCCCACGAACCAAACAACCATGGGCAAAAGAAAGATGGCCACCGCCATATAAAACGAAAGCTGGCCACACCCTCTACTGAGTGGCCCGCGAGGGCGAGACCTTGCCCAGCCTTTTGCCTCCCCTGCCCGGCCTGCTGCTCCTTCGCAAGCTCTGCCCAGTGGCTGCTGCGAGGCTGGGGGAAGGCGCCTGAGGCTCAGATGTCCTTCCGCCAGATGCCGCTGGGGGGCGGCCTACATGGCCTTTGGGCCTCGAGGGGCCGTCTGCTGAGTGGCACACCTGAGCCTGGCCAACATCAGCTCCAGCCGCTTGCCCTTGATGCCCCAGTGGGGGAATGGCGGTGACGGATGGCGCAATGTGGGCCAGCTGGCGCCTGGGATGAGCAGGCTGGTGCTGTGGCGCGCTGGCACTCGGCCGGGCCCGCACTGCAGGATCCGCAACAATCAGCCGAGGGGCGGCTCGCTGGGATGCTCCAGCGCGGCGGCTGCCCTGGCGATGCCTGCCTGAGACAGCGCGTGTGGCAGCAGTGAGTGCCCCTGTTGTCCTGGTGTGCGCCCGCATCACACCCGCCAGGGTCTTGACGGCATCAGTGAGCATGCGGCCACTCGCGGCAGTTGATGCCCCGAACTCGCGCACACTGGTCGCCAGCGACTCGGTGGCCTCAGGCATGCGCCCCACCATGCTCATGAGCTCCGTGTGGCGCCGGTCCGAATCCTCGGCCATCTTGTCCAGCTTCCGCGCCTCCTCCGAGGTGAAGGTGTCCGGACTGGAGTCACGACTCTCCCGCTGGGGAGGAGGGGACCGAACTAGGGGAACCTTGCCACGTTGGTGGCGGCGAGTGTCCCAATTAACTGCACTCCCCTGTGAGCCTTCCCCCCTTTGGGGGGAAGGCTGCAGCCCACGCGCACGGCTCCTGGGTGGCTGGACGCCACTGGTCCCAGAAGCTGCATTCCCCTGCGACAGTTGGTCCAGGCACTCGTCCAGTGAGGACGTGTCAATCATTTCGTCCTCTCCTGCGGGACCTGAGTGTTCCCCCGATGGTCCGGCTTGCTCTTGCTCCTCCTCCTCCTCCTCCTCCTCTTCCTGCTCGGAGGGGCTGTCACTGGCAGCTTCAGGGTCCTGGTCGTCACCAGCTGAAAGCAGGAATGCACAAGAGTAGCTTCAGAGTGAGGAGACGGCGTCAGCGAGGGAGTTAGGACTGGTGTCATTCAGCGCATTGGTGGGACAGTGGCAAAGGAGGTAGCTCTGATGCGCAAGTGCGACGCGAGAGGGCCAAAAGGCGAGGTCCTTACCATTGCCGGGCAGTGGAGGGTCGGCTACTCCGCACGCTGTGGGCACGATCAGCCGGGCTCCCATGAGCCCACACACGCGCTCCTCCAGGCGAGTGTGCTTCTGCAGCTTGGCGCGGCCTCCCCTGGCCCTGGCACGGGCCTGGCGATTATAGGCAACTTTAGCCTGCAAGAGAAAGGACGGGCTGTAAGTGCGCAGTGTAGCCCTGATGTAGTGTGCACTGCCTCCCATGGTGGAATAGCTTGGCCAGAGTGTAGCCCTGATGTAGTGTGCACTGCCTCCCATGGTGGAATAGCTTGGCCAGAGTGTAGCCCTGATGTAGTGTGCACTGCCTCCCATGGTGGAATAGCTTGGCCAGAGTGTAGCCCTGATGTAGTGTGCACTGCCTCCCATGGTGGAAGAGCTTGGCCAGAGTGTAGAGTGCAGAATGGGCAATTGATGCTCATGACTGTCCCAATGCTGCTGGCTGAGGGCTGGCCATTAGGACTTTCAGCTCCCTTTGCCCATCATGTCAGGTGTACATGCAAGAATGAGGAGGAGACTGGAAAGGGTACTCACCCTGACAATCCTGGTCAGGTCGTTGTATTTTTTCCGACATTGTTTGTGGGTCCTGGGGGCATCGCCGGTGACCGTCACCCTGTGGGTGATCTGCTTCCAGGCTCTGGTGTAGTCGTGGTGGTTCGGATTCCTCCCAGTCTCTGGGAACAAGATCCTGCGCCTCTGCTCCAGAGCTGTGACCATTATTTCCAGATCACCCTCTGAGAAGCGCAGGGCACGCTCACGGGCCTTCTCTGGCGTTGCCATGACTCCCTGGGGCTGAGCAGCAGTGTTGAGGCCTATTTGCAAAGCTGCAGTGTGCAGGGCGTGGCAGCAGACCAAATCGTCCCTTCCCCCTTTAAGAGCTGGTCGGCGCCACGGGGTCTGCTGTCAATCAAAAAATGACCGCACCCGCGCTGCGCCCCGCCTCGGCGCTATCCCTCTGCACCGCCGGCTTAGCGCCTAATGATAGTAGTGGAACGCCTCTTTTAGCGCTCCACCAACCTCTTAGGGCGAAGCCACTGAATTTCCGGCAAGGGGGCGCAACTTTGGGGCGGGCGCTAACTTGGGGCGGGCGCTAACGTTAGCGCACCAAAACTGGCTATACTGAAATTCTAGGCCTATGACTCTATGACACTTGGTAGTCTCTAGGTTAGAAGGTTATGGGTTCAAGCCTCATACCAGCACTTAAGCATTCTAGGCTGAGGTTCCTCTGTAGCGTATAATGAACTATTTTGAGGTGGCATGACGAGACTCCGTCAATGCCTCGATTTAAAAATTCTCATCCTTGTTTTCAAATCCCTCCATGGCCTCACCTCTCCCTAACTCTGTAATCGCCTCCAGCCCTACAATCCTCCGAGATCGCTGCGCTTCTCCAATTCTGGCTTCTCGTGCAGCCCCGGTTTTAATCACTCCACCATTGGTGGCTGAGCCTTCAGCTGCCTAGGCCCTAAGCTCTGGAAATCCCTCCCTAAACCTCTCTGCCTCTCTACCTCTCTCTCCTCCTTTAAGGTGCTCCTTAAAACCTACCTCTTTGATCAAGCTTTTGGTCACCTGTTCTAATATCTCTTTATGCGGCTTGGTGTCAAATTTTGTTTGATAATTCTCCTGTGAAGTGCCTTGGGATGTTTTACTACGTTAAAGGCACTATATAAATGTAAGTTGCTGTTGTTGTAGACTGGCTGTTATGTGGGTAAACATGGCAGCCAATTTGCATACCACAGAGTCCCACAAGCAGCTATGAAAATAGCGATGAGTACAGAAATTGGAGGATAGAGCAGATGAATGCGTGGCTGGAGAGATGGTGCAGGAGGGAGGGCTTTAGATTCCTGAGGCATTGGGACCATTTCTAGGGGAGGTGGGACCTGTACAAACTGGACGGGTTGCACCTCAACAGGACCGGGACCAATATCCTCGCGGCGGGGGGGGGGGGGGGGGCGGAATTTGCTAGTGCTGTTGAGTAGGTTTAAACTAGCTTGGCAGGGGGAATGGGAACCTGAGGATAGATTCAGAAGGAAGAGAAGTAAAGCTGGAAATGGAAGGAAGAAAATTAGCAAGAAGTTTGGAAGGCAGAGGAAACAAAGGCTAGAAAATAGACAAGGGAGTTTGGCAGTGCTAAATGGTATATACTTCAATGCAAGGAGTCTAGGCAATAAAGCAGATGAACTGAGGGCACAGATAGACACGTGAGAGTATGGTATTATAGCTATTATTACTGAGACATGACTGAAAGAAGGGCAGGTATGGCAGCTCAACATTCCTGGTTACAGGGTTTTCAGACGAGATAAAGAGGGGATAAAAAAGGAGATGGGGTCACAATATTGATTAAAGAACCAATTACAGCTGTGAGAAGGGATGATAACTTTGAAGGATCATCCAATGTGGCCATATGGATTGAACTGAAAAACAAAAAAGGGGCAAGCACACTGCTGGGAGTGTACTATAGACCCCCAAACAGTCAGAGGGAGATAGAAGAGCAAATATGTAGGCAAATTTCTGAGATGTGCAAAAATAGGACAGTAATAGTAGGGGATTTCAACTTCCCTAATATTAACTGGGAAAAAATTAGTGTGAAATATATTGAGGGAGCAGAATTATTAAAATGCATTCAGGAGAACTTTTTTAGCCAGTACGTAGCAAGCCCAACAAGAGAGGGGGCGGTTCTGGTCCTAGTTTTAGGGAATGAGGCTGGACAGGTGTAAAGGGTATCAGTGGGAGAGCATATTGCTGGTAGTGATCATAAATAATAGATTTAAGGTAGTTAGGGAAAAGGACAAGGATAGACCAGGAATAAAAGTTCCACAAACGGGACTGACCTGGTAGACCCATTGTTTCAGCCTGTTAGAATCATAGAATCATAGAAAGTTACAGCACGGAAGGAGGCCATTTCGACCCATCGTGTCCGCACCGGCCAACAAAGAGCTATCCAGATATTCTTGCCCCACAGAACTTAATTCTTCCTATCTCGACTCTTTTTTCTCCGCTTGTCCAGTCCCTTCCCACCTACATTCGTGACTCTTCTGACGCCCTCCGCCACTTTAACAGTTTCCAGTTTCCTGGCCCCAACCGTCTCCTTTTCACTATGGACATCCAATCCCTCTACACCTCCATCCCCCACCAGGACGGCCTGTGGGCGCTCCACTTCTTCCTTGAACAGAGGCCCAACCAGTCCCATCCACCACCACCCTCCTCCGCCTGGCTGAACTTCTTGTCACATTGAACAACTTCTCCTTTGACTCCACTCACTTCCTCCAAATTAAAGGTACCCACATGGGCCTTAGCTATGCCTGCCTTTTCATGTGATATGTGGAATATTCTTTGTTCCAGTCCTACTCAAGGTCCCTCCCTCACCTCTTTTTCCGGTACATTGATGACTGTATTGGTGCCGTTTCCTGCTCTCGCCCTGAACTAGATAATTTCATTCACTTTGCTTCCAATTTCCACCCATCCGTCACCTTCACATGGTCCATCTCCGACTCTTTCCTTCCCTTCCTTGACTTCTCTGTCTTCATTTCTGGGGATAGGCTATTGACCAATATCCACTATAAGCCCACTGACTCCCACAACTACCTGGACTACACTTCCTCCCGCCCACTTCCTGTAAGGACTCTATTCCATTCTCCCAATTTCTCCATCTCCGCCGCATCTGTTCTGACGATGCCACCTTCCATACTAGTACTTCCGGTATGTCTTCCTTTTTCCTCAACCGAGAATTCCCCTCTACCGTGTTTGACATGGCCCTCCAGCGTGTCTGTTCCATTTCCCGCACTTCTGCTCTCACCCCTTCCCCTCCCTCCTAGAACCATAATAGGGTTCCCCTTGTCCTCGCATTTCACCCCACCAGCCTCCACATTCAACGGATCATCCTGCGCCATTTCCGCCACATCCAGCATGATCCCACCACCAAACGCATCTTTCCCTCCCCCCTTCAGCATTCCAAAGGGACCGCTCCCTCCACGACACCCTGGTCCATGCCTCTATCACCCCCAACACCCCTTCCCCTTCGCCCGGCACCTTCCCATGTAAGTGCAGGAGATGCAACACCTGCCCTTTTACCTCCTCCTTTCCCACCGTCCAGGGCCCCAAACACTCCTTCCAGGTGAAACAGCAATTTATTTGTACTTCTTGCAATTTAGTATACTGTATTCGCAGTTCATGATTCAGTCTCCTCTACACTGGGGAGACCAAATGCAGATTGGGTGGACGTAAAAGATCCCATGGCACTATTTCGAAGAAGAGCAGGGGAGTTATCCCTGGCGTCCTGGCCAATAGTTATCCTCAACCAACATCACTAAAAACAGATGATCTGGTCATTATCACATTGCTGTTTGTGGGAGCTTGCTGTGCGCAAATTGGCTGCCGCGTTTCCTACATTTAAACAGTAACTACCCTTCAAAAAGTACCTCATTGCCTGTAAAGCGCTTTGGGACGTCCGGTGTGTAATGATCAATAACATGTCATTCTATAGTGGACACTAGGTGGAGCCGTAGAGCTGTATATAAGACTACACTACCCAGCTGTATATACATTAAGACTACATTACCCATGAGGCACTAGGCTACCCACAAGGCAGCAGTCAAGATGGCAGCCTACACACAGGAGCACACATGCTGCATCTCTACAGACACTGTACCTAGAGAACGTGTACTGAATAAATGACTAGCTAGAAGCTAGCTGTGTTCATAATAAGAATGTTTAGTTATTAATGAACATAAGATGGTACCAGGATGGTGAAGATCTGCTGAAAATTGTGAAAAGTGACATGGAGAATTTGAAGCCACCAGAGCGTTTGAATCTCACAGAAAAAATCGACTACAATTGGCAGACTTTTAAACAGCAATTCGAACTCTACGTTGCAGCCATCGGATTCGGTACGAAGCCAGATGCAAGGAAGATAGCGTTGCTGCTTACGGTTGCAGGCCCACAGGCGATAGAGGTATTTAATACATTTGTATTTAATCCAGCGGAGAACAGAGAAAAATTAGAAGATGTGCTAAAAAAATTTGATGCACATTGCTCTCCCAAAAAGAATGAGACGTATGAAAGATACATCTTCCGTTCTCGGACACAGCAACAAAATGAGACTTTTGATAGCTTTATAACTGATCTGAAACTGAAAGCACAGACATGTAATTTCTCTGAGCTGAAATCATCCATGATTCGTGACCACATTGTGTTTGGTATTCATGATAAAAAAGTCAGGGAACGTCTGTTGAGAGAAACCGAACTAAATTTGGAAAATGCAGTGAAAATATGCCAAGCCAGCGAGCTAGCTCGAAAGCACGCGAAGACTTTCAGTGAAATCAATAATAATGCGATTGTAATGAGTGAAAATGCTGCTGTCGGTGCTGTGTCCTACAAGGGGAAGAAACATGGGCAGAACAGAAATGAAAAGCAATCGGAGGATGAAATTTTTAATTGTAAACGCTGTGGTTACAAACACCAGTTAAGACAATGCCCAGCGTTTGGAAAAATGTGCACAAAGTGTAATGGAAAGAATCACTTTGCCAAACAATGCTTTTCAAAAGTAAAAACAACGAAAGGGCAACAAGTTAATGTGATTGAGGACATTGATTTAAGTGAGACATTTTTTGTAGGAATGGTGTCATGTGACGATATCAAAAAAGATACAGAGAATGTGCAGCCCTCAGAAATGGACAATGCTGAACATAAAGTTAATGCAGTAAAAGAGGACAAATGGATGATCCCACTGCAGGTAAATGGAGCATTAGTTACCTTGAAACTAGACACTGGGGCAAAAGCAAACTTAATCAGTATGAGTGACATTAACAATATGAAAGAAAAGCCCAAAATACAGAAAAAGTCAGTACTACTGAAGGACTATAATGGACAGAAAATAGATAGCTTAGGTGTATGCAGACTTAAAGTGACAGTCAAAGACAAAGTGTATCATCTCATGTTTTCTGTTGTGGCTGAAAGACTTGATTCACTGCTGGGTGACAAAGCTTGTGAGGACTTAGAACTGGTCAAGAGAGTCTACCGTATAAACTGTGCCATAAGCAGACCAGATGACTCGGTGGATTCTGTAGTGAATAATTTCCAGGATGTGTTCAAAGGATTTGGAGTTCTACCATTCACTTACAAGATCCAGCTAAAGGAGGATGCTCAGCCAGTGGTACATGCTCCACGAAGAGCTCCAGCACCCCTGTGTGACCGGCTCAAGAATGAACTGGACAGAATGACCACACTAGGAGTCATCAGGAAAGTCGAAGAGCCAACAGACTGGGTTAACTCCATGGTATGTGTAAAGAAAAAGAACAATGATCTAAGAATATGCATGGATCCAAAGGACTTAAATGCAAACATAAAACGTGAACACTACCAGATTCCCAAGCGAGAAGAAATCACCAGTGAAATGTCAGGTGCCACATACTTTACAAAGCTCGATGCCTCACAAGGATTTTGGCAACTAAAACTGGATGAAGAGAGCACCAAATACTGTACCTTCAACACACCATTTGGCAGGTATTGTTTCCTCAGAATGCCTTTCGGGATAATATCTGCATCTGAAATCTTTCATAGAGCGATGGAACACATAATTGAAGGTCTGGAAGGAGTTCGGGTCTATGTTGATGACATTATCATCTGGGGCTCTGCACTGAAAGAACACAATGAGAGACTGACTAAAGTGCTACAGAGCATACGCCGGAATGGACTGAAGCTCAACAAAGCCAAGTGTCAGTTTGGCGTCCAGGAAGTCACTTTCCTAGGAGATAATCTATCTGGTAAAGGAATAGAGCCAGATATGGAAAAAGTAAACGCCATACTCAAAATGCCCCGACCCACTGACAAAAAAGGAGTGCTACGCATCATGGGGATGATAAACTTCATTGGAAAGTTCATTCCTAACTTGTCAGCCAAGACAGCCTGTCTGCGAGACCTGCTACATAAAACAAATGGGTTCGCATGGACAGAAAGACATGAACAAGAGTGGAAGAACCTCAAAACAGTGCTGACAACCACACCTGTACTCACCTTCTTTGACCCAACAAAAAGAATCAAAGTGTCAACGGATGCATCAAAAGATGGCCTAGGTGTGGTCTTGCTACAAGCAGAGGGTGAAGATTGGAAGCCTGTTGCCTATGCCTCCAGGTCTATGACTGATACTGAGTGTCGATACGCCCAGATTGAAAAGGAATGTCTAGGCTTGGTAGTTGGACTAGAAAAGTTTCATGGCTACATATATGGATTTCCCACCTTCACAGTTGAGACAGACCACAGCCCTCTGGTTGCCATCATTAAAAAAAACCTGAATGAGATGTCTCCAAGGATTCAACGACTCATGATGAAGCTGCAAAGATATGACTTTGAACTGACCTACACACCAGGCAAATACATAGTGTTAGCAGATGCACTATCCCGAGCACCCACAATGAGTCATGTGAGCTCTACTGAAGAAGACGTGGATGTTCATGTGAGTATGGTCACTGCTGCGCTGCCTGTGTCAGACACAAAATCAAAGCAAATAGCAGAAGAAACAGTAAAAGATACAGTATTACAAACAGTAATAGAGAACATTCATCATGGTTGGCCAAAAGGTTCCTGTCCAAAATATTTTCACATAAGGTCAGAATTGAGTGTCGCAAGTGGACTATTACTAAAACAGAACAGAATAGTCATTCCACAGGCTCTACGTCAAGACATGCTCAAAAGAATTCATGAGGGACACCTCGGAATTGAAAAATGCAAAAGGAGAGCAAGAGACACTGTTTATTGGCCTGGCATAAATAAGGACATTGAGAACATGATAGGCAAATGTGAGACATGTCAGAAACACCAAAACAAACAAGCAAAGGAACCAATGATAGTAGCTGACATACCAACAGCAGCATGGCAAAAGGTTGGTATGGACCTTTTTCATTTAACTGGTAAAGACTATCTAATAGTGATTGATTACTATTCTAACTATCCTGAGATGGCGCTGCTCTCAAGCACCACAGCAAGCAGTGTCATAATGCATGTGAAATCCATCTTCGCCAGACATGGAATTCCCAGGATTGCCGTTAGCGACAATGGTCCGTGCTTCAACTGTAAGGAGTGGCAACAGTTTGCAGCACATTATGACTTTCAGCACATCACATCCAGTCCTTTGTATGCTCAGTCAAATGGTAAGGCAGAGAAAGGTGTTCAAGTTCTCAAGCAGCTACTGAAGAAAGCGACAGAAAGCAAGTCTGATCCTTATCTTGCCCTGCTGAGCTACCGAGCCTCACCTTTAGACTGTGGTTCTTCACCTGCTGAACTACTAATGGGTCGCAAGTTGCGCACCACGCTACCCTGCTGTGCAAAAGAACAGCAAAGTGAGGAACTGAGACAGAGACTTCAACTGTTAAAGCTGAAACAGAAATCATACTATGACAAGTCATCCAAAACTCTAAAACCATTGACAAGGGATGATGTTGTCAGGATTGAGGATCCAGATGCATGGAACAGGAAAGCTACAGTTCTTGAGGAAGTAGGACCAAGGTCATACACTGTTAGAACTGAGGAAGGACAGATTCTCAGGAGGAACCGCCGTTCCCTCCTAAAAACACAAGAGACTATTCAAGACCAGATTGATGACAATGCCGCAACTGCATCTTGTCATTCACCGTCAGAACAATCTCATGAAGACACATCAGACTTACCCATGTTGAGAAGATCCACATGTGAAGTAAAAGAGCCTGATAGACTTAATCTTTGAGTACAATGTAAAGCTTTGAAAATGTGTTGACTGTTTGAAAATGTTTATGTTTATAGAGCACTAACAAAAGTGTTACTGATATTATCTTTATTGTTTTCTTGATAGTTGATTGATATTGATTTTGTTAAACCTCAAAGAAAGGGGGATGTAATGATCAATAACATGTCATTCTATAGTGGACACTAGGTGGAGCCGTAGAGCTGTGTAGAGCTGTATATAAGACTACACTATCCAGCTGTATATACATTAAGACTACATTACCCATGAGGCACTAGCCTACCCACAAGGCAGCAGTCAAGATGGCAGCCTACACACAGGAGCACAGATGCTGCATCTCTACAGATACTGTACCTAGAGAACGTGTACTGAATAAATGACTAGCTAGAAGCTAGCTGTGTTCATAATAAGAATGTTTAGTTATTAATGAACATAAGATGGTGGTCGTGAAAGGCACTATATAAATGCAAGTCTTTCTTTCTTCTTTCTCTTACACTATTCCAACGAAGCTCAATGTAAGCTCGAGGAACAGCACCTCATATTTCTATTTACAGCCTTTTGGACTTAACATCGAGTTCAACAATTTCAGACCCCTGTATTTCTTTATATATTTTTTTCTCTTGTTTCCTCACATGGTAGCTGTTAATGTTGCTGCCCTCATCATTCACACCTCATCTAGACCCATCTTTTGTTTCTTAACTTGTCCCACTACCATCTCCTTTTGCCTTCCACCATCATCCCTTTTGTCAGTCAATCTCTCCTGCCTTCCATCCTATCACAGACCTCCCCTTTGTTCTTTCCTCCCCTCCTCCCTGCCCCTCTCTTCCCTAAGCTTTTCCAGTTCTGATGAAGGATTCGACCTGAAACGTTGGGCTAGATTTTCCTGGAGCCATCAGGTGGGGTTTCAGGCGTGTGGCGGGGGGGGCGGAAATCCCGAATTTGGGGGTCCCGACACCATCCCGCCCAAAACCCCGCCCCACATAAGTTTCACAGGAGGCGGGTACCTGCCCCGCACTGGGACTCGCTGAAACCAGGCGGGAAGGGATTAGTACCAATTAACTGCCTGTTAACAGGTAGTTAACAGGCAGTTTTTAGCCTAATCCCTATTTTGAGGGGTTTCGTGTGGGTTTCCCGACAGCTCCAAACCACACCAGGTTAGAGCAGGCGGGCCGTCGGGTTGAAGGAGTTGGAGGGGTCGCGATGTCGGTGTTCAGGTGAGTGATGGGTGCATGAGTGTAAAGGTAAGTGTGTTTGGTGTGTCTAAAGTGTGTAAAGAACTTTTACTTACCTGTACTTACCTTCACAGCCTTTCTTCCTGTAGGTGTCGGGAGTCCATCACTCAGCCGGAACTTAAAGCTGAATGGCTGTGGTCTGTGAAAAGTGACAGCCTTCAGCCTTGAATGCTGCTGAGAGTTCTAACTGAGTCTGTGCAGAAGGACTCATGTTAGAACTCAGACTGTCAGTGTTTGACAGCTTCAAACAGCTGTGAAACACTGATATTTCATCTGTCAAGAACTCTTGACAGATGAAATTGCAGTCTGTGACGTCACCTGTTGCCGGGTGGCCCTTAATTGGCCTGCTGAGCCCGCTGGGTGGGCTCAACAAGGTCAAGCAAGGGAAAATCGCGCGGATTGGCCGGACGTCGAAGTAGGTGGGTCAAAAACCCGAAAGGGGAAGTCCCGCCTTCTTCCCGACAGGTTCGGGAAAATCGACCCCGTTGACTCTGTTTCTCTCTCCCCGATGGTGCCTGACCTGCTGAGTGTTTCCAGCATTTTCTGTTGTTAATAAAAGTTCTCAATTGGGGAAAAGCTAATTTTACTAAGCTGAGATGTGATTTAGCCAAAGTGGACTGGAGACAGAAACTTGAAGGTAAATCAGTGTCAGAGCAATGGGAGGTATTCAAGGAGGAGATAGTGAGGGTTCAGAGAAAGTATGTTCCCTTAAAGAAAAAGGGTGGGACTAACAAATCTAGAACTCCCTGGATATCAAGGGGCATACAGGGTAGGATAAATAAAAAAAGGGAAGCTTATGACAGATACCGAGGGCTCAATACTGCAGAAACCCTAGAGGAGTATAGAAAGTGCAGGGGTGAAATTAAAAAGGAAATTAGGAAAGCAAAGAGAGGGCATGAAAAAATATTGGCAAGTAAAATCAAGAAAAACCCAAAGATGTTTTACAAATACATTAAGAGCAAGAGGATAACTAAAGTAAGAATAGGGCCTATTAGGGACCATAAAGGTAACCTGTATGTGGAGGCGGAAGACATGGGTATGGTTCTTAATGAATACTTTGCGTCTGTTTTCACAAAAGAGAGGGACGATGCAGACATTGCATCAGGGAAGAGTGTGAAATATTAGATGAAATAAACATAGTGAAAGAGGAAGTATTAAGAGGTTTCTTCTTAGGCTGTCCCTCAGAACCGAGGATGACTTGCTTCCACATTAAAAATGAGTTCTCAGGTGACTGATGAGTCCAATGCGGGACCAACAGTCTCAGTCACAGGTGGGACAGATGGTGGTAGAAGGGGCGGGTGGGTGAGGTGCTTGAGTTGACGCGCGCTCCTTGCGCTGCTTGCACGTGGCTTCCGTTTGCTCCCGGCAAAGAGACGCGAGGTGTTCGGCGCCTTCCCAGATGCTTCTTCTCCACTTTGTGCGGTCTTGGGCCAGGGATTCCCAGGTGTCGGTGGGGATGTTTCACTTTTTCAAGGAGGCTTTGAGGGTGTCCTTGAAGCGTTTCCTCTGCCTACCTGAGGCTCTCTTGCCATGTCGGAGCTCCAAATAGAGCGCTTGTTTTGGGAGTCTCGTTTGAAAGTGGATAAATCCCCAGGCCCGGATGAAATGTATCCCAGACTGGTAAGAGAGAAAATAGCAGAAGCTCTGACCCTCATTTTCCAATCCTTTCTGGCTACAGGTGTGGTGCAGGAGGACTGGAGGACTGCTAACATGGTATCATTGTTTAAAAAGGGAGTAAGGGATAGACCGAGTAATTACAGGCCAGCGGTGGGAAAATGATTGGAAAAAATTCTGAGGGACAGGGTAAATGTTCATTTAGAAGGACACAGATTAATCAGGGACAGTCAACATGGGAACAGTTAAGGAAAGGTCGTGTCTGACTAACTTGATTGAATGTAGTCTATATGGATTTTAGCAAGGCTTTTGATAAGGCCCCACATGGCAGACTGATCACGAAAGTAAAAGCCCATGGGATCCAAGGCAAAGTGGCAAGTTGGATCCAAAATTGGCTCAGAGGCAGGAAACAGGGTAATGGTCGAAGGGTGTTTTTTGACTGGAAGGCTGTTTCCAGTGGGGTTCCACAGGGCTCAGTACTGGGTCCTTTGCTTTTTGTGGTATATATCAATGATTTGGACTTGAATGTAGGAAGTATGATTAAGAAGTTTGCAGATGATACAAAAATTGGCCGTGTGGTTGATAATGAAGAAGAAAGCTGTAGACTGCAGGAAGATATCAATGGACTGGTCTGGTGGGCAGAACAGGGGCAAATGGAATTCAATCCAGAGAAGTGTGAGGTAATGCATTTGGGGAGGGCTAACAAGGCAAGGGAATACACAATAAACGGTAGGACACTGAGAAGTGCAGAAGATCAGAGGAACCTTGGAGTGCATGTCCACAGATCCCTGAAGGTAGCAGGACAGGTAGATAAGCTGGTTAAGAAGGCATATGGAATGCTTGCCTTTATTAGCTGAGGCATGGAATATAAGAGCAGGGAGGTTATGCTTGAACTGTACAAAACACCAGTTAGGCTGCAGCTAGAGTACTGCGTGCAGTTCTGGTCACCACATTACAGGAAGGATGTGATTGCACTAGAGAGGTTGCAGAGGAGATTTACGAGGATGTTGCCTGGGCTGGGGAATTTTAGATATGAGGAAAGATTGGATAGGCTGGGGTTGTTTTCTTTGGAACAGAGGAGGCTGAGGGGAGACCTAAATGAGGTGTATAAAATTATGGGAGGCCTAGATAGAGTGGATAGGAAGGATCTATTTCCCTTAGCAGAAGGGTCAATAACCAGGAGGCATAGATTTAAAGTAATTGGTAGGAGGCTTAGAGGGGATTTGAGGAGAATTTTTTTCACCCAGAGGGTGGTGGGGATCTGGAATTCACTGCCTGAAAGGGTGATAGAGGCAGGAACCCTCATCACATTTAAAAAGTACTTGGATATGCACTTGAAGTGCCGTAACCTACAAGGCTACACACCAAGTGCTGGAAAGTGGGATTAGGCTGGATAGCTCTTTGTCGTCCGGCACGGACAAGATGGGCCGAATGGCCTCTTTCTGTGCTGTAAATTACTATGATTCTATGATTATTCTATTTTCGAAGGTGTTGGTTGGAGAAGGAGGGAGGGCAGAACTCCCCAGCATTTAAGCCAGACTTTCTGGCCTCTTCAGCAAGGAGGGGGGTAGGGGTGAGGCACCACAGATGTGCTGTCAGCCTGCCATTGCTATCCAAAAAGAAAGAAGAACTTGCATTTATATAGCACCTTTCACAATCTCTGGACTCCCCAAATTGCTTTGCAGCCAATTAAGTACTTTTGAGTTGTAAGCTTATCATGGCTCTCAGAAATGTCTCTTTGAGGACCAAGGTCACGGGAATTCCTGATGTAGCTGACCCCTCGGTTTATGTAGATGGTCACAATTGGGGCAGACAGAGGCTTCTCCCCAGCAAGGCCACCCGGAAACTGGAGTGCACGTTCCGGAACCAACACCTCCGGGTCCTAATCTAATTCTAGGTCATTCTGTGGACGCCAGTTAAATTTACTACAGGAGTACACCAGAATGGGTGAGAACCTTTGGGCCCCTATCTGTTCCTCTTTTATATGCTGATCAACCTTCTATGCAAGTCACAACATATTCTGTTTTTAAAACCTTAAAACACATGGGGGGAGAAATTCGGTTGGCAGCGCCTCCAATTAGCGCCTAAAGAGGCCGAGAAGTGGGGCGTTAGCCAATTTTCGGCCGGGCGCAGTGAACCCAGCGCCTCCTCCCATATTGAGTGGGCATTTTGTGCCGGCATTAAACCTTAGCGCCCGCTCACGGGCGCAGGCAGATCATGACATAATTTCAGCGTGCAACGCCTTTTGGGCGCCCCGGACCGGAAATTCAGTGTTGCGCCCCTCCGTTCCGCCTGGCGCTAATAAGGACTGCTTACCTGGAATGTTCCCCAGTCGCTCTCGGGCTGGGGGGGGCGCTCTTTAAAGGGGACTGCGCTGGTATAAAAGTGGCAGCCATTTTGGGAGCACAACTTCCTCGAGACTTTCACAGAGTTGCTGAGCTGCACTCTGAGAGCCATTGCACCAGTGAGCCAACGCTGACCAGAGGAACTTCAGCCTTCTGACCATCACCTTGCTGCTGGTGAGCATTTACAACATTAACAATTTCTTGTGCGCTATTATTATGGGGGCTGCTTTGGAGGGGAACGTCCTGCTGCTGAACCATCTGGAAAGGGCACAGAGACGCAGGGAGAGAGGGGCAGGAATGGTCAGACGGAGGAGGGCCAACAGACGTCGCCACACCATACCTTACACTGCCAGGGTTTTCAGACAGCAGTTCTCTTACTTGAACATGTCAGAGGAGCAGTGTCTTAGAAGGCTGCGCTTCAGAAAGGAGGTGGTGACTGAGCTGTGCCACCTGCTTCAGCCAGATCTGCAGCCTCAGATAAGGTGCAGGACCTCTCTGTCGGTGGCTGTCAAGATGACTGTGGCCCTGAATTTCTATGCGAGCGGCTCCTTTCAGGCCGCAACTGGGGACATCGCCAACATATCGCAGTTTGCAGTGCATTGCTGCATCCGTCAAGTAACAGACGCCCTATTTAAAAGGAGGCGGCAGTACATCTCCTTCCCTGTGACACTGGAGAAGCAGCGGGAGCGCGCAGAGGGCTTCGCAGCAATAGCGGACTTCCCCATGGTGCAGGGCGCCATTGACTGCACGCATGTGGCTTTGCGGGCGCCTGTTTTGAATCTGGAGGAGTTCCGCAACCGCAAGGGGTTCCATATTCCTTGAATGTTCAGCTGGTCTGTGACCACCGACAGCTGATCCTCGCAGTCAATGCGCAGTTCCCTGGCAGCAGCCACGACGCCTTCATCCTGCGCCAGACTTCAGTTGCAGACCTATTCGAGGCCCCGGCTCACCCAGGAGGCTGGTTTCTCGGTGACAAGGGCTATCCTCTGTGCCCATGGCTGATGACCCCGCTCCGTTCGCCCAGCACTCCTGCTGAAGAACGCTTCAATGTGAGCCATCAGGCGACGAGGAACATTGTGGAGCACACAATCGGTGTACTGAAGCAGCGGTTCCGCTGTCTCGACCATTCCGGAGGCGCCTTGCAGTACTCACCAGAGCGAGTCTCCCACTTCGTGGTTGTCTGTTGCATGCTGCATAACCTCGCCATCCTACGCACCCAGCCAATGCCACCAGGCATTGAAGCACTAGCGGAGGAGGAGGAGGAGGAGGACCAAGATGAGAGGGAGGTACAAACTGTGGAAGGGCCGTCCGTCAGAGGCTGATAACAAGCCGCTTCTAGGCCCCTCTGACGGAATGCTTGGAGCCATTCGAAGAGCAGGAATGGAACCGTCCGGATAACCCAAAGCCTATGAAGGGCAGTGAATGTAAATAGCAGACATGGCCAATGTAAATAAAAAAAGTTGTTTATTTTGCAAAATGTGCTTCCTTCCAACATGACAAAGCAATGGCTACAGAAAGCAAAACTAACACACTAACACATAAGTGACTCGCACACCCGGGAGACTATCCAAAACATTACTCACATTCAGACCAGCATCCACGGCCTTGATTTCTACAAATAAGACGTCTCAGCTGCACCTTCTACTCATTCCCCCTTGATGGTGATCTACTTCTCTTGCGAGATTGGCCCCTTCCCTCCCTGCAGCTCCTCCGTAATGGGACCCCAGTGGCTGCATCAAGGCTGGGGGAGGCCTGCTGGCTGTCCGAAAGCGCAGATGCCCCTGAGGGACGTCCTGGACGACCTCTGGCCTTGGAGGGCCCGGATGCTGACTGCTCCAACTGTGCATGGGTAGAAGCAGTCTGTCCTGCAGGTGGTGGCAGCTGCAGTGGAGACGTGCCAGCGGTGGCATCAGGAATGCTAACATCCTGAGAGCGGACAGCAGCTCCCTGGTCGACCGACACACTGGCACTCTGACGGGGCAGCACTGCAGCATGCGCACCAATCGGCTGGTCCACAGATTGATGCCCTGCTGTGGTGCTGCAAGGGCCCTGGGAAATCCTGCCTGATCCAGCGAGGGTGGCAGCAGTCATTGGTTGCGTGGCCTCAATATGCGTCTGCATGAGACCAGCGAGTGACTGCGTGGCAGCACTCAGCACTTGCGTGGCAGGTGCCAGTGCTTCGGTGAAGCCCTGGACAGTCCTTTCCAGTGCTGCCCCGAAGCCGTGGACAGTCCTTTCCAGTGATGTCCCGATGCCCTGGCCAGTCCTTTCCAGTGCTGCCCCGAAGTCCTGGACAGTCCTTTCCAGTGCTGCCCCAAAGTCCTGCGCACTCCTTGCCTGTGCTGCCCCGAAGTCCTGCGCACTCCTTGCCTGTGCTGCCCCGAAGTCTTGGACACTCCTTGCCAGTGTCTCGATGGATTCAGGCATCCTTGCCACTGCAGCCATGAGCTCAGTGTGCCTGAGCCGAGCCTGGGCGCTCATTTCTGCGAGGGAACGCACCTCTTCTGCGCTCTGTGCAGCAGTACTCGCGGCCTGACTCGCCCTCCGGCATGCCCCCGAGCTTCCCTACCCCCCTTGCGTTGCTGCAGCCTGCTGGTTCCTGGAACTGCTTCCTCCTCAGAGCATTCCCCCCCGCTCCCCTCCAGGGAAGTAGTCTCCCCAGTCTGCAGAGGGGCTGGCTCGCCTGAGCGTGGCAGGGATGGTCCGGCTTCCTCCTGCTCATCGCCTCCGGAGTCAGTGGCAGTGGCAGCTTGAGGGCCCGGCTCCCGAGCTGGTGATGCAGCATCTGAAAGCAGGGAGGTTGAAGAGTGGCTTTAGCGAAAGGACAGGGTGGCAGCAAGGGATGCATGAGTGCTGCAATGCTCTGACATGGGTCCAGAGTGAAAAAGCATGCTGGTGGGGGGAACAAGTGGAAGGAGAGAGTTCAAAAAGGTGATGACCTTACCATCGCCATGCACAATGGGGTCGGCAGCTCCAGTGGTGACAGGACCAATCATCCGGCCTCCAACAATCTGGTGGACTCATTCCTCCAAGTCCGTCAGTGTCTGCAGCTGAGGAGGGCCTCCTCCGGTACGAAGATGCTCCCTCCGGTACCTGGCCAGCTTGGCCTGCAGGAGAAAGGACGGGAAGTGATGAAACATGCTGGCCTGAGCTGACATCACATGCCCCCCATGGTGGAATAGCCCTTCCATTATGCATTGAGCTGAATGTGCGTGTGTGTTTCCAGAAAGGGCCATGGGTGCTGGCTGACAGATGGCCATTGGGGCTTCGCGTACCCTCTGGCCATAATGTCAGGTGCAGATGGAGGGATGAAGAAGATGGCGAAAAAGGCACTCACCCTAACGACCCGAGTGAGGTCGTTGAACTTCTTCCTGCATTGCACAGGAGTCCTGGGCACCACGCTGCTTGAGGTGACTCTTTGACAAACTTCCCTCCAAGCCCTGCGGTACTCGCTCTGATGAGGCCTCCTGCCATTGTCGGGGTACAGCACAGCTCGCCGGTGCTCCACTTCGCCAACCAAAGCATCCAATGCCCCATCAGTAAAGCGCTCCGCTCTCTGCCTCACCCTCTCCATATGTTCAAAATCTGGAACGCCACAGAAAGCACAGTGCCGATTTTGAGGCCTACAAGGTGCAGAGTGTGGCTGCTGCTCCTAATTGACACGCCCCTTTAAGAGCTGGCCGGCGCCAGCATGTCTCGGGGTAATCGATTATTGACAGCACCTGCGCTGCGCCCGGCCACTGACATATTGAGTAGCACCGCCGGGTTAGCGCCTTAATCCCGTGCAGCGCCTGAATCAACGCCGCAATCATCTTTAGGGGCGCAGCAACCCAATATCGCTCGAGGTGGCGATAAGTTGCGCCTGGCGGTAAAATTGGCGCAGCGCCAATTCTAGCGCCCCAAACGGGGCTATACCCAATTTCTCCCCCATGAAGCTAGAAATTACTGCTGGTCACAATAGTAAACAAATGCTTGTTGCATTAGTGTGACATTCCTATTTTAATAGAATGTTAACCCATTTTGAAATGGGTTAAAGCCTTGCTTGGAATTGATTGGTGGTGACAGGCTGCAGACCCACCTTCCAACCGATCAGCTTTCAGTTCTGTCCTCTGATCAATCTGATTGGTTCTGACAGTCTCCAGTGCCGCCCACAACTGATTCAATTGGATAATAACGACAGCTTCCACTTCCTGTGAAAAAAGCAGATTTTTCTTGTGAAATACTAGCAAGTTGAAACACTGATTGTCAGCTTATCACTATGATGGTTGGGATGTCTGAATACCACCAAGAACAAATTATCAGCTCATTCATCTGACTGTTTGCTGTGTCAAAATAACTGCAACATTTGCCTATGTAACAACAATTATTGCATTTCAAAGCAATTTTATTGTATGTTAAGTGCTTTAAAATGTGATGCAGTGCTATATAAATGCAAGTCTTTCTTTTTTTTTAACTAAAATGTCCCTTTCTACCTATGATTCTATAATAAAACTGGAAACAGTTATCTAACAAAAACAAAAAAAAACTTACAAGTTTTAGATAACCCTTCATTTTGGAGGAAACATTTCTGGAGTAAAGGGATTAATCAGGAAGGGGAAAATAGAATACGAAAGTAAACTTGCAGCAAACATAAAGACAGACTGCAAAAGCTTTTATCGGTATATCAGGAGGAAAAGACTGGTAAAATCCCAAGTCGGTCCCTTGCAGTCCGATTCGGGAGAATATATAATGGAGAATAAGGAAATGGCAGACCAATTAAACTCATACTTTGGTTCTGTATTCACAAAGGAGGACACAAATAACCTCCCAGGAATATCGGCAAACATAGGGACTAATGAGAGGGAGGAGCTGACAGAAATTAGTATCTCTAGGGATATGGTGTTGGGTAAGTTGAGGGGACTGAAGGCCGACAAATCCCCGGGGCCTGATAAACTACATCCTAGGGTACTTAAGGAGGTGGCCCTGGAGATAGCAGATGCTCTAAGGATCATCTTCCGGAACTCCATTGACTCGGGAACAGTACCCGTGGATTGGAGGGTAGCTAATGTTACCCCAATATTTAAAAAGGGGGGTAGAGAGAAAGCAGGGAATTATAGACCAGTAAGCCTTACATCGGTTGTGGGCAAAATGCTAGAGTCCATTATTAAGGATAAAATAGCGGAGCACTTGACAAATGGGGAAAGGATCGGACAGAGTCAACATGGATTTACAAAGGGTAAATCGTGTTTGACTAATCTGCTGGAATTTTTTGAGGAAGTAACTGGTAAAATAGATGGGGGAGAGCCAGTGGATGTGGTGTACCTTGACTTCCAGAAAGCCTTCGATAAGGTTCCACACAAAAGATTATCATGCAAAATTAAGGCTCATGGGATTGGGGGCAAAGTATTAACGTGGATAGAGAACTGGCTGGCGGATAGAAAACAGAGAGTTGGAATAAACGGCTCGTTTTCGGAGTGGCAGGCAGTGACCAGCGGGGTGCCGCAAGGATCTGTCCTGGGACCCCAGCTGTTCACAATATATATAAATGATCTGGATCAGGGAATTGGATGCAATATTTCCAAATTCGCTGACGACACTAAACTAGGAGGAGGGGTGGGCTCTGATGAGGATGTCAGGAGGCTACAGTGCGATTTGGACAGGTTGGGGGAATGGGCGGATACGTGGCAGATGCACTATAATGTGGATAAATGCGAGGTTATCCACTTTGGGGGTAAAAACAGGAGGGTAGATTATTATCTAAATGGCAATAGATTGGGAGATGGGGAAGTGCAGAGGGACCTGGGTGTTCTTGTGCACCAGTCACTGAAGGAGAGCATGCAGGTGCAACAGGCGATTAAGAAGGCAAATGGTATGTTGGCCTTCATATCAAGGGGGTTCGAGTATAGGAATAGGGATACCTTACTACAGCTGTACAAGGTGCTGGTGAGACCGCATCTGGAGTATTGTGTACAGTTTTGGTCGCCCCATCTGCGGAAGGATGTTCTTGCCATGGAAAGAGTGCAGCGGCGATTCACCAGGCTGATACCTGGAATGGCGGGAATGACCTACGAGGAGAGATTGAATAGTTTGGGCTTGTACTCACTGGAGTTTAGAAGATTGAGAGGGGATCTCATCGAAACATATAAAATTATGGCAGGCCTGGACAGGCTGAATTCAGAGAGAATGTTTCCAATGGCAGGGGAGCACAGAACCAGGGGCCACAGTCTAAAAATAGCGGGCAAATCATTTAAAACAGAGATGAGGAAGAATTTCTTCACTCAAAGAGTGGTGACCCTGTGGAATTCCCTGCCACAGAGGGCTGTGAAGGCTAATTCAATAAATATTTTCAAGAGAGAATTGGATATATTTCTGAAGGCTAAGGGGATTAAGGGTTACGGAGAAAAGGCGGGGACGGGGTACTGATCTGGTAAGATCAGCTAAGATCTCAGACGAAGATCAGCCATGATCTCATTGAATGGCGGAGCAGGCTCGAAGGGCCGAATGGCCTACTCCTGTTCCTATCTCTATGTTTCTGCCACTCAAGGAGGGTCCTCTGAGCTTTTCCTCTTCCTGATATTCTCACTGCATTGAAATCAAGATGCATTGAGCAATCTCTGAGTCTATCAAGCTCATTCTTTCCCAGGATCGCAAGGCGTGGAACTCATTATCCTCCTTAAACTCCAAGCTTGGCATCACCAAGTCATCACTTCCTGAATTACCTGATTTATAAATGGAAGTTCTTTCATCTTTTTAACCTTGGTGAGGTCCTGCACTTTGGGCCTTGGCCATTAGACTAGACGTTTTACAAAAAAGAGAAATTTGGAGTGAATATTATCTAGGGTAAAGCAGTGTGTGTGAAAATGTGATTTGAGAAAAAAGGGAGTATTGTATCAGCTTTCTTGTACTTTGAAGCCCATACATATCTGCATTTACCCAAAAATGAGGGGTGAGTTTTCAATGTGAACATCAGTAGAAAAACTCTTTTTTCTTGACCTTTCAGCTGCTGTGAATTTTCTTGCACATCCTGGGGTTAAAATAATTTCTGAGACTGTGGCTTTGCAAAGGTTTCCTGCCTCGAATGTGAATGTGAATAAGAAAAGACTATTTGGGCCAACGAGTGCATTCATATTATAAGTCATGTACTCCAAACTTGTGTTCCAGACAGTTCATTACTCCTCAGGCCCTAGCCTATAATTATCCACTCCCTCCTGAACCAAGAACTTCTCCTGCTTGTAGCATAAATCCAAAAGTTAATGTGAAGAAATTGTGAGTCTACTCCTTTTTATGAGGCTAGACTCACAGAACTGGGGCTTTTGTCATTGAATTAGGAGCAGGAGTAGGCCATACGTCTCTTCGAGCCTTGGAGAGGAGAAGATTAAGAGGGATATGATGGAAGTGTTCACATTAATATGGTTTATTCATTTGCAAGATCAACTAATGATATTCGATTTGGTAACGAGGAGCACAAGTATAAGCTGAAAAGAGGTAGATTCAGGCAGGATGTAAGAAAGCACAGCTGTTACACCACCGGAAGTGCAGCATTTGTTCTCGCTGTGATCCCATCCCAAATCCTGGGGGTCATCTAAATTTTAGGTATCCACGCCAGCACTGGTGCTACTCGGGCACCCACCGGCAGATCCAGCAGGATTTAGGAGCAGTACCTTGCCACTCTGTCCAGGGTGGGGAGGGGAAGGCATCAGTCCGGTCTAGCTGAAGACTTAAAGGCCACAAATCTTCTTTGCTAACGCTCCCTTGTTGGAGTAGGCACAAGCATTCAAATTCCATTTAAATAGGCTGGAGGTAATGACTGGTACCTCCACACACATTTTCCTTTCTCTATGCCAGGCACGCTGGAGGGACCCTGAATGGCAAGGCCAGAAGCCTGGCAGCCAGCCTTGCTCAGATCAGAAGATTTTAGAAGGGGCAGTGTTAGAAATTAGGGGTACCTAAAATATATATGGTTATGCGAATGAAATTGTGACGCGAATAATACTGTGTTTAAATGATTGTATTAGAGCTCGAGACAAGTAACGGGTTAATGTATAAGTTGTGTTTTACTGAAACTGCTTAAGTTTCGTTTTCCTGGAAACTTGTATTAGAGCTTGAGATTTGGGGATAGAAATTCTCCTCCTTTGCGCCTCCCGTTAGTGCCTCCTGGGGGGCAATAACGGGGCACTAACGACTTACCCTCCCGGGCACGGCGATAGTACCGCCGCCTGCAAAATTCATCTGGAGGTTTGCGGCGACGGTAACCCCTAGCGCCACAATCTCCTGCGCCCGGAGATCGTGATGTCGTCGGGCTGCGTAGCGCCCCGGACCCGAAATTCGGCTCCGCCCCCCTGCAGCATCGCCGGGCGATAACACCGAGAGCTGCAGAAGGCCGGGCACTTCGGGAGTGGTAATTAAAGGTAAGGCCGCTGGTCTACAGAAAAAAATTGTTTCTATCCCTTAGGTTGCCGTTTGAAAATGTTAAACTGCGGTGATTGATCAGCCCTGCACTTGGTTAGGGTGCTCGGGGCTGAACGTCGTGGATCCCAGCTGCCATCAGCAACGAGGGACATCGTTGAAATGCAGAGCCTGCAGCAATGGCCCTTCCCTTTGAGGGAGGGAATGAGCCTCGGGTCCCGGCGGCGCTGCACGGGACATTGTGCAACGCTGCACCTCTACCGCCCCTCCTGCGTGGTTTAGCGCTTCAGAAGGGAAGTGGTCCTGCTTGATTTAGTGCCCCACTTCCTTCCTGGAGCGCTAACACCCAATTTAGAGAAAGCTGAGAATCATTAGTGCCTGGCGCTAATTTTTCCAGCTTTCAAAATTTAGCGCCCCAAATAGGCCGATATCGAATTTCTCCCCCAAAGTGTCTTCAGACTTGTATTAGATTAGATGGATAGATGCTCAAAGTTTGCCCATGTTTTCAGTTCCCTGCGGATGTGATAACATTCTGCACTGTGGCAGTCACATATGACCTTGCCTCCCAGGCTAGCTGTCTGCTGTTTGTAAGTTAGGTTTTTGACTTTGTTTAATGTATCTTTAATTTGGCCAACAAAGGCCCAACTTATGTTTCTTCTATTATTGCTAATAACCATATTATAATGCTAAATTAGGATTTGGAGTTCATTTAACAGAACTGCTTGCGAAGATGCGTAGAAGTTAATTAGTATAAGGACATAGAATAGAAGGAATTTATGGGAGTTAATGTATCATCTCAGGATGGAATAGTCTGTTAGATTAAAGGGAAATAGTTTGGATAGTGGCTGGTTGAGTAGACTGCTCCAGCATGAGCCTGTGATTAACAGGCCCAAGGTTGTGCCTGGTTCATGCACTGACTGCACCAGGGAGGACAAGCCGGACGAGATAAGAGGAATTCAGCTGGATTGGCTTTGAAGATATATAAACAAGAAAGACATGTGAGGAAAAGCATAAGACCCCTTGAGGGAGGGTTTTCATCCGTCAGTTTAGACAAAGAACTCAACATGCCATTCATTGGGCACCTTGTTTTAAGGGGAACCTCTATAGGTTCAATGGTCTTGTCAATATTCTGCCCCAGGTCCACCCTAAAAAGAGAATAAAAGAAAGACCTGAAAAGCCCCTAGCACAGACGGTGGAGTGAAAAGCTCCTGAGAGTGTCTAACACTCTTGGCGGTTCTAGAAGAAAGATAGGGAGAAAGGCCGTAAAGTGAAGAACTGTTCGCGCACGCCAGCCGTCTGTCCGATCGGGGCTCCTACTCGCTACTTGTCACGGTCATATGTTTTTGCTGAATAACTAGTGTATTATATCCATCTGTAACTCCGATTAAACACAACATACTGGTTTGCACTCGATCCTGATTATTTGGAAAGACCAGAGATAATCTAATCTCTACAGCAGGCGGCTGGAGCCTAGCAAAATGTAACTACGTTTTTTGAAAGGTAACCTAGAAGATCTTTGGGGTTGGAAGTATTCTGGGCGGTGCTCTTGCAAACCAGCCAGGAAGCTCCAAAGCTGACTTTGCTGCAGAGCTCTCAGACCTGCAGCAGCAGTTTCATCTCCACCCCGTTTCTGAGCAGTGATCTCTGCCAAGGGGTTAGGCCTCACAGGGGGAATGTTGAACATATTAAAATGTCTGAATCTAAAAATACAAGGCCTAGAAATTCAGTTGCGTTCGCCAGCCGTTAGCGCCATAAGAGGGGTACATTTCGAGCGCTAGGCACTTAGCGCCCGGGCGCAGACCGATCTGCGCCTACGCCCAACTTCAGTTGACATTTAGCGCCGGCGCAAAGTGTTTGCGCCCGCTCAGCTGCGCGCGCAGCTTATGACGTCATTTCGTCGTGCAACGCTGTTTGTGCGCCCCAAACCGGAACTTCAGTGGCGCCCGCCCAATGTCGGCGTGGCGCTGTTAAGAACTGTGAAGTGGAACGCAGCAGAGGCCCTGCGGGCCTCGGGGAGCGCAAATTAAAGGGCACTTACACTGAACTATAAAGGCCAGCCATTTTGCTGCAATGACTTTAGTGCTTTGGATTTCTGGACAGAGACCAAGGAACAGACCTTACTGATTTGGGACAACATAGGAGAGGTATTTTTGGCTTCTGGCCAGAGCTTGGAAATTTGACTCATTGTGATTTCACTGTTTGCAAGTATATTATGGGGGCTGCATGGGGTTGCAACCCTCAGTTCCAGCATTATGTGCGAAGGGCTCGCAGACGCTGTGTGAGAGGGGCAGCCATGCCTAGACGCAGAGGGGCCATCAGGCGTCGGCAACGTAGGCCTTACCCACTCAGGGAATACCGGCAGCAGGTGTCCTATCTCACCATGACTGCCGCGCAGTGTGTTAAGAGGCTGCGCTTCAGAAGGGAGGTGGTTGCAGAGATCTGCCAGCTGCTTCACAGAGATCTGTGTCCACAGCTGATGTGCAGGACATCTCTGTCGGTGGAAGTGAAGGTCACGGTGGCTCTGAACTTTTATGCAAGCGGCTCCTTCCAAGCCACTGCTGGGGACATAGCGAACATCTCCCAGTTCGCCGTGCATCGCTGCATCCGGCAGGTCACCGATGCCCTTTTCGCGAGGAGACACCAATTCATCTCCTTCCCCATGACCCTAGAGAGGCAGGAGCAGCGTGCAGTCGGATTTGCCAGGATCGCCGACTTCCCCATGGTGCAGGGCGCCATTGACTGCACGCATGTGGCTATGCGGGCACCTATCGACAATGCCGAGGATTACCGCAACCGGAAGGGCTACCATTCCCTCAATGTACAGCTGGTGTGTGACCACAGGCAGCGCATCCTAGCTGTCAATGCCCGCTTTCCAGGAAGCAGCCACGATGCATTTATCCTGCGCCAGACTACTGTGGCTGACATGTTCGAGGCACAGCCTCCACCAAGGGGATGGCTTATCGGGGACAAGGGCTACCCTTTGTGTACATGGCTCATGACCCCGCTCCGCGTGCCCAGGACCCCTGCTGAGGAGGCATACAACGAAATCCATCAAGCCACAAGGAACATCATAGAGCAAACGATTGGCGTCCTCAAGCAACGGTTCCGCTGCCTGGATCGTTCCGGCGGATCTCTCCAGTATTCGCCGGATAGAGTCTCCCAGTTCGTCGTCGTTTGCTGCATGCTGCACAACCTGGCTATCCGCAGGACTCAGGCACTGCCACCTCACGTTGGACCACCACCTCAGGAGGACGAGCAGGAGGACCATGAGGCGGAGGAGGAGGAGGAGGAGGAGTACCAGCCCAGGAGGAAGCCACAAGGTCCAAGGGCCGTCCGCCGGCGGCTTATTGATCGACACTTCTAGGCCCCCTGTCAGGGAATGGCTTGTGGCAATGAACGCACCTGAATGCAGCCGCTCCGCAAGCCCTCAGCCGGTTAACGCGACAACCACTTGAAACATCACACATGGACAAGCTGAATAAATAAAAAGCTTTATTTAACAAACTCAGGGCCCTTCCCACATGAAACACAAAAACAGTCAAGACCCCCAAAAAACAGTCAAAAACATATCTCACTCCCACAACCTGGGGAGGAATCACAAAACTTGTCCATCCAATTGGTCTTCATCCTCGGCCTTACCAAGACAAACCCCCCCATACAGAACTCAAACACCCCCATATAAAAAAACATTTGCCTTCATCTTCGGCCTTACCAAAATAAACCCCCCCATACAGAACACAAACACCCCCATATAAAAAAACAGTTGGCACCACACTCTACTTGGTGTGCCGAGAGGACGAGTCCTTGTGCAGGCTTGTCCGGCCCCTGCCCGACCTGCTGCTCCGCCTCAACCTGGGCCCTGTGGGTTTTGCAAGGCTGGGGGAAGGCTCCTGAGGGGCACAATGCGTGACGGCAGATGCCCTTGGGGGTCGGCCTAGACGAGGTCCGGCCCTGGAGGGGCCGGCTGCTGACTGCTGCAGCTGTGGCTGGGCAGCATCAGTCTCTCCAGCAGCTCGTCGCAGCTTGGCTGGGGGAGTGGCAGTGGCGGCTGCAGCAATGGGGGCAAGCTGGCTGATGCCAGGCGCTCGCTGGTCGCCAGAGACACTGGCACTCGGCTGGGCTGGCACTGCAGCAAGCGCAGCAATCTGGTGAAGGCCAGACCGCTGTGCTGCAGCAGGGCGGCGGGTGCCCTGGCGATGCGTCCGTGACACAGCGAGTGTGGCAGAAGTGAGTGCCCGTACTGCCCTGGTCTGTGCCCGAATCAGACCAGCCAGTGTCTGCATGGCACCACTCATGAACTCTCGACTCGCGTCCTGTGCTGCCGCGAGTTGGTCGACACCCCTGGCCTGTGAGTCCCCGAAATCGGCCACACTGTGAGCCAGGGACTCAATGGCCTGAGGCAACTGTCCCACAACCCCCATGAACTCGGTGTGGCGCCGCTCGGAGTCCGCGGACATTTCATCAAGGAGGCGCACCTCCTGGGCGAGGACCGTCTCCGGACTGGAGTCCGGACTCTCCCTCTGGGGAGAAGGCCGCCGAGCTGGCCGACCCTTCCCGCGTGCCTGGACGCCACTGGGCCCAGCAACTGGCCTCCCCTGCAACACTTCCCCCCTCTGTGGAGATGGCAGCCGTGCTGCCCGACCCTTCCTGCGTGCCTGGACGCCACTGGGCCCAGGAGCTACACCCCCCTGCAACACTTCCCCCTGGCTCTCCTCCAGGCAAGACGTGTCCCCTCCATTGCCATCCCCTGGCGCGGATGAGGGTTCCCCCGATGTGCCGCCTTCCTCTTGGTCCTCGTCGTCCTCCTCTTCCGAGGGACTGACATTCGCAGCTTCAGGGACCTCCTCCTCACCAGCTGAAAGCAGGAAGGCACAAGAGTAGCTTTAGAGTGAGGACAGGGCGTCAGCGAGGGAGGCATGAGTGGTGGCATTATGCGCATTGGTGGGACAGTGGCAAAGGATGTAGATCTGAAGCGCAAGGGGAACGAGAGAGGTCCAAACGGTCATGTCCTTACCATTGGGGCCCAGCACAGGGTCGGCATCTCCAATAGCAACGGGGCCAATCACCCGGGCACGCATGAGTCGAGCCACGCGCTCCTCCAGCTCACTGAGCTCCTGGAACTGGACACGGCCTCCCCCGGTGACAGTCCGGCTCTTCAGATTCTGCGCCAGCTTGGCCTGCAAGAGAAAGGATGGCCTCTAAGTAGTGTGGTACCCTGTTGTTGTGTGCACTGCCTCCCATGGTGGAATAGCTTGGCCAGTGTGGTGCCCTGTTGTTGTGTGCACTGCCTCCCATGGTGGAATAGCTTGGCCAGTGTGGTGCCCTGTTGTTGTGTGCACTGCCTCCCATGGTGGAATAGCTTGGCCAGTGTGGTGCCCTGTTGTTGTGTGCACTGCCTCCCATGGTGGAATAGCTTGACCATTGTGTAAAGTGCAGAAAGTGCTATTGATGATCATGCCAGTGCCATAGCTGCTGGAGGAGGGCTGGCCATTAGGCCTTTGAGGTCCCTTTGCCCATAATGTGAGGTGCACATGCAAGGATGAGGAGGACACTGGAAAGGGTACTCACCTTGACCAGCCGAGTGAGGTCGTTGTACTTCTTGCGGCATTGGTCACCAGTCCTGGGGACATTGCTGTTGGCTGAGACCCTGTGGTAAACCACTTTTATCGTTCACTATCGTTACACTATAGTTATCACTGTTATATCGTTACTCTATGGTTATCACTGTTCACACTGTTGTATCACTATACGAGGTCGCCTCTTGTCACGCTGTTATACCTGGGCTGACCACTGCTGACTCCGCCCATGACTCCACCTACCTGCCCAGGTATAAAGGTAGTCGACTGGCTGGCATTCCTCCTTGTTGTATCCGATCACCCACGAGGGTGGGCTCTGTTATTTAGCCAATAAAAACCTATAGTTACTTTCTTAACTCGTCGCTTTTCATTGGATGAATTGATAGGTATATCAATTTTATTGCTAAGTTTTAAAATGTCGACACCTGAGCAGTCAAACGACCAGCCAAGCGACCAGCCAGACGCCCAGCTACAACAGCCACAGCAGCCGGCCTGGCTGCGAGCCCTCAGACCACCGTACCTGGATCTAAACCCACAGGCAGCAAACTCAGCCCTCGACTTCGAACACTGGCTGAGCTGCTTCGAAGCCTACCTGGGAGAATCCGGCGTGCCTCAGAAATCCATGCTAAGAGTTCTGAACGCCCAAGTGAGCCCTAAAGTATTCGCACTCATCCGGGACCTTAAAACATACGAGGACGCCATCAACCGGCTGAAAAGACAGTACCAAACCCCGGTAAATTCCATGTATGCCAGACACCTCCTGAGATCCCGCCCGCAACAGCCAGGAGAGCCCGTGGAGGAATTTTTACGGGTGCTACAAGCACTCGGCAGAGACTGTAACTTTAAAGCGGTAACGGCGGCAGAAAATACTGAAGACAATGTCCGCGATGCCTTCGTGAAAGGCCTGCGGTCCGACTACTCATGGCAAAGACTACTGGAAGCAAGGGACCTCGACCTGGACAAAGCTGCAGCCCTCGCTCTCTCTCTAGAGGTGGCCCATCGGGACCTCGAGGCATACTCAAGGTACTGTAACTCGCGACCCTGGGACTTGGGACCGACCCCGACCGCGATACCCCCCGCAGCAACCCCCCTGGGACCTACCTCAGCGTCGGCGTCCCGGACCCGACCGAGACCGCCACCCCCGGTACCGGCTCCGACATCGGACCCCCGCGATCGGGCCGCTGGCTGCTTCTTCTGCGGCCAGGCGAAACACCCGAGGTCGCGCTGCCCAGCCAGGAACTCTACCTGCTCTAACTGCATGAAGAAAGGCCACTTTGCTAAGGCCTGCAGAGGTGGATCATCAGAGGCCAGCAGTGCCTCATGCGAGCTGTGGGGGCGGCCATCTTCCTTCAAGGCAACAGAGGCCAGCATCCCCACATGTGAGTCATGGGGGCGGCCATCTTTGATACAGGCAACCGACACCAGCAGTGCCTCATGTGAGTTATGGGGGCAGCCATCTTCTCCGCCATTTTGTCCAACCTCGTGGGAGACGCCATTTTACCCACCACGCCCGACCGCCACCGTGCCTCTAGACCCGACTACCGCCTCAACCGCAGACTACAACAACTCGCTCAGCTATACACTAGCCTCCGCCACACTGGACCAGGCCCGCCCGCATCACCTGTCCAAGTCGATGATGGACATCAAAGTAAACGGCCACGCCACGACCTGCCTGTTCGACAGCGGAAGCACGGAGAGCTTCATCCACCCAGACACGGTGAGCCACTACTCCCTCCCTGTCCTGCCAACGCGCAACTGGATCTCGATGGCATCGAGGTCACACGCCACAGACATCAGCGGCTACTGTGTTGTGACCCTGTCGGTTAAGGGTACAGAGTATAAAAATTTTAAACTCCTCGTCCTGCCCCAGCTATGCGCTGCCGTCCTACTAGGCCTAGACTTCCAATCCCACCTCCAAAGCGTCACGCTAGCATACGGCGGACCCCTCCCCCCACTCACAGTCGACAACCAGCAGATTTTAAACCGCCCACCGCGTAACACCTGCGGCCTATCCACCCTCAAGGTCCCGCCACCTTCCCTGTTCGCTAACCTCACCCCCGACTGCAAACCCGTCGCTACCAAAAGCAGGCGGTACAGCGCCGGGGACAGAGCTTTCATTAGCTCTGAGGTGCAGCATCTCCTGAAGGAGGGCATCATCAAGGGGAGCACCAGCCCCTGGCGTGCCCAGGTCGTGGTCGTTAAGACCGGCAATAAAAACCGCCTGGTCATCGACTACAGCCAGACCATAAACAGGTACACCCAGCTGGACGCATACCCCCTTCCCCGCATATCTGATATGGTCAATCAGATTGCGCAGTACCGGGTATTCTCCACCATCGACCTTAAGTCGGCCTATCACCAACTCCCTATCCGCCCTGAGGACCGCCAGTATACAGCCTTCGAGGCGAACGGCCGCCTCTACCACTTCCTTAGGGTTCCCTTCGGCATCACCAACGGGGTTTCGGTCTTCCAAAGGGAGATGGACCGGATGGTTGACCAGAATGGGCTGCATGCCACGTTCCCCTATCTAGATAACGTCACCATCTGCGGCCGCGACCGGCAGGACCACGATGTTAATCTGGAGAGATTCCTCCGTACGGCCCAACGGCTGAACCTCACCTACAATAAGGATAAATGTGTGTTTAACACCTCACGCCTTGCCATCCTCGGCTGTGTAGTAGAGAACGGAGTCATCGGCCCCGACCCCGAAAGAATGTGCCCCCTCATGGAGCTACCCCTCCCCCACTGTCCAAAGGCACTGAAGAGAACCCTGGGGCTCTTTGCCTACTATGCCCAATGGGTGCCCAATTATGCGGACAAAGCCAGACCCCTCATGAAGTCCACATCCTTCCCCCTTACGGAGGAAGCGTGTGCAGCCTTCTCCCTCATTAAGGGAGACATTGCCAAGGCCACTATGCACGCAGTGGATGAGTCCATCCCCTTCCAAGTCGAGAGCGATGCATCCGACTTCGCCCTAGCCGCCACCCTTAACCAGGAGGGGAGACCGGTGGCCTTCTTCTCAAGGACCCTACAGGGCCCTGAGATCCGACACTCGTCGGTCGAGAAGTAGGCTGAGATGAAATATTCCATTCATCACTGCCTGTGACTGTGGTCGGTTTCAGTGTCATTCCATTCATCACTGCCTGTGACTGTGGTCGGTTTCAGTGTCATTTCCCTCCCCCCAGTCCTCATTGTATTGTTTATTGGAATGTGCTGGAATGTGCTGTGTGTGTAGGGCTCCGCCCATACCTGGCCCCTTTTGTAAGCTAGCTCAGTCTGGCCTCAGTCTCCAGAAGGAAGATACCTCTCTCTCTTACGTGTTACTTTCTAAGTTAATAAAAGCCTTGTTTTGTTTCGCTAACATCGAGTCTCGGAATTATTGAGGCACATCAATTTTATTAACTTATTTTTCAACACTATGGATCAACTCCTGAAACCCGAACGTTTGGATTTGGATCAACATGCTCCAGACGCATCAGCACGCTTCGGACACTGGTTTGAGTGTATGGAATTCTTCCTGGACAATTCCGTAGCCGTCAAAGACGCTACGGACGCTGCGAGGATGAGACTCGGAATTCTGCGGAATTGGGTAAGCCACCGGGTTTACCCCCTCATCCAAGACGCCGATACGTACCTGGCCGCCTGCGACATCTTAAAGGCGCATTACCAGCAGCCTACGAATGAGGTGTATGCTAGGCATCTGCTCGCTACTCGCGCACAGCGACCTGGGGTATCGGTGGAGGAGTTCCTAAGCACCCTGAAAATGCTTGGCAAAGACTGCAAGTGCCGAGATGTAAAAGCCGCAGTGTACACTGACGAGCTTGTTCGCGATGCCTTTATCACAGGCCTCAGCTCCACTTACATCCGGCAAAGACTGCTGGAAAAAACGGGGTTGGACCTGAAACAGGCTGCGGACACCGCGCGATCCCTGGATGTGGCCCAGAGAAACTCGGACGCCTACTCTTCAGCCCGCGCCGTCCACGCCACCACGTGTGCACCGAGGGCGCCACCATCTTGGAAGGCATCTTCCCCGCCCGGCAGCCCAACACCGGCGGGGCCCCGCTCTCCCCCCAGAAGCCCTACGACAGCCGCGACGCGTCAGGGACCCAACTGCTACTTCTGCGGGCAGCCAAAACACACCAGAAACCTGTGCCCGGCGAAAGGCACCACCTGCTTTAAGTGCGGTAAGAAGGGGCACTTCGGGAAGGTGTGCAGAGGGAACCCCGCCGGAAAACCAACCGCCGGAAAACCCGCCACCGCCGCGTGTGCGCCGTGGGAGCGGCCATCTTGGATGCCATCTTGCCCGACCTCGTGGGGTCCGCCACCTTATGAGCAGACAGCGTGGACGCCATCTTGTATCGATCAGGGCCCTACAGTGGCATCGGTCACAGTGGACCAGACCAGGCCGCACCCGCTATCCAAATCAATGGTGGACATCGAGGTAAACGGGTGCCGGGTTAAATGTTTAATTGACAGTGGAAGCACGGAGAGTTTTATCCACCCTGAACTGGCACAGCAACTCTCCCTAAAGGTGGTCCCTGCTCAGGGTACCATCTCTATGGCTGATAAAACCCAGACATCGACCATTCTGGGTTACTGCACGGTACAATTGGGCGTTAACGGAACTGTATACGATAATTTTAAAGTATTAATCATGAAGAACCTATGTGCGAGCGTGATCTTGGGCCTGGATTTCCAGTGCAACCACCAAAGCATCACGCTCAAGTACGGTGGGTCCCAGCCGCCCCTCACAGTGTGCGGTCTGGCTACCCTGAAGGTAAAGCCGCCTTCGCTATTCACGAACCTTACCCCTAACTGCCGGCCAATAGCGACCAAAAGCAGGAGGTACAGCTGGGAGGACAGGCGGTTTATCGCGACCGAGGTAGACAGGCTCCTGAAAGAGCGCATTATTGAACGCAGCAACAGCCCGTGGCGCGCCCAAGTGGTAGTGGTAAGGGGTAGCGAGAAGAAACGGATGGTGATCGACTATAGTCAAATGATCAACAGGTACACCCAACTAGACGCCTACCCGCTACCCCGCATATCAGAAATGGTGAACCAAATCGCCCAATACCGGGTGTTCTCCACCATCGACCTCAAGTCAGCGTACCACCAGCTCCCTATCAGACCAGAGGACCGCCCGTACACCGACTTCGAGGCAAACGGACGCCTCTACCAATTCCTCAGAGTCCCCTTTGGGGTGACGAATGGGGTCTCGGTTTTTCAGAGGGAGATGGACCGCATGGTCGATGACCACCACTTGCAGGCAACCTTTCCCTACCTCGACAACGTCACCATCTGCGGCCACAATCAGCAGGATCACGACTCGAACCTCGAGAGGTTCCTGGAAACCGCACAAAAACTCAACCTCACCTACAACGAGGACAAGTGCGTTTTCAACACCACGCGCCTCTGCATACTAGGCAGCGTGGTGGAGAATGGGGAAATCGGACCAGACCCCGACCGATTGCGCCCCCTACGGGAGCTGCCCCTGCCCAACACTCCCAAAGCCCTGAAAAGGTGCCTGGGGTTATTTTCTTATTATTCCCAATGGGTCCCCAACTACTCCGACAAAGCCCGCCCCCTCTTGAAAGCATCCTCTTTTCCGCTCTCTGCTGAGGCCCACACCGCCTTCAAAAGCATTAAGCAGGATATTGAGCGGGCCACGCTACAGGCAGTGGACGAGAACACTCCATTTCAAGTGGAAAGTGATGCGTCTGACTTCGCCTTGGCGGCCACCCTCAACCAGGCGGGGCGGCCCGTAGCTTTCTTCTCGAGGACCCTCCAAGGGCCCGAGATCAGACACTCCTCCGTGGAAAAGGAGGCCCAAGCCATTGTGGAGGCAGTGCGCCACTGGCGCCACTACCTAGCCGGCAAACGCTTCACCCTACTTACGGACCAGCGGTCGGTAGCATTTATGTTCAATAATAAACAGAGGGGGAAGATTAAAAATGATAAGATTCTTAGGTGGCGGATCAAGCTCTCCACCTTCGAGTACGACATCATTTACCGGCCAGGGGCCCTTAACGAATCCCCTGACGCCCTCTCACGAGGGATGTGTGCCAGCGCCACCGGGGATCGGCTACAGACCCTCCACAACGACCTCTGCCACCCAGGGGTCACGCGGCTGTTCCACTTCATAAAGTCCCGTAACTTACCCTACTCGATTGAGGAAGTTCGGTCTCTGACCAGGAACTGCCGCACTTGCGCTGAGTGCAAGCCTCGGTTCTACCGCCCTGATAGAGCCCACCTAATCAAAGCTACACGGCCCTTTGAGCGGCTCAGCTTAGATTTCAAGGGCCCCCTCCCGTCCGTCGACCGCAATGTTTACTTCCTGAACATTGTGGACGAATACTGCCGGTTCCCATTCGCCTTCCCCTGCCCAGACATGACCAGCGCCACGGTCATTAAATGCCTCAACAGCCTGTTCTGCCTGTTCGGTATGCCGAGCTACATCCATACGGATAGGGGGGCGTCCTTCATGAGTGAAGAGCTACGCCAGTACATGCTGTCCAAGGGGATCGCCACGAGCCGTACCACCAGCTACAACCCCCGGGGTAACGGCCAAGTGGAGCGAGAGAACGGGACAGTATGGAAAGCAGTCACTCTAGCTCTAAGGACCAAGGGCCTCCCTATCTCCCGCTGGCAGGAAGTCCTCTCGGATGTGCTCCATTCGATACGGTCGCTATTGTGTACGGCCACTAATGCCACGCCTCATGAACGAATGTTTGTCTTTCCCCGGAAATCCACCTCAGGCGTATCCATGCCGTCATGGCTCTCCACCCCAGGTCCGGTACTCGTGCGAAGGCATGTGAGGGGCCACAAGACGGACCCTCTCGTGGAGCCAGTACACCTACTCCACGCCAACCCCCAATACGCATATGTCCGGCACGCCGACGGAAGGGAGGACACCGTGTCCATAAAAGACGTCGCCCCAGCCGGCATCGACAACAACCACGGCAATAGCGGCAACAACGATCACAGCAACTCTTACCCACCCACTACTCTTTCATCACCCCCGGAAGAACATCGACCAACGGCACCCCCACCAACTACCCCTTCAACAACCCTGGCGGCACCCCCGGCAGAGACCCAGGAGACTACCGGGGCACCCAGCCGACACCCGCGGCACCACAACAGCCACGTCGGTCGCAGAGGACTATCAAACCCCCGAACAGACTAAATCTATAGAAGGGGTGAATGTGATGAAATATTCCATTCATCACTGCCTGTGACTGTGGTCGGTTTCAGTGTCATTCCATTCATCACTGCCTGTGACTGTGGTCGGTTTCAGTGTCATTTCCCTTCCCCCAGTCCTCATTGTATTGTTTATTGGAATGTGCTGGAATGTGCTGTGTGTGTAGGGCTCCGCCCATACCTGGCCCCTTTTGTAAGCTAGCTCAGTCTGGCCTCAGTCTCCAGAAGGAAGATACCTCTCTCTCTTACGTGTTACTTTCTAAGTTAATAAAAGCCTTGTTTTGTTTCGCTAACATCGAGTCTCGGAATTATTGAGGCACATCAGAGGCCCAGGTGATTGTGGAGGCGGTACGACGCTGGAGGCACTACCTGGCAGGCAAACGATTTACCCTCCTTACCGACCGGTCGCTTTTATGTTTAATAACAAGCTGAGGGGCAAAATCAAGAATGACAAGATCTTGAGGTGGAGAATCGAGCTCTCCACCTACGATTATGATATCTTGTACCGGCCAGGTAAGCTGAACGAACCCCCCGATGCTCTGTCACGAATTACATGCGCCAGCGCGCAAAGTGATAGACTTCAGACCCTCCACAACGACCTCTGCCACCCCGGGGTCACCAGACTTTACCACTTCATAACGGCCCGCAACCTGCCCTACTCCATCGAGGAGGTCAGGACCATGACCAGGAACTGCCAGACCTGTGCCGAGTGCAAACCGCACTTCTTTAGGCCGGACAGAGCAAGCCTGATCAAGGCCACCCGCCCCTTCGAGCGCCTGAGCATCGACTTTAAGGGGCCACTCCCGTCCTCTGACCGTAATGTGTACTTCCTCAACATTGTTGATGAGTACTCCCGTTTCCCCTTTGCCTTCCCCTGCCCAGACATGACCAGTACCACGGTCATTAAATGCCTGAACGACCTCTTCGCCTTGTTCGGGTTCCCAAACTATATACATAGTGACCGGGGCTCCTCCTTCATGAGCGAGGAACTCCGTCAGTTCCTACTAGCGAGAGGTATTGCTGCAAGCAGGACCACCAGCTACAACCCCCGAGGGAACGGCCAGGTAGAAAGAGAGAACGCGACGGTATGGAAGGCCGTCCTCTTAGCCTTAAAGTCTAAGGGCCTCCCAACCTCCCGCTGGCAGGAAGTCCTCCCGGCAGCGCTGCATTCCACCCGGTCACTACTTTGCACTGCCATCAACGCCACCCCCCATGAACGAATGTTTGCTTTCCCCAGGAAGTCGACTACGGGAACCACGCTACCAACCTGGCTGACCTCTCCGTGGCCCGTCTTGCTGCGAAAGCACGTGAGGGCCCATAAAACGGACCCCCTGGTCGAGAGGGTGGACCTCCTGCACGCCAACCCCCAGTACGCCTATGTGGCATACCCAGACGGGCGGGAGGACACAGTCTCCTTACGAGACCTCGCACCCTCGGGCACTCCGGAGACACCACCTTCACCCCCCCCCACCACCCCCCCAATTCCAGACCAGGTAGACGGCATGCCGGAACCCCACGAGCCTTCGCTGACCACGCAGACACCAGCATTAACACCGGATAATGCAACACCGCCGCTGCGACGATCAGAAAGGCTTACGAGGCCTCCGGACAGACTGACATACCAGAACTGGTAGTACACTTCACCCCGCCGGACTCAAATCTAAACAAGGGGTGAATGTGGTAAACCACTTTTATCGTTCACTATCGTTACACTATAGTTATCACTGTTATATCGTTACTCTATGGTTATCACTGTTCACACTGTTGTATCACTATATGAGGTCGCCTCTTGTCACGCTGCTATACCTGGGCTGACCACTGCTGACTCCGCCCATGACTCCACCTACCTGCCCAGGTATAAAGGTAGTCGACTGGCTGGCATTCCTCCTTGTTGTATCCGATCACCCACGAGGGTGGGCTCTGTTATTTAGCCAATAAAAACCTATAGTTACTTTCTTAACTCGTCGCTTTTCATTGGATGAATTGATAGGTATATCAGACCCCCTGGGCGATTTGCCTCCAGGCTCTCCTGTACTGCCTCCTGGGAGCCTTCTTGCCACTGTCCGGGCACAAGATCTCTCTTTTCTTTTCCAAACCCCTAAGCAGCACCCTCAAAGCATGCTCTGAGAAGCGCTGCGCTCGTTCACGGGCCTTCTGCATGGCTTCAGGCGCTATTTGGGTCCAACAGCAGTGTTCAGGCCTAGCTGCAGGGCTCCACTATCCAGGGTGTGGCAGCAGACAAAGTCGACCCTTCCCCCTTTAAGAGCTGGCCGGCGTCAGGGTGTCTGCTGTCAATCAAAACATGACCGCACCTGCGCTGCGCCCGGCCTCGGCATTATCAGACTGCACCGCCGGCTTAGCGCCTAAAGATAGGGGTGCAACGCCAGTTTCAGCGCTCGCCCAAACTCCTTGGCCAAAGCTACTGAATATCGGCGAAGTGGCCTCCACTTTCCGGCGGGCGCTAACTTTAGCGCCCGCCCGACTTTACCGCCCCAAAAGTGGCTATACTGAATTTCTAGGCCCAAGTGTGTTCATGCCATGTCAGGTAGACTGCCCAGACAGGCAGGGGGGTTTGCGGGGGCGGGGGGTGGTGTACCAGAGGAGGGGACAAAGAGGAAAATTGGACTTTCGTCTTTCCAGCTTTGACATTTTCCATCTTACGCTCTGGCCCCCAAATTTTATAATGATATCCTATTGTGTTATCTTGTATCTTGTCCGAGTATAATTTTAAACATTTTTAATCAACTGTTTCTTCCCCCTTCTTTGTTTTAATGAGAATAACCTAAGCTCCCACAGCCTCTCGAAACATAGAAACATAGAAGATAGGAGCAGGAGTAGGCCATTCGGCCCCTCGAGCCTGCTCCGCCATTCAATGCGATCATGGCTGATCATCCAAATTCAGTACCCAGTCCCTGCTTTCTCCCCATACCCCTTGATCCCTTTAGCCTTGAGAAATATATCCAACTCCTTCTTGAATATATTTAATGAATTGGCCTCTACTGCCTTCTGTGGTAGAGAATTCCACAGGTTCACCACTCTCTGGGTGAGGAAATTCCTCCTCATTTCTGTCCTAAATGGCTTACCCCTTATCCTTAGACTGTGACCCCTAGTTCTGGACTCCCCGACCATCGGGAACATCCTTCCTGCATCTAGTCTGTTCAGTCTACTCATCGCTCAATACATATCTCTGAATCAGTCTGACATCTTTCTTTATACACAGACTATGTCTCAGTAAATGTTTACAGGCATTGTTAGAACTAGATTATATACTGTACTATGTACAATTGAGTGCTTTCTTATACATCAGTGTTGCTTCCTTAGACTTGAAAGTGAGAAAAAAACAATGGCCTAGAAATTGGGTTCTGGCGTAGGCAGGGCTTTAGCGCCGGAAGTTAGTGCCGGCGCTAAGTCCCCCTGCGCGCCAAAAATTCAGTAGTGCCGCGCCCAAACGGCTGCCGGCGCTACTGAAGGGTCGTTGCGGTGGTACATCGGCGCTAACTGCCGTTTCGCGCCGCAATTCCGGCGCTGCGGCACCCGATGCGGTGCGGCAGGCTGGGGACATGCAGGCCTCCTCCTCCCGTTAAGGAGGAGCTGCCTGCACCCGGCCGCGGCCCGCGCAAATCAGCTCAAAAATGAGCCCGGCACCTCGGACAAGTGCCGGGCTTGCATCTGTTCCGGGGGGGGCGGGGGGGAGAAGTCCAGGGAGGGAGCTGCGGGCAGGCGGCCGGCGGGAAAGTGGCCGGCCGCCGCGGGGCCTTTAATGCGCCGGCGCAAACTGGAGTAAGGCACCTCTGACAGAACGTTGCTTGCGGCTGCCACGGGCGAGGCGGCCGCAACTCAATTTCGGAGTTCGGGCGGGTTACCACGGCAACCGGGACGCTGCGCACACCGATGACGTCATCGGTGCCGTCGCAGCGCTACCGGTGCAACGGCGATTTAGGGCCCCAGGGAATTTTTAAACTGGCCATAACTCTGGCGCTAGTCCCTCTAGCGCCTCAAAAGCGGCGCTAAGGCAACTGAATTTCTAGGCCAATAGGTTTATTTAGACCAACACTAGATAATCCCCAGCCCCCTCATTGTGTTATAATATTTCAATTTCTTTAACACCATTCTTCCACTGGGAAAAGAAGATAATCTGGACTGCAGTCTTCGCTGTGCAAAGCTGCAGTTCCCCGACAGATGACAGACCTTGAGCTTGATCTTGGCTCTTCAAGCAAATATAAATTCTTAAAGGAAAAGTATATTTTTCACAAGTATTGATGATATTTACACCAGGGCTTAGAGTTGGGTTGTACAACACCAGCATACTTACAGCACGGTGTGTACCAGCAATTTAATCCCAAAGTATGTAGTCAGCATGGACTCAAGGTAGGACCTAACACAAGCACCTATTGAACCAATTGCAATTTTCAACTTTTAGCTTTGCTTAATAAAGAGACAGGAGAAGCTCGATGAATGAACGTTTGATCCTAAAATAAATGGATAGAGTGTGCATCTTTTGTTTTACACAGCTGAAGAAATTGTCAGAGGTTTTGAAAATCCTCAGTAGACTAAAATCATTAACTCAGTTTTGTCTGGATTAACTTAATTGGCTACCCCTTGTTTCACTTTTCCTTTAGACTGGGAGTGGGATACGTTTTTTTTAACTTGAGTGGTTAACCACTGGAATCTGAAGGTATTTTCTGAGCTTGACTGCTCAGTGGATATGATAAAGGTTTAGAGCCTGTCTCTGTATTTTATATTTTAGTGAAGAAAGGAAGTAATTGGACTGGAGATTCATGGTTCAGATAGCACGGGCATATTTGTTCTTGTGGGTGAGTCACTTGCGGGTTTTTTTGCACATAGCAAGATTTCTAACCTGTCTCATCCTGTCATACATGTTTATCTAATATGGTGTGACTTGAAAATCTGTTCCTTTTATATACACTAATAATAGGTTAATGGTGAGTATGTTTCTTATTGCGAAATAGAAGGAATGTTTTACATCAATGCACCTTTACTCATTTTACTTGTCAGTATCTCTACAGTACTGGCATAACTGAGGATCATTAGTCTGTATATGCACCATACAGGAGGCACATAGAGACTAATGATCCCAGAACATCCATTCATCGTACCTTCATCGTACCAGTGTATCCAGGGACTGTCTACATGATGGACATCCTTATTTGGGTTCAAGTCAGCTCTTCATCCAAATTAAAATGCTCCACGCAAATGACAAGATAAGGCCTTGTGGTTAATAAAGGAGAAAGTGCTATGTGAAGAAGACCATTTCGAAAACAAAACACTTATTTTTAAGTTGTATATTAGGTCATAAAACGGTGCAGCCGGACACAATTGTAATAAGGATAGATTTTTCACAAGAGTGACCCTAGTGATTGCTGTGACCACAGAAAGGACTTGGAGAAATTGTACTGCAGTGCCAATTGAAACATAGAAGATAGGAGCAGGAGTAGGCCATTCGGCCCCTCGAGCCTGCTCCGCCATTCAATGCGATCCTGGCTGATCATCCAAATTCAGTACCCTGTCCCTGCTTTCTCCCCATATCCCTTGATCCCCTTAGCATTAAGAAATATATCTAACTTCTTTTTGAATATATTTAATGAATTGGCCTCAACTGTCTTCTGTGGTAGAGAATTCCACAGGTTCACCACTCTCTGAGTGAAGAAATTCCTCCTCATCTTAGTTCTAAATGGCTTACCCCTTATCCTTAGAGTGTGACACCTGGATCTGGACTCCCCCGGCATCGGGAACATCCTTCCTGCATCTAGTCTGTCTAGTCCTGTTAGAATTTTATAAGTTTCAATGAGATCCCCTCTCATTTTTCTAAACTCTAGCGAATATAAGCCTAATCGACCCAATCTCTCTTCATATGTCATTCCTGCCATCCCAGGTATCAGTCTGGTGAATCTTCGCTGCACTCCCTCCATGGCAAGAACATCCTTCCTCAGATAAGGTGACCAAAACTGCACACAATACTCAAGGTGTGGTCTCACCAAGGCCCTGTACAACTGCAGCAAGACATCCTTGCTCCTGTACTCGAATCCTCTCGCTATTGTGGTGTATGTAACCTGTTCCACCTTAAGAGAACTACCTTAAGAGATGTACTACTTTCTCTTGGCTGCTGTATACTGTAATACCGGTGGTGACCACACCGGTATATAAACGTTGTGTAGTGATTTGCTGGGCAGTTCAGCCCTGACCTCCGAATAGTAAAGACCTGTTAAAGTTATTCTTGTTGTCTGTGTCCAGTGATTTATAATAAGCATAACTGGGACACACAGACTCAACAGTGGCGACGAGTCCGATCTTACCCTGCGGCAGTTTTACATCCAAGGCAGCTTCGTCCTCAGAACGGGCGTCGAGAAGAGGCATCCGCCCTCATCATCCTGCTGAGCACCACATCGCACGGGAGGCATCGAGAACCCGGAAAAAAAAAAGAAAAATTCTGACCACGAAGCCCTCCATCAGCGACAGGCAGTGATCATCCCTTCTACCATGGTGGTGGGTAAGCCGATCAGCGACACGAGCAGAAAGTCGGCCGCGTTGGCTGTGGAGTAGGGGAGGGAAAACGGAGGAAAAAGGGCGGAGAACTCGACCGCGGCCGGTGAAAAGGGCCGGGCTGCAATCGGGGCCGAGAGGCGCAGCGACTGGGGCAGCGTTAAGGCCACGAGAACCGCGGAGAACTCAACCGCAGCCAGTGTAAAGGACCGGCCTGCAAGCGGGGCTGAGAGGCGCAACAGCAGGGGAAGCGTGAATGCCCACGGGAACCGCGGGGGAGCAAAAAAGCAGCGTCGGGGAATTGAGAACCGCTGGGGAGGCGAGAACGGCAGCAGCACGGCAATCGCCATTGCAGCCAGCGGGGGAAGAAGGCAAACGCGGGAAGCCGCCATTGTAGTCGGCGGGGGAAGAAGACGAGCGCGGGAAAAACCGCCAAGCGCGGGAAGCCGCCATTTTAGTAGGCGGGGGAAGAAGACAAGCGCGGGAAGCCGCCATTTTGGGAAAAAGAAACTTGCAAGGATGCCTAAACATGGTAACATCAATGCTTTTGATAGCGATGTCGAAGATTGGGCCACGTATGTAGAACGCATGGCAGTTTATTGTAAAGCAAATGAGGTACCAGATGATGAGAAAGCACTAACCTTATTAAACTCAATGGGTGCGAAGACGTACGGGCTATTGAAGCACCTTGTATCACCAGATAAACCGGCGGATCAGACTTTCGCGAATATTGTTACTGTCCTGAAAAATCATTTAAACCCCACGCCGCTGCTGATAGCGGAACGATTTAAATTTTACAGAAGAACGCAGCTGAAAGAAGAAAGCAACGCTGAATTCTTAATTGAACTGCGTAAGCTATCAAAGTACTGTCAGTTTGGAACAGGACTAGCAGATGCGCTGAGAGATAAATTTGTGTGTGGGTTGTTAAAAGAAGGAACACAAAAGTGACTGCTAGAGGAGAATGATCTTACGCTTGATAAAGCTGTCACTATTGCAGCATCGCACGAAGCCGCAGCGAGAGGCACTGCAGAAATGCAGCTAAGGTCATCGGAACTCAGCACCAATCAAATGGCCTTGGGTGCAGTAAAGTGTTATCGTTGTGGAAAGACAACGCACGATCAGAACCAGTGCTGGTTCAAAAATCAGGAATGCAGAAAATGTGGCAGGCTTGGTCACATAGCTAAAGTATGCCGGTCAGGAAAGAAGACCAGCAACAAAAAGTCACCGCAGGAAAAGTGCAGAAAGGTACACAAGGTGACAGAGAACAGTTTGGATGAACAGAAGTCAGATTCAGACTCCAGCAGTAAGGAACTGGGTTGTCTAAGAGTACACAATGTGGGTAATGAAGCAGACCTCCAAACTATCTGGGTCACACTTCAGATAGCAGGAGTCCAAGTGAAGATGGAATTGGACACTGGATCGGCATTGACGGTTATGAATAAGCAAGACTACAAAAGGTTATTCCCACATATTCCCCTACGGGATACGGAGATTGTATTGAAAACATACACGGGGCAAAGAGTATACCCCATCGGAAAGATAAAGGTAAAGGTGGTCCACAAGGGCAAAGAAAGCCGAGGAATGGACTTGTATGTGCTACCTGAGGGAGGTCCACCACTACTGGGACGGGAGTGGATCAGGAGAATAAATATGGACTGGCATTCCTTAAAAGCACTAACGGTAGATTCCGGTTAAAAAGATGTCAAACCTAAACGATTGTCCAGAATATTGGACGATGCTAAAGAGGTGTTCCAACAGGGACTGGGAACACTGAGAGGAATTACGGCAAACATCAAGGTTGAAGAACATGCAAACCCGAAATTTTTCAAAGCCAGACCGGTACCTTATGCGATACGACCTGCTGTGGAAGCTGAGCTGGAAGGGCTAGAACGTTCAGGAGTACTGTCTAAGGTGGACTGGAGTGAGTGGGCCACGCCCATTGTTCCTGTCATGAAGCGTTCATCGAGCAACAAGCCGGGGGAACCGGGGAAGGTTCGCATCTATGGAGATTTCAAGATCACTGTTAATCCAGTGCTTCACACGGTGCAATATCCGCTTCCGCGGATTGAGGATATCTTCGCTTCGTTGTCTGGCGGGAAACACTTCACCAAGATAGACCTGGTGCAGGCGTACTTACAGATGGAAGTTGAGGAAGAGTCACGCCAGTATTTCACGATCAACACGCATAGAGGCTTGTATCGGTATAATAGACTGGTTTTTGGAGTGGCATCGGCTCCAGCAATTTGGCAGAGGGCCATGGAGCAGGTATTACAGGGAAATCCAGGCACACAATGTTACCTGGATGATATTCTGATTACAGGAGATGATGATGAGGAACACCTTGCAAATTTGGAACTGGTGCTCACCAGATTGAAAGAATATGGACTTCGAGTTAATCGCCAGAAATGTGAGTTCTTTCTGAAGCGGATCTCGTACTGTGGTCATGTCATTGACCAGGAGGGGTTTCATAAGTCTCCTGACAAGATCGAAGCTGTTGTGAAGGCTCCCGCTTCGGATAATGTATCCCAGTTGAGGTCGTTCCTAGGGTTGATTAACTATTACCATAAGTTTCTGCCAAATTTATCCACGGTGCTGCACCCGCTGAACGCTCTTTTGCAGAAGGGAGTACCATGGAAGTGGAGCGAGGACTGTAAGAGGGCCTTTAGCAAAAGCAAGGCATTGATCACCTCAGAGGAAGTGTTGGCTCACTTCAACCCAACGCTGCCTAGTCGTTTGGCTTGTGATGCTTCTCCATATGGTATTGGGGCAGTACTCTCACACAAGTTGCCAAATGGCTTGGAGAGGCCAGTCGCGTTCGCATCCAGATCATTGACCTCCGCTGAGCGCAACTATGCTCAGATAGATAGGGAGGCTCTCAGCCTTGTGTGGGGAGTAAAGAAGTTTAATTGTTACCTGCAGGGCCAAAAGTTTACGCTACTGACAGACCACCAGCCGTTGGTATCCATTTTTAACCCTAAGAAGGGTGTTTCGGTGATGACAGCACAGAGGCTCCAGAGATGGTCCCTTTTCCTAGGGGCACATCAATATCAGATTGAATTCAAAGGTACAAAGCAGCATGGTAATGCTGATGGGCTGTCGCGCCTGCCACTACCTACAGCGGAGGAGGCACCGACGGTTGACCCTGTTGAGTTATTTCACTTGACCATCATCGAATGTTTACCAGTCACCAATGCAAGTATTGAAAGAGAAACCAGGAATGACCCGACACTGTCCCGGGTCTACGAATTGACAGTGAAGGGATGGCCAGCACATGGTGATCCACTGTTACCGGCATTCTCAGCAAGACGAGAACAGCTGTCCGTCTGTCAAGGAACATTGATGTATGGAACAAGGGTGATTATTCCTCCTAAGTTAAGAGAGAGAGTTCTAAAGGAACTGCATGAAGGTCATCTGGGGGGAGTCAAGATGAAAAGCCTTGCTAGGGCTTATGTGTGGTGGCCGGGTATCGACCAACAGATAGAGGATCTGACGAAAAGCTGCTCAGGGTGCCAAAAAGTTCAAAATGCACCTCCGATTGCACCGCTGCATCCATGGGAATGGCCTTCAACCCCATGGCAACGTGTACATATTGACTTTGCTGGTCCATTCATGGACTCCATGTTTTTTATTGCGGTGGACGCACATTCTAAATGGCCAGAAGTGATTAAGATGACTACCACTACCTCGGAAAAGATGATCGCGGTGCTAAGAACGATATTTGCAAGAAATAGATTGCCAGAACAAATATGTTCAGACAACGGACCGCAGTTCGTGTCAGAAGAATTCCAGAAATTCATGAAGAAGAATGGGGTGAAACATTATACCTCTGCCCCATATCATCCGGCTACAAACGGGTTGGCCGAGAGATTTGTACAAACGTTCAAAAAAGCAATAAAGGCCATGAGCGAAGATCAGATTCCACTACAACACAAGGTGGACAATTTCCTACTGGCATATCGAAACGCCACTCATGCAGTGACAAACCAAAGTCCTGCCATGATGTTCTATAACAGGAGGTTGCGGTCCAGGTTGGACTTGTTAAAACCAAATGTGCGGAGGGAAGTCGAAAACAAACAGTTCCAGCATATAAATAACAAGACCACTCGGAGTTTCGAAATAGGACAACCAGTCCTGTGTGTAGAGCCAGAGGATGTAGGCGGGGTTTTAAATGAATTTTTTGCATCTGTGTTCACTATGGAGAAAGACGATGCAGACATAGAAATCGGGCAAGGGGACTGTGACATACTTGAACATATTAGCATCGAGAGGGAGGAGGTGCTAGCGGTTTTAGCGGGCCAAAAAGTGGATAAATCCCCAGGCCCGGACGAGATGTATCCCAGGCTGCTGTGGGAGGCAAGGGAGGAGATTGCAGGGGCTCTGACACTAATTTTCAGAACCTCTCTGGCCACAGGGGATGTACCAGAGGACTGGAGAACAGCTAACGTAGTACCATTATTCAAGAAGGGTAGCAGGGATAAACCAGGGAATTACAGGCCAGTGAGTCTAACATCTGTGGTGGGGAAATTATTGGAAAAAATTCTGAGGGACAAAATTAATCTCCACTTGGAGAGGCAAGGATTAATCGGGGATAGTCAGCATGGCTTTGTCAAGGGTAAATCATGTCTAACAAATCTGATCGAATTTTTCGAGGGGGTGACTAGTGGGGTGGATGAGGGAAATGCTGTGGACGTGGTTTACATGGACTTCAGTAAAGCTTTTGACAAAGTCCCGCATAGGAGACTGGTCAAGAAGGTAAGAGCCCATGGGATCCAGGGTGCCTTGGTGCGTTGGATCCTAAACTGGCTGAGTGGCAGGAGGCAGAGGGTGATGGTCGAAGGTTGCTTTTGTGACTGGAAGCCTGTGTCCAGTGGGGTACCTCAGGGATCGGTGCTGGGTCCCTTATTGTTTGTGATCTACATAAATGATTTGGATGAGAATGTAAAAGGTATGATCAGTAAGTTCGCAGATGACACGAAAATTGGTGGGGTGGTAAATTGCGAGGAGGAAAGCCTCCGGCTACAGGACGATATAAACGGGTTGGTCAGATGGGCGGAAAAGTGGCAAATGGAATTTAACCCTGAAAAGTGCGAGGTGATGCATTTTGGACGGACAAATAAGGCAAGGGAATACACAATGAGTGGTAGGACCCTAGGAAGTACAGAGGGTCAGAGGGACCTTGGTGTACATGTACATAGATCCCTGAAGGCAGCGGAGCAGGTAGATAAGGTGATTAAAAAGGCATATGGGATACTTGCCTTCATTAGCCGAGGCATAGAATATAAGAGCAGGGAGGTTATGATGGAGCTGTACAAAACGCTGGTGAGGCCACAGCTGGAGTACTGTGTGCAGTTCTGGTCGCCTCACTATAGGAAGGATGTGATTGCTTTGGAGAGGGTGCAGAGAAGATTCACCAGGATGTTACCTGGGATGGAGCGCCTCAGCTATGAAGAGAGGCTGGACAGGCTGGAGTTGTTTTCCTTGGAGCAGAGAAGGCTGAGGGGGGACCTGATTGAGGTGTACAAAATAATGAGGGGCATAGATAGGGTAGATAAAGAGGAACTTTTCCCCTTAGTGGGGGGGTCAATAACAAGGGGGCATAGATTCAGGGTAAGGGGCAGGAGATTTAGAGGGGATTTGAGGAGGAACTTTTTCACCCAGAGGGTGGTTGGAATGTGGAACTCAATGCCTGAAAGGGTGGTGGAGGCAGGAACCCTCACAACATTCAAGAAGCATTTGGATGAGCACTTGAAATGCCATTGCATACAAGGCTATGGACCAAATGCTGGAAAATGGGATTAGACTGGACAGGGATGGATGGGCGGCGCAGACACGATGGGCCGAAGGGCCTCTTTCTGTGCTGTAAAACTCTATGACTCTATGACTCAGTGTTAGCCCGGGACTATAAAAATGAGAAATGGCAATCTGGAACAATTCGGGCCAGACAAGGACCCCTGATGTACACGTTAGATATTGGTGAAAATGTAATACGACGTCATGCTGACCAACTGGTAGAATCGAGAACAAGGGTCGAACCCATGGTTACGGCAGAGACAACCGTGGAAGAAGTTAGTGAACCTGAAGCATCTACCTCAGAAGTGAATGTACCTGATGATGATGTCCAATCCATAAGAGATCAATTAGATGAGTCACCCCAGCAACGAGAATCAGAGACCCCTGAAAGGCGTTATCCAACTCGGATCAGGAGGCCTCCTCAGAGACTGAATCTTTGAACTGTTTTGCATGAAGTTGTGTGTATATATATATATATGTTATTATGTTATGTTAAATGGGGATGTACACTGTTAAGCTAAAAAGGGAGGATTGTGGTGTATGTAACCTGTTCCACCTTAAGAGAACTACCTTAAGAGATGTACTACTTTCTCTTGGCTGCTGTATACTGTAATACCGGTGGTGACCACACCGGTATATAAACGTTGTGTAGTGATTTGCTGGGCAGTTCAGCCCTGACCTCCGAATAGTAAAGACCTGTTAAAGTTATTCTTGTTGTCTGTGTCCAGTGATTTATAATAAGCATAACTGGGACACACAGACTCAACAGCTATGAAGGCCAACATACCATTTGCCTTCTTAACCGCCTGCTGCACCTGTATGCTTACCTTCAGCGACTGGTGCACAAGGACACCCAGGTCTCGTTGCACTTCCCCTTTTCCCAATCTATTGCCGTTCAGATAATAATCTGCCTTCCTGTTTTTGCCACCAAAGTGGAGAACATAAGAACATAAGAAGTAGGAGCAGGAGTAGGCCATACGACCCCTCAGGCCTGCTCCGCCATTCAACAGGATCATGGCTGATCCAATTTCAATTTTATTTGTCACATAACCAAATACAACAAGTGAAATCCAGTCAGTGAAATGCTTTTTTCTTAATGAGCCGAGCGCACCAAGCAGCAAAGGACACTTAGCTGCCTGGTACGCACGGAGCCCGCAAGGACGGCAGCCATCTTCATCGGCGCCATCACAATAGGGTCCGCTCTCGCCTCGCTCCGAACCTAGACTCACGTCCACTTCCCTGCCCGCTCCCCGTAACCCCTAATTCCCTTATCAGCTAAGAAACTGTCTATCTCCGTTTAAAATTTATTTAATGTTGCAGCTTCCACAGCTCTCTGGGGTAGCAAATTCCATAGATTTACTACCCTCTGAGTGAAGAAGTTTCTCCTCATCTCAGCTTTAAAATGGCAGCCCCTTATTCTAAGATTATGCCCCCTAGTTCTAGTCTCACCCATCAGTGGAAACATCCTCCCCGCATCCACCTGATCAAGCCCCCTCACAATCTTATATGTTTCGATAAGATCGCCTCTCATTCTTCTGAATTCCAATGAGTAGAGGCCCAACCTACTCAACCTTTCCTCATACGACAACCCCCTCATCTCCGGAATCAACCGAGTGAACCTTCTCTGAACTGCCTCGAGAGCAAGTATATCTTTTCTTAAATATGGAAACCAAAACTGTACGCAATATTCCAGGTGTGGCTTCACCAGTACCCTGTATAACTGAAGCAAGACTTCCCTGCTTTTATACTCCATCTCCCTTGCAATAAAAGCCAAGATTCCATTGGCCTTCCTGATCACCTGCTGTACCTGCATACTAACCTTTTGTGTTTCATGCACCAGGACCCCCAGATCCCTTTGTACTGTAGCACTTTGCAGTTTCTCTCCATTTAGATAATAACTTGCTCTTTGATTTTTCTGCCAAAGTGCATAACCTCACACTTTACAACATTATATTCCATCTGCCAAATTTCTGCCCACTCACTTGGCCTGTCTATGTCCTTTTGCAGGTTTTTTATGTCCTCCTCACTCACTGCTTTCCCTCCCATCTTTGTATCATCGGCAAACTTGGATATGTTGCACTTGGTCCCCTCCTCCAAATCGTTAATATAGATTGTAAAGAGTTGGGGTCCCAGCACTGACCCCTGCGGAACACCACTAGTTACTGATTGCCAACCCGAGAATGAACCATTTATCCCAACTCTCTGTTTTCTGTTAGATAGCCAATCTTCCACCCATGCCAGTATATTGCCCCCAATCCCGTGATTTTTTATCTTGTGTGTTATGTTCATTAATAACTAGACATTCTTATTATGAACACAGCTAGCTTCTAGCTAGTCATTTATTCAGTACACGTTCTCTAGGTACAGTATCTGTAGAGATGCAGCATGTGTGCTCCTGTGTGCAGGCTGCCATCTTGACTGTTGCCTTGTGGGTAGCCTAGTGCCTCATGGGTAATGTAGTCTTAATATATATACAGCTGGGTAGTGTAGTCTTATACATACAGCTACATACAGCTCTACGCAGCGCTACGGCTCCACCTAGTGTCCACTATAGAATGACATGTTATTGATCACTACATCCCCCTTTCTTTGAGGTTTAACAAAATCAATATCAATCAACTTTCAAGAAAACAATAAAGATAATATCAGTAACACTTTTGTTAGTGCTCTATAAACATTAACATTTTCAAAACAGTCAACACATTTTCAAAGCTTTACATTGTACTCAAAGATTAAGTCTATCAGGCTTTTTTACTTCATGTGTGGATCTTCTCAACACGGGTAAGTCTGATGTGTCTTCATGAGATTGTTCTGGCGGTAAATGACAAGATGCAGTTGTGGCATTGTCATCAATCTGCTCTTGTATAGATCGAGGTCTCCTTGCGATCTTTGCTTGGAAAGGGTTTCAGTGTTTCCTTCACTCTTCATGCCATAATTCTCAATGTAGTCAATGCACTCTCGAAAAACTGCTGGCAGCTGGATCCCATCATACAGCATAGTCCTCTCAGCAGCCTCAGCTAATGGAACACCAAAGATTGGCCTGAGGGAAGAAGGAGTATCCACCGGAACTGCTTCCTGCTCTGGTGCAGGCTTCTTCTTTTTCTTTTTCTCTTTCCACTGCTTAACAACATCTGCTGCGGTTATATCTTTGGACTTTTTCTCCTTGTGTTTTTCCTCTTTGTGCTTTTCTTCCTTTGGCTTCACTTTGACCTTAAAGTCTTTTTCTTTCTTCTTGGAGAAACTAGGCTTTTTGAAGACATGGATACCCTTTGGCCTTTTCATCCTTGATGGGCTCTCTGCTTCATCACCTGAGTCATCTGGTCTGCTTATGGCACAGTTTATACGATAGACTCTCTTGACCAGTTCTAAGTCTTCACAAGCTTTGTCACCTAATATCGAATCAAGTCTTTCAGCCACAACAGAAGACATGAGATGATGCACTTTGTCTTTGACTGTCACTTTAAGTCTGCATACACCTAAGCTATCTATTTTCTGTCCATTATAGTCCTTCAGTTGTACTGACTTTTTCTGTATTTTGGGCTTTTCTTTCATATTGTTAATGTCACTCATACTGATTAAGTTTGCTTTTGCCCGTGTCTAGTTTCAAGGTAACTAATGCTCCATTTACCTGCAGTGGGATCATCCATTTGTCCTCTTTTACTGCATTAACTTTATGTTCAGCATTGTCCATTTCTGAGGGCTGCACATTTTCTGTATCCTTTTTGATATTGTCACATGACACCATTCGTACAAAAAATGTCTCACTTAAATCAGTGTCCTCAATTACATTAACTTGTTGCCCTTTCGTTGTTTTTACTTTTGAAAAGCATTGTTTGGCAAAGTGATTCTTTCCATTACACTTTGTGCACATTTTCCCAAACACTGGGCATTGTCTTAACTGGTGTTTGTAACCACAGCGTTTACAATTAAAAATTTCATCCTCCGATTGCTTTTCATTTCTGTTCTGCCCACGCTTCTTCCCCTTGTAGGACACAGCACCGACAGCAGCATTTTCACTCATTACAATCGCATCATTATTGATTTCACTGAAAGTCTTCGCGTGCTTTCGAGCTAGCTCGCTGGCTTGGCATATTTTCACCGCATTTTCCAAATTTAGTTCGGTTTCTCTCAACAGACGTTCCCTGACTTTTTTATCATGAATACCAAACACAACCTGGTCACGAATCATGGATGCTTTGAGCTCAGAGAAATTACATGTCTGTGCTTTCAGTTTCAGATCAGTTATAAAGCTATCAAAAGTCTCATTTTGTTGCTGTGTCCGAGAACGGAAGATGTATCTTTCATACGCCTCATTCTTTTTGGGAGAGCAATGTGCATCAAATTTTTTCAGCACATCTTCTAATTTTTCTCTGTTATCCACTGGATTAAATACAAATGTATTAAATACCTCTATCACCTGTGGGCCTGCAACCGTAAGCAGCAATGCTATCTTCCTTGCGTCTGGCTTCGTACCGAATCCGATGGCTGCAATGTAGAGTTCGAATTGTTGTTTAAAAATCCATCAATTGTAGTCGATATTTCCCTCAAGATTCAAATGCTCTGGTGGCTTCAAATTCTCCATGTCGCTTTTCACAATTTTCAGCAGATCTTCACCACCCTGGTACCATGTTATGTTCATTAATAACTAGACATTCTTATTATGAACACAGCTAGCTTCTAGCTAGTCATTTATTCAGTACACGTTCTCTAGGTACAGTATCTGTAGAGATGCAGCATGTGTGCGCCTGTGTGCAGGCTGCCATCTTGACTGTTGCCTTGTGGGTAGCCTAGTGCCTCATGGGTAATGTAGTCTTAATATATATACAGCTGGGTAGTGTAGTCTTATACATACAGCTATATACAGCTCTACGCAGCTCTACGGCTCCATCTAGTGTCCACTATAGAATGACATGTTATTGATCACTACATTGTGCAGTGATCTTTTATGTGGCACCTTGTCAAATGCCTTTTGGAAGTCCAAATACACCACATCCACTGGTTCCCCTTTATCCACCCTGTTTGTTACATCCTCAAAGAATTCAAGCAAATTTGTCAAACATGACTTCCCCTTCATAAAACCATGCTGACTCTGTCCGATTAAATTATGCTTATTCAAATGTCCTGTTACTGCTTCCTTAATAATGGACTCCAACATTTTACCAACCACAGATGTTAGGCTAACTGGTCTATAGTTTCCAGCCTTTTGTCTACCTACCTTTTTAAATAAGGGTGTTACATTAGCAGTTTTCCAATCTGCTGGGACCTTTCCTGAATCCAGGGAGTTTTGGAAAATTACCACCAATGCATCCGCAATCCCTACCGCTACTTCTCTCAAGACCCTAGGATGTAAGCCATCAGGTCCAGGGGATTTATCGACCTTAAGTCCCATTATCTTACCGAGTACCATCTCCTTAGTGATTTTAATTATGTTTAGCTCCTCCCCCCCATAGCCCCCTGTTTGTCCAGTGTTGGGATATTTTTAGTGTCCTCTACTGTAAAGACTGATACAAAATATTTGCTCAGCGTTTCTGCCACCTCCATGTTCCCCACCACTAATTTCCCAGTCTCGTCCTCTAAGGGACCAACATTCACTTTAGCCACCCTTTTTCTTTTTATATAACTGTAGAAACTCTTGCTATCTGTTTTTATATTTTTTGCTAGTTTACTTTCATAATCTATCTTCCCTTTCTTAATTAAACTTTTAGTTATTCTTTGCTGGCTTTTAAATGCTTCCCAATCTTCTATCGTCCCACTAGATTTGGCTACTTTACATGCCCTTGTTTTCAGTCGGATATTATCCTTTATTACTTCACTTAGCCACGGATGGCTGTCTTTCCTTTTACGCCCCTTTTTCCTCAGTGGAATATATTTTTCTTGAAAGTTGTGAAATATCTCCTTGAATGTACACCACTGCTCATGTACCATCTTGCATCTTAATCTATTTTCCCAGTCCACTTTATTCAACTCTGCTCTCACACCTTCATAGTCTCCTTTATCTAAGCTTAGTACGCTGGTTTGAGATCCAACTCTCTCACCCTCCAACTGAATTTGGAATTCAACCAAGTTATGGTCACTCATTCCAAGGGGATCCTTTACTAGGACATTTTTTATTAATCCTGTCTCATTACACAGGACCAGATCTAAGATTGCCTGCCCCCTGTTTGGTTCAGTAACATACTGCTCAAGGAACCCGTCCCTAATGCACTCTATGAACTCTTCCTCAAGGCTGCCCTGCCCAATTTGATTTGTCCAGTCAAGATGAAAGTTAAAATCTCCCATGATTATAGCTGTTCCCTTATTACAAGCCCTAACTATTTCCTGATTTATACTCCGACCAACAGAGTTGCAAATGTTAGGAGGCCTATAGACTACGCCCACTAGTGACTTTTTCCCCTTATTATTCCTTATCTCCACCCAAACTGTTTCACTGTCCTGATCCTTTGACCCAATATCATTTCTCACTATTGCAGTGATTCCATCCTAGCCACCCCACTTCCCTTTCCTTCCTGTCTGTCCTTCCTAATAGTCAAATACCCCTGGATGTTTAGTTCCCAGTCATGTTCACCTTGCAGCCATGTTTCTGCAATGGCCACCAGATCATACCCATGTGTAGTTATTTGTACCGTCAACTCGTCTATTTTGTTATGAATGCTGCATGCATTCAGATAAAGAACTTTTAAATATGTTTTGTGACAATTTATTCCTGCTTTTACCCCCTTTACTACTTTACCTTTATCTTTATATATTCTGTCCCTTCCTGACACGCTCTGGTTTTTAATTCCCCCACTGCTACCTTGCTCTATTGCCTTCTCCGCTGACATGTTTATTTTTCGCTCTCTTGAAACCTCCCCCCCACGCATTTATCCATTATACTGCATCTGCCATGCATCTGCCCAATCGCCCAAACTGACCAAATCGTACTGGAGTTTCTCTGCATCCTCCTCACAGCACACACGCCCACCCAGCTTTGTGTTGTCTGCAAACTTGGAGATATTACATCTAGTTACCTCATCTAGATCATTAATATATATTGTGAGTAGCTGGGGCCCTAGCACTGATCCCTGTGGTACCCCACTAGTCACTGCCTTCCACTCGGAAAAAGACTCGTTTATTCCAACTCTTTGCTTCCTGTCTGCCAACCAGTTTTCTATCCAAGTCAGTACCTTACCCCCAATCCCATGTGCTTTAACTTTGCACACTAGTCTCTTATGCAGGACCTTATCGAAAGCCTTCTGAAAGCCCAAATACACCACATCCACTGGTTCTCCTTTATCTATTCTACCAGTTACATCCTCAAAAAATTCCAGTAGATTAGTCAAGCATGATTTACCTTTTGTAAATCCATGTTGACTTTGTCCGATCCTGTCACTGTTTTCCAAGTGCTCTGCTATTACATCTTTTATAATGGACTCTAGCATTTTCCCCACTTCCGATGTCAGGCTTACCGGTCTATTATTCCCTGTTTTTTCTCTACGACCTTTTTTAAATAGTGGGGTTACATCAGCTACCTTCCAATCCATGGGAACTGTTCCAGAGTCTGGAGAATTTTGGAAGATGACCAGCAATGCATCTACTATTTCTAGGGCCACTTCCTTAAGTACCCTAGGATGTAGATTGTCAGGCCCCGGGGATTTATCGGCCTTCAATCCCATCAATTTCCCTAACACCATTTCCCTACAAATACTGATTTCATTCAGTTCCTCCCTCTCATTAGACCCTATGTTCCCCGACATCTATGGAAGTTTATTTGTGTCCTCCTTTGTGAAGACAGAACCAAAGTATGTATTTAATTGGTCTGCATGTCTTTATTCCCCATTATAAATTCCCCTTGTCATGAATCTTACCATTCATGTAGAAATGACTCATGAGATAACACTGGGTGGCCAGCTGGTGGTGCCGTCCAAGGAAAGTATAAATACTCGGGCGTGGGCCCAGCTTGCTCAGGACGTTTTTGTAACCAGGAACTAGTGATGTAACTAGAGCTCATGGTTGTGAAACAGTTGATTAAAGCGTTGTTTTATACTCAAACCAAATGCTTAGTAGTTTTCTTATGTCACTCCTGATTCTGATTGCAAGGGACCTACGCTTGATTTTACCAATCTTTTTCTCTTCACACATCTATAGAAGCTTTTACAGTCAGTTTTTATGTTCCCTGAAAGCTTACTCTCATACTCTATTTTCCCCCTCTTAATTAATCCCTTTGTCCTCCTTTGCTGAATCCTAAACTGCTCCCAATCCTCAGGTTTGCTGCTTTTTCTGGCCAATTTACATGTCCTCTCCTTGGATCTTATGCTATCCCTAATTTCCCTTGTTAGCCAATGTTGAGTCACCTTTTTTGTTTTATTTTTAAGCCAAACTGGGATGGACAAATTCTGTAGTTCATCCATGCGATCTTTAAATGTTTGCCATTGCCTATCCACCGTCAACCCTTTAAGTAACATTCCCCAATCCATCCTAGCCAACTTGTGCCTCATACCATCGTAGTTTCCTTTATTTAAATTCAGTACCCAAGTCTCTGAATCAACTACTTCACTCTTCATCTTAATGAAGAATTCTATCATATTATGATCGCTCTTCCCAAAGGGGCCTCGCACAACAAGATTGTTAATTAATCCTTTCTCATTACATAATACCCAGTCTAAGATGGCCTGATCTCTAGTTGGTTTTTCGACATATTGGTCCATGAAATCATCCCGTATACACTCTAGGAATTCCACTTAAAGAGTATTGTTACTAATTTGGTTAGCCCAATCTATATGTAGATTGAAGTCACCCATGATAACTGCTGTGCCCTTATTGCACGCATCTCTAATTTCCCGTTTAATGCCATCCCCAACCTCAGCATTACTGTTTGGGGGTCTGTATACAACTCCCACTAATGCTTTCTGCCCCATGGTATTTCTCAGCTCTACCCATACAGATTCCACATCATCAGAGCTAATATCCTTCCTTACTATTGTGTTACTCTCCTCTTTAACCAGCAATGCTACCCCACCGCCTTTTCCTTTTTGCCTGTCCTTCCTGAATATTGAATACCCCTGGATGTTGAATTCCCAGTCTTGGTCACCCTGGAGCCATGTCTCCGTAATCCCAATTACATCATATCCATTTACATCTATTTGCACAGCTAATTCATCCACCTTATTATGAATGCTCCTTGCATTAAGACACAAAGCCATTAGGCTTGTTTTTTAAACACTCTTAGACCTTTTAGAATTATTGTTTACTGTGACCATGTTTGATTTACACCCTAGATTTCTCTGCGTTCCACTTTTGCTTTTCTCCTTCCTGTCTTTTGCTTCTATCCTTGCTTCCCTTTCCTCTGTCTCCCTGCACAGGTTCCCAACCCCCTGCCATTTTAGTTTAAACCCTCCCCAACAGCACTAGCAAACACTGTTAACAGGTAGTTAACAGGCAGATAAGAGGATTATCCCCATTTTACCCACATGCGGGCTTCCTGAAGGCTGCGAACCCCATCAGGGTCACTGAGGCGTGTAGTGGGTCTGCGAGGGTCGGAGGGGTGCAAAAGTGCACTGTGAAGTTAAGTGCTGGGTGCAAGTGTGGAGAGGTGAGTATGTGAGGTAAGTCGAAAGTGTTAGAAATAGTTTACTTATCTTTGTTTCTTCCTGCAGGCTTCAACCGTTGGGGATGTGGAGAGTCTCGCACCTCCGCGGCAGAGATGACAGATGGCTGTTACATTCTCCGATGCAACAGCCATCTGCTTTCTGTTCATCTAATTTCTGCTAAAGAAAGAGGTTTGATGAGTCTTGAATACAAGAACTCATCAAACTACAGAGAATGTCAGTGTTTGACAGCTTCGCAGAGCTGTCAAACGATGACAATTCATCTGTCAAAAATTTGACAGATGAAATGTCATACACTAACGTTCTCTGTAACCGGCTTCCCCTTAATTGGCCTGCTAACCCCGCTGGGTGGGCTTAACAAGGTCAATCAAGGGAAAATAGCGTGGGTTGGCCAGAAGTCGATGGAGGCGGGACTAAAACTCAACAAGTGGGAGTCCTACCTCCAAAAGCTCCCTATTGGCAAAATCCAGCCCACAGAGTACAAAAGCAAGGAAGTTATACTAAATCTTTATAAATCACTGGTTAGGCCTCAGCTAGAATATTGTGTCCAATTCTGGGCACCACACTTTAGGAAGGATGTCAAGGCCTTGGAGAGAGTGCAGAGGAGATTTACTAGAATGGTACCAGGGATCAAGGACTTCAGTTATGTGGAGAGACTAGAGAAGTTGGGATTGTTCTCCTTAAAGCATAGAAGGTTAAAAAGAAATTTAATAGAGGTGTTCAATTTTATCAGGGTTTTTGATAGAGGAAATAAGGAAAATCTTTTACCACCGGCAGATGGTAGCCGGTAACCAGTGGACACAAATTTAAGATAATTGTCAAAAGAAGTACAAAGGGATCTGGGGGTCCTGGTGCACGAAACTCAAAAGGTTAGTATGCAGGTGCAGCAAGTGATTAAGAAGGCCAATGGAATGTTGGCTTTCATTGCTAGGGGGATAGAATATAAAAATAGGGAGGTATTGCTTCAGTTGTACAAGGTATTGGTGAGACTGCACCTGGAATACTGCGTACAGTTTTGGTGTCCATACTTAAGAAAGGACACACTTGCTCTCGAGTCAGTACAAAGAAGGTTCACTCGGTTAATCCCAGGGATGAGGGGATGGACATATGAGGAGAGGTTGAGTAGATTGGGACTCTACTCATTGGAGTTCAGAAGAATGAGAGGCGATCTTATTGAAACATATAAGATTGTGAAGGGGTTGGATCGGGTGGATGCGGGGAGGATGTTCCCGATGATGGGTGAAACTAGAACTAGGGGGCATAGTCTTAGAATAAGGGGCTGCTCTTTCAAAACTGAGATGAGGAGGAACTACTTCACTCAGAGGGTGGTAGGTCCATGGAATATGCTGCCCCAAAAAGCTGTAGAAGCTACATCATTACATAAATTTAAAACAGAAATAGACAGTTTCCTAGAAGTAAAGGGAATTAAGGGTTACGGGGAGCGGGCAGGAATTTGGACATGAGTCTAGGTTCGGATCAGTCATGGCCCTGTGGGTAGCGGAGCGGGCCCAGGGGCCGTGTAGCCTGACCCTGCGCCTATTTCGTGTGTCTAATTCTGTTAGATTCAGGAGATGGTTCTGTGATAGTGGATTGGCGGTTAGGATCAGATCAGCCATGATCTTATTGCATGGCGGAGCAGGCTCGAGGGGCCGATTGGCCTACTCCTGCTCCTATTTCTTATGTTCTTATGTTCTTATGTAGAACCAGAGGCGAGATGAGGAGTTTATTTTTAACGCAGTGAGTTATGACCTGCACTATCTGAAAGGGTGGTGGAAGTAGATTCAATAGTAACTTTCAAAAGGGAATAGGATATATACATGAAACGGAAACATTTGCAGGGCTATGAGGAAAGGGCGGGGGGTTGGGACTAATTGGATGGCTCTTTCAAAGAGCCAGCACAGGTACGATGGGCCAAATGGCCTCCTCCTGTGCTGTAAGATACTATGATTACTGTATATTGAGGTGCAGCTGAAGCAGCTCGATTCTGGCTTAAGTGTCAACATTTCTTGGGTTGCTGTGGATACAATTTTGCAGAAGATTGACAGCCAGACATCTTTTTAAAAACATAGTAAACTTCCTTGTACTACCATAACACTACCCCCTACTGGCTTAAAACCAAATAACTTACTGCAAAGTTGTTACTGAAAAATAACTTCTATTAGTCGACTTCTGGTTTACAAGATCACAAGATAATCACAAATGAGGAAGGTCATTCAACTCATCTTAATTCATCCACCCAGAAGCACCCTACACTCTCACCCATTGTAGTATCCAATTATTTCTCAAATTATTCCAGGAATTCTCTATCTAGGAGTCTGTTCCATGTATTAATCATTCTTTGTGGGAAGAAGAATTTTCTGATACTAGTCCTAAATTGTTCTAGTTTGAACCTGTGTCCTCTTGTGCTACTTTTCATATTTATTTTAAAGTAGTATTGTGTATTTACTCTTTCATACCCTTGGCTATCTTATATGCCTTCATAAGGTTGCCTCTCAGATGCCTCTTTTCCAGGCTGAAGAGCCCAAATTTCTCTAGTTTTTCCTCATGACTTAGATCTCTGACATTGGAGATCGGCCTCATGGCTCTTCTCTGCACACCTCCAGTGCTTGAATATTTTCCTTGTCCGGCAGCATCCCATTCCGTACGTTCCCCCACCTGACATAACTCCTCTAACAATTACTTGTTGTTTTCCATCTTTAAAGCAGTTTCTTATCTATTGCCAAGGTTTACCCTGAATCTCCACAGCTTTGAGTTTGACTAATAGCCTTTCCTGTGGGACTTTGTGAAATGTCTTTTGGAAATCTAGATTATGTCGGAGAGGTTTCCACAGTCCCCTTGGGACGCTACTTCCTCAAAAAAGGTCGAGGAGGTTGGTCAGCCACAATCTTCTCCTTCTGAGCCTGTGCTGGTTATTTTTTACTAGGCCATTATTATACAGGTACTCCTGATAATCAATTCCATTATCTTGCACAGAATGGAAGTGAGACGAACGGGTTTATAATTGCCTGTGTCTGTTTTATCCCCCCTTTTGAATATATGGACCTCCCGCGTCCAGGGACTCCCTCATAATAGTTACCAGAGCCTCAGCAAGCTCCTCCCTAGGCTCTTTCAGCACTTAGCGATGAATACCATCTATCTGGTGATTTGATTGTTTTAAGCCCTTTTAGGACTGCCATGGTGGTCCCCATTTGTACTGGCCTCTAAAGTTATGCTCAATCACTGTGAGGCTGAAGATGTGGGAACTCCCAGAGTATGAAGTCACTGTCCCAGCCCAGTCCCTTCTGACACGGGGTTCTTTGTAAGGGGTGGATAGAAGTTCCGCCCTTACACGGTTCTGCAGATACTGGCAGCGCAGACCAGGACCTGGTGTATCTGGGTTCTGGGCTGATTTGCGGTCCTTTTACTATACTCTTGCCAGAGTTGTAGTGGGAGTGAGCCAGGTGGCTATAGAATGGAGTACGGTAGTATAGTGGTTATGTTACTGGACTAATAATCCAGAGGCCTGGATTAACAATCTGGAGTAGATGTGAGTTCAAATCCCACCACAGGGAATTTAAATTTAGTTAATATAATATTTTAGGAATAAAAAGCTAGTGTCAGTAAGGGTGACCATGAAAATACTGGATTGTCGTAAAAACCTATCTGGTTCACTAATGTCCTTTAGGGAAAGAAATCTGCCGTCCTTACTGTAGTGTATGTGCTTTAAGTCAGAACTACTTTTTACAGCTCCTGTATACTGTAGTACCGGCAGTAACCACACCGGTATATAAGCTGTGCGCATGCCTCTGTACCCCAGTCTAGAGATTGCCCTCCTCCAGTAAAGACCTGTTATTTGTTTATGTACAGCATCCGTGTAATTATTTATCCACTGAACCACGGATCTAACACTTACCTGGTCTGGCCTACGTGAATCCAGACCCACAGCAGTGTGGTTGACTTTTAACTGCCCTCTGAAATGGCCTAGCAAGCCACGCAGTTGTACCAAACTGCAGTGGTTCAAGGCGGCTCACCACCACTTTCTCAAGGGCAATTAGGGATGGGCAATAAATCCTGGCCTTGCCAGTGATGCCCACATCCTGCGAATGAAAAAAAAATCTGCCTCTGAGTGTCATCAGGCTATTTGACTATATTGGGCATCATAGACAAGTCTGGTCATGTCCAGTAAAGGATTACTAGATAGGGATTAGGAGTAGCAACTCTGTTTGACTTTCCCCTTCCTAACCCAAAGTGCTGACGTAAATTATAGTATTTCCACTGACAGCCTGGCTGAGATCAGCCAACTCAGCACAAATTTTGGATTGAATCTGGGAATCTTCATGAGCAGTAAGGCTCATCTACTCAGTATCGTAGCCAACTGAGCCATTTGGGAGCTATGATCCATAAATGTATGCAACATAAGTGCCTATCATCACTACATTTCTAAGTGGACCTTCAAAGTTGACTAAATTCAGTTATAGATCCGAATGATAGTTCAATTGCAGTGGGCCATTAAGGGGAAATTAATGCACCAGAGGTTGTTGCCTAAAGTATATTATGTATTGGTGTATAACCATGTAAACTAAGCTGTATAGTCTCCTATGACAGAAGTACTGATACACACTATTTTCAGCATCAGATATTTCATTTTAATTTTCTATCCCAATTGATTTGACCCAAATAACATATGATTCTGATCGTCAAGCTGACCCACTTCTATGCATTGAATGTTCTATTAATTTTCTTCATACTGTACACTAACCTTGATGCATTTACTTTTTCAGCAGTAAGATCCTCTGCAATAAATATTTATATTGCTCTTCAATTTGAACACAAGGAAAGTTTGAGTGGCCTTGTGCAAAAATGAACAAATTTGTTGCTACTTACATAATTGAAGAAAAATTTTGCAAGGAATAATTGTAATTTTTTTGTAATTTAAGAGCTTACACTCCTACATGTGCTGCCTTTATTAAAAAAGATAAGCATAGAGGTTAGCTTGCATGTCACACTGGGGGAGCAGAACTGAAGCACTGGGGGTGAAATTCGATAGCGCTAAGAGAATGGGCGCGGGCACCATGATGCGAGATATGTCCGCGCCTGTTCAGAAAGCGCAAGCTGCACGGCAATTTGTCGCTGCCTGCTAATTAACATGATAGGAGCGCACAGCCTAGCGCGGGACGTGCCGCTGACTGGCAGTGCCCTTAGCAGGGGGCCGAAGTTCGTGTCGCTGGAGCAAGGCTAGCTTTACTTAAAGCTAGCCTGCCTCTCTTAATGCTGAACTGCCTTCTGCACATAAAAATTGCTAAAAGTGCTTCAGCACTAACACAAATGGCTCAACAGGCCAGGGAAAGGGCACCCAGGGTCTCGGACACAGCACTCCAGCTTTGTGCAGGAGGTCAACACTGGAAAAGCGATCCTCTACCCACAGGGGGCCAGGAGGCCCTCCAGAAAGAAGGACCAGATCGCCGAGGCGGTCACTGCCACTGATCCTAATTTTCCCTATCAGTGGTAAGCCTGAGTTAAAGGAAAGTTAATTCCTCTATGTTACAGACTGAAAATAATATCTATTCTTTCCTTGAGGTGAGGGTTGCCACCCTGCGTTGGTTTTAGCACGGATCCGTCTTCAGCCTCAGCCGCATCTGAATCCAGATGCTCCTGCTGTGAATGATGTCCATGCACATGCACACTGACTCATCCCATGATCCATGCACCTTTTTTTTGGACATCAATCTCCATAACTTGGTACTGGATCTGAGCCTGAGGCAAGTGACTGCTCCGCAATTTGCTGACAGATTTCAGGTTGGTGGCACATTGCACTCCCAAAATGACAACCAGAGGGATCTTGGTGTGTCCCCTAAGTGCAGTTTGTGAAGACAGCAGTGGGAGGTTAGACTTTGGAGCCATAGTTAAGTATAATGGTAACTTGACAGTGATTTAGGTTTAATTCCTCAAACGTTGTCAGGTTGATTCCATACTTTTTACAACTGTGCTAATCTGTAAGTGATGCTTGCTCTGTCATTAAAATACTGTGCTTCTGCACAGTGGAGTAGGTAAAGGTATTTACATTTACTGTGGATTGGTTGGTGCTACCTGGGCTACCAACGCAATTCTATGTTACTTTGTTACTGCAAATGCATTTTCTTTGAAGCATATTATGTGCCCTAGGTTCGGTTATGTTTACTTAGTGGTTGCACTAAGCACCAAATCCTTTCTTTTTCCCTTCAGAAAAAAGTGCTGCAGAATAGGACTTTTGTGAAAGACAGATTCAGGAATGCAGCATGCCACATTTTATTGTTTTTCATTTCCACACTTATCAGGCTATCATATAAAATGTGAACAGGCAAATGGTCTTGCACTTAACTTATCTTGAGCAGCTATTTCTCCTTGGCAATAAACATTGGCAATGATACATTAGCAGAGGTGACACAAGAGTGCTGTGAAAGCAGATGTAAATCACAGTTTAAATATTAAAATAGTAGCACTAATCAATGTACGGCTTTGCCATATACAGTGGGAAATTAATGCTTGACTGCAACTGTGATGGCTTAGATTGTAATGTTTGGAAATACTAAAGTTTGCAAAGAATTAAGATGAGGTGCAAAGGACAATTATTTATATAACGGCCTGTTAAATGTGGTCAATGGCCTAACCAGGGAGACACCAACTGGCTTCCTAAGATAACAATATAATTACGGACGAGGAGAACATTTGACCCATCTGAGCGCATCCATCCAGAATAACTCTAAGGTCCCCTTGTTGCCGCATCCAATTGGTTCTTAAATGATTCCAGGGTTTCCACCTCCAATATGCTATCCCATTATCTTAGGACCAATCAACTTCAAGGCTGAGGTGGTTTTAGAGCTGATAACCACCTCAGCCTACCATTCCCGCACTGTAGGAATTTGGAGGCAGTGGAGGGGAAGGCCATGTCATTGGAGGACTGGTCTGACAGATTTTGATTGCGAGCCTACAGAACTGCAATCTAGTGAAAACTGGTACATACTCCCTTTACATTAACAATGCCACTATCCATGATCAGCCTGGTTTTGGTGGCAGCGCTGTACAGGAATCTCTCCCCAACCGCGGGGAATACGTCCCTGAAAACCCCCGTGGTTAGTAAAACCGCGGTTGGCAAATACAGTATAAATGTTCAAATAACACAATAAAAAAGAATATAAAAGCAATAAAATCATGTTATTTACCTTAATCCTAAATTTAAAACCGAGTATACGCAAAATTCACTGCCGCGGTTGGCAAAAGATGTCGCAGAGAGGAAACCGTGTATACTTGAAATCCGCGTATGGCAAAACCGCCGTTGGGGCGGGATTCCTGTATTGTAAATGAGGTGGCAATTCCACTGCATAAGCAGGTGAGTTCCATTTAAAAGGTGGTGATTGGCTCCTCCTTTGATGGTATCAGTGCCAGTGATGGAAAATGTAAGCTGAGCACAAGTTGGCCGAGCCCACGGAGGCCATGGGGTTTTCACATTACAATCTTGTATGGATTCTCTTCATGTTGGTGTCATAAATGATGTTCACATTGCATCCACAGTTACTTTTATGTTACTGCCGGTACTGTGGAATGAGCCCCATTAAAAATGTCTACTTGAAGGGTTTGTATAATATAAAGGGGACAATAAAGTTTCTATAATGGTTTCAGATGGAGAGTGTGTATTCATTAAAAGTTAAGCAATAAAAGCAGTACATTCAATAATAACTAAGAATGAATGTAGTGTGTGAATTTGAAAGCATTTATTTGATTAAATTGCTTTTCTTAACTATATACAGATTAAAGTCTATTGAAATAGGCCTGTTATTGTGTATTGTTGAGATCCTGTTCAGCATGGTAGGTCTAAATGGTCAGCTTTATGGCATATGGCCTGCCATCAGGATTAGGTTAGGGGAGGGGAAGAGGTTTAAAAAAATCTTGGAAACCTCTGTGTGTTTTAATAAATTAACCTCTGAATTTAATGTTACTGGTTGAATATCTGCAACTTCTATGTTAAATTACTTAGCTGCTGGTTATGAGGTGTTCATGCACTTCACTATCACCAATGTCATTTAAACATATTTAGCAAGGTGCATTATTTTTTCATTGATATAATTTATTAAAATAACCAGTTTTTCTCTCTGCTAACCTGTGAAAGTTGTATTTATTCTTTTTAATTCAACATTGCAAATAGTATGCTCAGTATATCATAAAATGCTCTATATATCAGTGTTCAGTATATTTCAATATGCTCAGTATATTGCTGTATATTTGGAGTGCCCGGCGGTGCCGAGGCTTTTTCGAGGGCATGTTGTTGTTGGAAGAGAGAGAGGGCGACTGGGGGGGAAGAGAGAGAGCGACTGGGGGGTAGAGAGAGAGCAACTGGGGGGTAGAGAGAGAGGGCGGGGGGGAAGGGAGGGCGGGTGGGAAGGGAGGGCAGCGGGGGGGGAAGGGAGGGGGGAAGGAAGGGCGGGGAGGAAGGGGGGGTGGGGGGGAAGGGAGGGGGGCTAAGGGAGGGGGGAAGGGGAGGGGGGAGGGGAGGAGGGGGGGAGAGGAGGGAGGGGGGAGGGGAGGGGAGGGGAAGGGGGAGGGGAGGGGAGGGGAAGGGGGAGGGGAGGGGAGGGGAAGGGGGAGAGCCCCCGAGCCCCCTGATTCCCGTCCCCCCAAACTCCCGAGCCCCCTGGTTGGCCCCCCCGAGGCTCGCCCCCCCCCAAGGCTCGCACCCCCGAGGCTCGCCCCCCCCCCGAGGCTCGCCCCCCCCCCCCCACCAACCAAGCACCGAACTCCGGAGGCGCGATCTTCCGAGCACCGGCCTCCCGAGCTGACTTCAAGACTGCGGCTGTGCGAGACGGCCGGCGGGCCCGGTTGCCAGGGTAATCCTTGACGCTCACCAAGCCCCGCCCCCCGGCCGAGCCAGAGAGAGAGAGACGCCGCGTCTCAGCTGCTCCTGCTGCGCACGCACCCTTTAGTAAGGTAGCGGCGCTGGGCTGAGGCCCGCCCCTCCAGCCTTCGAGTGGGGCCGGGAGGTGCCTAGCTCGGGCGTGGGTGCGGAGGAGAGGCCGAGGCTTCGAGGCCTACCTGGAAAAACGGGGAAAGGTAGGAAAATTAATGAGATTAGATAAGTTAATGACTTTCTAAATCATTTTTTTAAAAAACAATATGTGTTTTAAAAGCAACGTTTTTTTTAAAGACGCAGAAAGCGGGAAAAAGAAAGGAAAAGTTTGGAATCAAGATGGTGGCGACTCACCTCGGTTCAGAACGCCCACACACGCACCGATTGGCCCGGCGGCACACGCCAGCAACCCGGCGTACGATTGGTCGAGCTCGAGGTCACTCTGTCGCTAATGAGCGGATAATGAGATGCTAATGAGTGGAATGTTAAGGTTTTTCGGATACCGCGGGCGTGATTTTAGCCCAGCCGAAACGTAAATACGCTTAAAACCGTTTTGGAAAGGTAAGCTTTCTTTCGACGTAACGCACGCGTAGGTACGCCCTGTAACTTTCCAGCGCATAGCCGCCCAGATGCACACCTGCAGACAGACAGACAGACAGACAGACAGAAGGACAGAAGGACAGAAGGACAGACAGAAGGACCGATTTATATATATAGATATATTGCAGTGCATTCAGTATATTGCAGCTTGCTCCATGTATCCACAGAAAGAGTTTTTCAATGTGTTAAAATATCTAAAGGTTCTGATGTTATTTGGTATATTACTTTTCAGAATGTAATTAATCATTCCCTAAATGTTGATATGTGTTCAAAGCTTATGAAATACTGTGAATGTTTGTAAGGAGCTGTCATGCTACACTTTGACCCTTGAACTAGGTCTCATTGAGTCTGTTACAGTCTTGGAGCCAGAGCGTTTGGACAGTTTACAGCAGCAAATGGATATTGAGATTTAAACTGACCTACATCTCTTTTGGCATTATAAACAAGATATGGGACTAATAATTTACAGTTATTAGGAATTGAATGTTTCTATTGCTGGATAAAATGGAATGAGTGTCAAAATATTCCAAGTCTCTGTATGTTGGTCTTCACATCCTGATGGAACATTCTCCTCCCCCTACACTTAATTATAAATGTATCATTTAGCCTGTGGGGAAAACTGACTGGTTGGAGAAAAGGTCAAGCACCCTTGGGTAGCCCTCTACTTAAACATGTTTATTTCTGTGCAGTTGGATGGACAGTGATAAAAACCCTACGGTCGGCAGATGCTAGCCAGGAGCTATCCACCCCTTTTCATGCTATTTTCTGGTGCAATGGTAAATGGTTCATTTAAATATTTTAATGCATTACTGGCATCATTCACGATATGGGACGACCAATCTAGTGATAAAGCCTGGGCACTAAGCATTTTAAGAAATAAAGAAAGCGTCAATCACCCCCCCACCCCTAATTATGGCTTCGCTACTAACGAAACTTCAGGGACTTGAAGTTCTAAGCTTTTTGATGCGAAAGTGGTGTCATTCTGGCACAGGGAGTCGGAATTAAGGACATATGTCTGATGCACTGGAGATACACCTGTTGTGTATGTACCTTTAAGAGAATAACTGGTCTCAGGCTGCAGTACCGGCAGTGACCACCCCTGTATAAAAGGCGCTAGAGAGCCTCTGTTTGTTAGTTTCGCTATTGACTTCCACCAGTAAAGACTTGTTTGTTTTCACTCCTGCTGGTCCGTGTCTCAATCATTCACGGACTTAACACTGGCAACGAGTAAGAAACGAACTTACCTGCAACTCGGCAGCACCTCAGACGACGTTGTTGAAGGTCGGAGCCAGAAGAAAGAAAAAAAAAAGAGTCCAAAGAAACTCGGGAAACGGGCATCGACCGTCAATCATCGGTTTGAAAACTTGCAGTAGAGACTGTCCAGAGCCAGGCTGGGTTCCTCGGTCTGTGGTTTCCCAGCTAGTCGGGCTGGTGGCAGGTAGTGCTCTGATCCTTCCTGGGCTGCGGCGGGCTGAAGCTCGATCGGGTGGCTTTTCAACGGGGCCGGGCAGCGAGTCGGGAGGCAAAGAGAGAGAGAGAGGGTGGAGCACACAGGGCACGGCCGGTGCTTCGAAGCCGGGCAGCGTTCGGACCTAAGAAGAGGGAGGGAAGTGTGCCAGGGGGTCCGCTCCACGACGGGAAAATAATAAAAGAAAAAGAGTCAATATTTAACGCGCAAGAAACCGTGGAAAGCAGCGCTAACAACAGCGGGGAAGAAGGCAAAGCGCGGGAGGCGCCATTTTGTTAAATCGGGGAAGAAGGCAAAGCGCGGGAGGCGCCATTTTAGATTTGCAAGATGCCGAAGACTGGCTGTATCACTGCTTTTGATAATACAATAGCGGACTGGACCACGAATGTGGAAAGAGTCGAGGTATATTTCGAGGCAAACGAAATAGCGGAGGGGAAAAAGGCATCGATATTGCTAAACTTAATGGGCGCTAGAACGTACGGCCTATTGCGGGACCTGATTACTCCAGCCAAACCGAAGGCGAAGAGTTTTAACGAAATTGTTGCTGTCCTACAGGAACACTTAAACGCTGCACCGCTGTTGATAGCAGAAAGATTTAAATTCCACAGGAGAACTCAGCACAAAGATGAGAGCAATGCTGAGTATCTTACGGAACTACGCAAGCTATCAAAGCACTGCCAGTTCGGAGCAGGACTGGCAGATACCCTACGGGACAAATTTGTCTGTGGACTCCTGAGTGAAGGAACACAGAAGAAGTTACTCTCAGAAAAAGGGCTGACGCTAGATAAGGCTTTCAGCGTGGCAGTATCGTATGAAGCAGCAGCCAGGGGAGCTGCAGAAATTCAACAAAAACCACAGGAATACGGCACCCACGACATGACATGGGGATTTGCAAAATGTTATCGCTGCGGCAGAACTAACCATGACCAGAAGGATTGCTGGTCCAAAGACAAAATATGCAGACAATGCGGGAAGATTGGACACATTGCACGAGTTTGCAGGTCTGGGAAGAAGACCAGCGACAACAAAAAGGCTACTAAGGAACCGTACAAGAAAGTACAAAAGATGACGGACAGTAGTTCCGAAGACCAGATGAGCGATAGTGAATCCGAGAACAGGAGACTAAGCTGTCTCAAACTTCACAATGTAATCGCAAAAGAGGATTACCGAACCATTTGGGTCACCCTCACGATAGCAGGGTCCCAAGTTAAAATGGAATTGGATACAGGATCAGCGCTAACTGTCATGAATCGACGAGACTACGAGCGGCTATTTTCACACATACCCTTGAGAGAGACATCCATCGTCTTGACGACATATACGGGGCAAAAAGTATACCCCAGAGGAAAAATAAGGGTGCCTGTCGAATACAATGGCAAGAAAATACGGAAATTGTATCTCTACATACTGCCAAATGGTGGACCACCGTTATTGGGACGGGAATGGATCAGGAAGATAAACTTAGATTGGCATTCCATTCATGCAATGACGGTGGACGGTAAAAAAGATGAAGACGTCACTCCTGGACGATTGTCAACAATCTTAGCTAACGCCAAAGAGGTATTTCAACAAGAACTGGGCACGCTTAAAGGCGTAACCGCCTTGATAAAAATAGAAGAGAATGCAGTTCCCAAGTTTTTCAAAGCAAGACCGGTACCATATGCAATTCGCCCAGCCATCGAGGCAGAGCTGGAGAATCTGGAGAAGGCGGGCGTGTTGTCTAAGGTCGACTGGAGCGAGTGGGCAACACCCATCATTCCTGTCATGAAGAAAACGTTAAGCAATAAGTCCGGAGAGCCAAGGAAGATTTGCATCTGTGGGGATTTCAAGGTGACGGTGAACCCTGTCCTTCACACAGTACAATATCCTCTTCCAAGGATAGAAGACATCTTCGCCTCACTGTCTGGAGGGAAGCATTTTACAAAAATTGACCCAGCACAAGCATATTTGCAGATGGAGGTTGAAGAGTCCTCTAGGAAGTATCTCACGATAAACACTCACAAAGGTCTTTACCAGTATCATCGATTGGTATTTGGAGTAGCATCGGCTCCGGCGATATGGCAAAGAGCGATGGAACAAGTCCTGCAAGGGATTCCGGGGACTCAGTGTTACTTGGACGACATCCTTGTAACAGGTGAAGATGACAGTGAACACCTTAACAACCTAGAACAGGTGCTCACTAGACTACGGGAACATGGGCTGCGAGCCAACCGCCCCAAGTGCGAATTTTTTAAGAAACAGATATTGTATTGTGGCCACGTGATTGATGAAGAGGGGTTACATAAGTCCCCTGACAAAATTGAAGCGGTTGTTAAGGCCCCAGCGCCTGAAAATGTGTCACAACTGAGGTCATTCCTCTGATTGGTGAATTACTATCATAAGTTTTTGCCGAATTTGTCGACAATTTTGCACCCACTGAATGCCCTGCTACGAACGGGGGTAGCATGGAAATGGAGCGATGATTGTAAGCGTGCTTTTCAGAAGAGTAAGGACTTAATCACTTCAAGGGAAGTATTGGCTCACTACAACCCAGCACTGCCGATCAGACTGCCGTGTGATGCGTCTCCCTACGGCATTGGGGCGGTACTGTCACATAAGTTCCTTGATGGGTTAGAGAGGCCGATAGCTTTTGCGTCACGCTCGTTAACTTCTGCCGAGCGTAACTACGCTCAGATTGACAGAGAGGCCCTCAGCCTAGTGTGGGGGGTGAAGGAGTTCAATCACTACCTGCACGGTCAAAAATTTACTCTACTAACCGATCATCAACCTCTTGTCTCCATTTTCAACCCTCAGAAGGGCATGCCGATAATGACGGCACAACGGCTGCAGAGATGGTCCCTTTTCCTAGGGGCACACCAATATGACATCGAGTACAAAGGAACTAAACAGCATGGAAATGCTGATGGATTGTCACGCCTACCGTTGTTGACGGTGGAAGAAGAAGACCTTGCAGTGGATCCAATGGAGTTATTCCACTCGACCATAGTCGAATGTCTCCCTGAGACGAATGCAAACATAGAAAAGGAAACATGGAATGACCCGACACTATCACGGGTCTATGATTTAACGGTGAAGGGATGGCCAGCACATGGCGAACCACTGCTGCCAGCATTGTCGCCGAGAAGAGAACAGCTGTCAGTGTGCAGAGGGACCTTGATGTGTGGATCCAGAGTAGTAATTCCACCTAAGTTGACGGATAGAGTACTCAATGAGCTTCATGAGGGTCATCTGGGTGGGGTAAAAATGAAGAACTTAGCCAGAGCGTTTGTGTGGTGGCCGGGAATCGATAGAGAAATCGAAGAGATGACCAAGAGCTGTGCAGGATGCCAGAAGGTCCAAAACGCCCCACCACAAGCTCCTCTGCATCCATGGGAGTGGCCCTCATCTCCATGGCAACGGGTGCACATTGATTTTGCTGGTCCCTTCATGGACTCGATGTTTTTAATTGCGGTGGATGCACATTCAAAGTGGCCAGAGGTAATAAAAATGTCCTCAACCACCACGGAAAAAACGATCACAGTTTTGCGAACCATATTCGCCAGGAATGGGCTGCCTGAACAGATTTGCTCGGACAATGGACCACAGTTTGTGTCTGAAGAGTTCCGGAGGTTCTTAAAGAACAATGGCGTTAAGCATTACACATCTGCCCCATATCATCCAGCCACTAATGGATTGGCCGAGAGGTTTGTCCAAACATTCAAGAAGGCTATCAAGGCAATGTGTAATGAAGATATACCCCTACAACACAAGGTGGACAACTTCTTGTTTGCCTACCGGAATGCGACACATGCGGTTACCAACCAACCTCCAGCCATGATGTTCTTCAATCGAAGACTACGATGCCGCTTGGATTTGGTTAAGCCAAACGTCCGAAGAGATGTGGAGAACAGGCAGTTTCAGAATATGAATGGAAGGCCGACCAGGAGTTTTAAGATAGGTCAACCAGTTTTGGCCCGGGACTACCGCACTGAGAAATGGCAGCCAGGAACGATTTGTACACGACAAGGACCTCTCATGTATACCGTGGACGTTGGGGAGAGCATTGTAAGATGCCATGCTGACCAGATTCTAGAGTCACTGGAATACGTCAACTCCACACCATGATCTGATACACCTGGTAATGAACTTGACGTTCCAATTGCAGCTACCGCAGAACCGGTAATATTGGAAGCAGATGAACCAAACAAAGACATTGATCCTGACGCAACATTGCCAGAAGAACCTGATACCCCAAAGAGGCGTTATCCAGACAGAATCAGGAAGCCTCCTCAAAGACTGAACTTATAATTGCTTAAACTTAACCAATGTATCTAGCAACAGTAATTGTGATTGTAATTCGTTATCATTTAGTTGTTAAATGAATGTTATGTACTGTTTATCTAAAAGGGGAGGAATTGTTGTGTATGTACCTTTAAGAGAATAACTGGTCTCAGACTGCAGTACCGGCAGTGACCACCCCTGTATAAAAGGCGCTAGAGAGCCTCTGTTTGTTAGTTTCGCTATTGACTTCCACCAGTAAAGACTTGTTTGTTTTCACTCCTGCTGGTCCGTGTCTCAATCATTCACGGACTTAACAACACCCATTCTAAAATACACACTAAATTCCAGTAGAAGTAGCTGCTGGCAGAAGGTGTGCCCGTCTCCATAGTGATGCATGTGTGTAAATGTGAGGAGAATGAGGGCCAAAGCTGATGTTTCAGAAATTCCACCATTTACACCAGAATTGCAGCTGACTTAAGTTAAGTTTGTAGAAAAAAGGGGTAATTTGCCTGTATGCCCAGTCAGGCCAGGAAGTGGTTGAATTCACAGGCTCTGAATGGCCACAAACTTTGTCCTGAAGCATCAGCTTTAACTGAAGCAATTAGAAATATCTTTGCTCAGCTCTGTAACTAAGAAAGGATTCTGCAAAAGCAAAATACTGCGGATGCTGGAAATTTGAAATGGAAACAGAAAATGCTGGAAACGCTCAGCAGGTCAGGTAGCATCTGTGGGGAGAGAAACAGAGTTAATGTTTCAGGTCGATGACCCTTCGTCAGAACTGGAAAAGGTTAGAGATGTAACAGAGTTTAAGCAGGTACAGAGGCAGGCAAAGTGGAGAGGGGAGGCAAGAACTAAAGAGAATGATAGGGTGGAAGGCAGGAGAGATTAAATGACAAAAGGGATGATGGTGCAAGGCAAAAGGAGATGGTAATGGGACAAGAAAAGAAACAAAAGATGAGTCTAGAAGAGGTGTAAATGGGAATGGCAGAATCATCAACAGCTGCCATGTGAAAAAATAAGGGCAGTGGCTATGATCTGAAATAGTTGAACTCAATGTTTGGTACAGAAGTCTGTAAAGTGCCTAATCGAAAGATAAGGTGCTGTACCTCAAACTTACGTTGAGCTTCGTTGGAACAGTGTAAGAGGCCGAGGACAGAGTGGTAGTGGAGCAGAGAATTAAAGTGACAGGTGACCGGAAGCTCAGGGTCATGCTTACGGACTGAACGGAGGTCACCCAATCTGCATTTGGTCTCCCCAGTGTAGAGGAGACCACATCGTTAGCAGTGAATACAGTATACTAAATTGCAAGAAGTACAAGTAAATCGCTCTTTCACCTGGAAGGAGTGTTTGGGACCCTGGACAGTGGGAAGGGAGGAGGTAAAAGGGCAGGTGTTGCATCTCCTGCTCTTGAATGGGAAGGTGCCATGGGAAGGGAAGGGGAGGGGGTGATTGAGGAGTGGACCAGGGTGTTGCGGAGGAAACGGTCCCTTCGGAATGCTGAATGGAGAGGGGAAGATGTGTTTGGTGGTGGAATCACGCTGGAGATGGAGGAAATGGCGCAGGATGATCTGTTGAATGTGAAGGCTTGAGGGGTTGAAAGGTGAGGACAAGGGGAACCCTATCGTGGTTCTGGGAGGGATGGAAAGGGGTGAGAGCAGAAGTATGGGAAATGGAACGGACACTGTCGAGGGTCTTGTCAACCACGGTAGACGGGAATCCTTGGGATTCTGCATATTGCTTTCCAGCAGTTTCAGACAGGGAAATCTTTTTTTTCCCACCGTTCTGTCATGGCACCCTCAAGGTTCTCTGTCACCTTTCCCATACACTCCATATAATGGAGACACTACAGAAGCAGGAGGAAGAGGAAATGACAGGCTACACCAAAGGAGAAAAACAACTAGGAGGTACCCTTCCTCCAGACTCTCCAGACCAGGCTGCTCCCTTGGTGATGTTTCAGTAGAGGTCTGCTTAAGGAGGCATAGAATGAACTCTCCCTCTCCCATTGGACACTGACCTTTAAACATTCTCTGAAAACACAAAGAACAAAGAAAAGACTAACTTCAGATCACAATATATTACGTGCTCCTGTATATTTACAGCATGTACTTCTTTTTACCACTGTGCCTATCCAGGCTGCCTCTCTGTGTTGTCTTTAAACCTATCCTAGTGCTGTGCTGAGGTGATACCCGAGAGTCAGTGATGACGGTGGTGCTCTGCTACGCTGTAATCGCATGAGCCTCTTGGATGGAATAGCCTCTCGGGGCTTCTGAGCCGGCCGTGTCAACACTGCCGGTGAATGGGCAGCCTGGTCCTACATCCTGACACCTACATGAGCAAGCATCTGAGGGGGCTGGCTAGAGAGGCCACATGAGCTGCCATGAGAAGAGAAGACAACCTCACGAGGGTGGACTCTAACCATGCCACTTGTGTGGGGTGCTGGATCTGCGTGCCTGTTGATCAGAGAGGGCAGGCCTGACGATAGCTGCACACCTCTGTCTCTTTACATTAGCCGATCCCACATTTTACATCAGGATCAGTGCCACAATCTGAAGGTGGGTGGAAACCCCAGCTGTATACAAAAATACTGTTTAAAAAAAAAAAAAATTCTGTAGTAAAGTTGAGCAAGACTCAAATTGCTGTCATACTGCCCCTTCCAGACCAGAAAATTGGAAATTGGTTGTGATTACCACCATGCACCCTCAAATTTCATAAAATACCCACAGGAGTAATGTATCATTACTATCTCTGAGCATATATTTGAAGTAGCCTACTGGTATCACTGTCTGTAAATAGGGTAGTAATCAAACCAGTCACCTGAACATTCTCCCTTAAGAGGTGTGGTGATTAGAGAGCTTATCTTCTCGTGTCCAGGAAAGTTATTTTCTTTTTTAAGACTTCTTCCAGTGTGTTATTTTTGATGGCAATGATACATATAGTGTAGTTACCATAACGTCTGAAACTAGAAGGCTGAGGACCCTTTCTTACTTTGGTGGCATTTAAGGAATTTTCAGTTTACTGCCTGTTCAAAGAAATCTGGAGAAGTATCCGTTGAGGTCCCTGAATTTCTGAACTGGGACCCTAGCAGGTACCATCTGCATAGGTACAGGAGGCAGGTGAGTATATTCATCTTTATTGGGTTTTCCTTTTCCAAAAGTGACATGGGTCCATTTGTCCAGTTCTGTCACCATTAATTTCCACGAGGTTCTCCTGATCATGTGGCATAACTTTGCCAGAAGGTTTGTGGAAACCCTGGAGAAATAGCATAAACACTTCTCTGGGTTTTATGACATTTCTCTGGATTTCCGCAAATATCCTGCCAAACTTACGCCGGATGATTGGGAGAACCCAACGGATATTATACCCCTATGTATAAGCTAGATGAGGGGTGAGGGCAGTTTTTTCTTTAGGATTGTGAATTTTGGTGTTACTAATAGATCCAGGTATCTGAAGCCAGCAATGGCACAACACAAAGCAATAGGATCGTCATACATGCATGAGGATGTCCTAGGCAAAGGACATGGCCTCCATTTTGGCATAGTTGAGCTCCTATTGAATATGATGGGGTTCCCACTCCATCCAACTGCAAGACTTTTCTGAATTCAGGTAGAGAACTATAGCAGAGGTGTTGGCGTATTGGCCAAGGGCCAGTTCTCCAGATCTTGGCTGGTCTCCTGTAATTAGTGTTGAATAGAGATATGGACCTGCTGTGGGGCCGTTGGCCTTTTATTCATGTGATTATAGCTGTCTTAAAAGTGTCTGGAAGAAGTGAGAGAGTTATTTCAACAAAATAGATCAGTTCAGGAAGTAGGAGCTATGCAGAGTTGAGCTGGGTAACCCCATGGATCATGCACCTTTCACAGAGATACTGTTTACTGCCAATTGAATGCCACTGGCCAAATTTAGGGAGCCAAACATCTGAGTAATTTCCTCGGAGAGGGGCGGTAGTGTTGGCATTGTGTAATTTCTTGTTGGGTTGCCTGGAATTCTATGTATGGAATGTGATGCAATATTCTTCAATTCCTCTGTCGATCTCAGTGGCATCATGGGTGAGTTTTCCATCTTCTTTCCTAATTGACACAGCAGTTCAGTTCTGCATTTCTGTACATACAAGCCGCTTAGTCAACTTTTCACCTTGCTTGTAGTATTTGGTTATGATGCATCAGAGGGCCATTTTAGGACCCTGAATAAAGAGTTATTTATTCCCCTCTGACATATATCAAAGCCCATTTAGTGTTCTAGGTCCATTGTCTCTTGTGTGGGATTTCTAGAACTTGTCCTTCACTTCAGAGCTCTCAAAGAAAGAAAAAACTTGCATTATTATAGCACCTTTCACGACCTCAGGATGTCCAAAGTGTTACAGCCAATACAGACAATGAAGTACTTTTCAAGTGTAGTCACTGTTGTAATGTAGGAAACGCGGCAACCAATTTGCGCACAGCAATTCCCCACAAACAGCAATGAGATAATGACCAGATAGTTTGTGTTAGTAATGTTGGTCGAGGGCTAAATATTAGCCAGGACACTGGAAGAACTCCCCTGCTCTTCTTCGAATAGTGCCATGGCATCTTTTACGTCTACCTGAGAGGGCAGATAGGGCCTCGGTTTAACGGCTCATCTGAAAATTGGCACCCCCAACAGTGCAGCACTCCCTCAGTACTGCACTTGGGTCCCAACCCAGATTAGGTGCTCAAGTCTCTGGAGGGAGTCTTTGAGTTTGTAGTTCTTTAGTCAGAGGTAAAGTTGGTGATCTGCTTCTGAGGGTTTGCAACATTACCAGTGTTGGGGAGGTAATGAGGACATTCACATTTACACAGCAGGGCAGCTGCATTTTTAAAAAGGATGAGAACTTTTGGATCACTAGAGGGAGGCTAGAAGGTAAATAAGGCTGATTCAGTGGGTTATTGAGACATGATCTGAGATGTTTATATCTCCTATGCCATGGCATTTGATCTTCACTAAATACAATTGCTTCAGGAAGTCGTCCATGTAGAGTACATCTTATGTAGGTTTATGCGGGAGGTGAATCACTTCTCCGTGGGATGGATGTATTGCCATACAGTCGCTAGGCTCGGGTCATTGCACCATTCCCATTTATTCTGCTTGCTTGCCCTGGGCATGCTGTGTTGACTAGAAGCCTGCTGCACTGAGAATGAAAGGCACCGATTATGTTTGCTTCCATGACTACAATCATCTGATGGATGAATAAGATGATTGTTGCTGTAGAGACTAGAGAAGAGCAACAGGATGGATGTTAAGTATTTTTTATTTGTTCTCAGGATGTGGGCGATGCTGGAAAAGCTACATTATTATTGTCCATCCCTAATTGCCCTGAAGGTGTTGATGGGACTTCTCTTTGAATCGCTGCAGTTCTTGTGCTGATGGTACCCCCACAATGGTGTTGGGTCGGGAATTCCAGCGACAATGAAAGAACAGTGGTATATGTCCAAGTCAGGATGATGTGTGACATGGAAGGGTAATGGTGTTCCAATGAGCTTGCTGCTCTGTCCTTACTGATGGTAGATGTTGTGGGGCTGGGTGGCACTTTTAAATTGTAAAGGGCATGAGTTATAAAGAAAGAAAAACCTTTATTTATATTGTGCGATATCGCATACTTCATCAATGTTTCAAAACACTTCATGCAATGGCAGGCGCTCTGTGTTGAATGCAGAGGCCTGAGGGCTACAACATTACTGAGGCACTTGGCACACCCCAGTGGAGGCAGACAGTGCAGTCGGGGCTGGAAGCCTGGACACAGGGTATGGCACCCAGGCACCGTAGAAGAGCAGAATTTGGACCACCAAGCACTCTTTGAGGAAAGTAAATTAAGAAGGCACAGATTCCTGGGTGTGCGTGCCAGCAAACCTGCCAGGAATGTCACTTGTGCCACCTGGAGGGGGGTGGCACTGGCATTAACTACCAAATCTCTTACCCCCAGGGTGGTATAGGAGAACTCTGCCATCCAACCACAAAATTGACTTGCTGGACCCCAGTTTCAGGCAGAATGAATTGAAGCAGGCTCTTGCTATCAAGGCCTTCACTTAAGCACCTGTTCCAAACATGCACAAATATTAATGTCCACATTTGCCCAATAAAATTAATCAATACACTGGTCCCACCCTTGTCACCTGTTTAACATTAACTACCATAGATTCCAATTCATTTCTCCGCTGCTATCTTATTCTGCCCATCCCAAATGAAATTTCAGGACACCGTTGAAATAAAATAAAATGAACCCATTTTACTTCCTGTAATATTGTCAGCTGTGGCTCAGTTGGTAGCACACTCGCCTCTGGGTCAGAAGGTTGTGGGTTCAAGTCCCACTCCAGGGACTTAAGCACATAAAGCTAGGCTGACACTCCAGTGCAGTGCTGAGGGAGTGCTGCGCTGTCAGAGGTGCTGTCTTTCGGATGAGACATTAAACCGAGGCCCCGTCTGTTCTCTCAGGTGGACATAAAAAATCCCATGGCACTATTTTGAAGAAAAGCAGGGGAGTTATCCCCGGTGTCCTAGCCAATATTTATCCCTCAATCAACATCACAGAAACAGATTTTCTAGTCATTATCACATTGCTGTTTGTGGGAGCTTGCTGTGCGCAAATTGACGTTTCCTACATTTCAACAGTGACTCCACTTCAAAAGTACTTCATTAGCTGTAAAGCGTTTGAGACGTCCAGTGGTCGTGAAAGGCGCTATATAAATGTAAATCTTTCTTTTCTTTTATTGTGAGGTGCATATATACTCAGTTTGTCTTACTGTGATAGTTTCCTTTTGTGAAAGTGTCTTCTGCTAACCTAGTTCTCTACCTCAGTGATGCCTCATTGGAAAGAGGAAGTTGCTGGGTATCAGTGTATCTTCGGATGGAGGTGGTCCAGTACCTTATGGTGCTGAGTCACGAGATGGCCTGCAACTGCTGATGCTTTTAATGCTGTGGTGGCTGCCTGGAGCTGCAAGTTATCAGACACATTGCATGCCATTGCACGCTGGGTTGAACAGATGTGCTTTTGCCCTGAGACAGCTCCCTCATCTGCGACAACTCCTACCATTCCCCTGCTGCTCGTCACCTCCTCAGCAAGTTCAGTGATTTGTACGGGAATAAAATGAGGCTGTTGAAGTCCTGATTCCCCAATACATTGAAACAGGACAATAGAGACTTTTGCATATTGGAGCCTAAGGTGCCTGTAAATCCAGTCAGAGCATTCACTAGAGCCACTACAGCTGGACTTAGAACTTCTGTCACGAGCGGCTCCACTGCAGATGGCCCTGAAGGGACCCATTATCTCCATTGAGCTGTGCAATGTGCTTAGACAATCAATCAGCACTGCATGCATCTAGTTGACTGATTCATAGTTATCCTCAGACTTTGCAAGGTGCTTGATGTATTGATTTCTATGTGGGTTCAATGACGACACATTCATGAAAGAGAATGGCCTAGAAATTCACTATGGCCCCGCCAGCTGGCTAGCGCCCAAAAGTTAGCGCTGGGCGGGGAGCCATTTGCGATCGTCAGATATTCAGTTTTTGCGCCCCAATTCAGAACCGGGCGCTATTCCAGGGTGTGCCCGCCTCCGCTTGGGGCGCTGAAACTGAATTTCAGCGCTCTTGGCGCCGCTGCGCCAGCCGCTGCGGAGTGGCAGGCTGCGGTACTGCAGGCCTCCTCCTTCTCTTAAGGGGGAGCTGCCTGCAACGGGGAGATCGCCGCTGGATAGTGCCGGCAAATGAGCCCGGCACCATGGAGAAGTGCCGGGTTCGCGGAAAGCAGCCGGCAATGCCGCGGGGGGTGGGGGGGGGGGGGTGGAGGAGGCCGGGGAAGGAGGTGCGGGCAGGCGGCCGCCAAAAAAACGGCCGGCCGCACCTCCACCTTAAAGCGCCCCACTAAGGCTACAGTACGGCCCCGTTTTCTGGTCGCTGTTTGCGGCCGCTGCGGAGGAGGCGGCCGCAACTAAATATGGGGATCGGGCCGGTTTCGGGGCGGAACCGGGGCACTGCGCACACCGATGACATCATCGGTGCCGGCGCAGCGCTAACGGCTACCGCCGCCAATACCGCTGCGCTGAATATCAGCGCAAACTCCTTTTTGGCGCAGAAGCCCTCTTTAGGCGGTAACTGGCCGCAAAGCTGGCAGCGCCTTAATGAATTTCTAGGCCAATGTCTTTTAATCTAAAGTATGTTCAACTCAGTTAACAGCATTACAGGAGACACCATCTTAGAGATCCATCTAAAATGAAACTAAAACTAAACTCTCTCTCTCACATGCCCTCTGCTGGTAAGGCATAAATAATCAAACAGGCAAATATGCTGGTAAGGCATCATAATCAAACAGGCAAATACCATCACTATTTGCTGATATCATTACATCTCCCTTTCTTAAAACAAAAGTATTTTACTTTTATCTAACAACATGTTTTCTTTGTATTACTCTGCATTTTAACTGTAACACTTAATGAACTTACATTATCATTATCATTATCAAGGTTTTTTAACCTTGTTTTGTGTGTTCACATGAAATATGTAAATACACTAGAACTTGAAGAAAGAATAAGATAACATTACTTCCTTCTATAACAAGAGTCCTTAAACTTGCTCAATGAGTCTCTCAGGAGGCTTCACTTGTCTTGAGGATTTTCTGATTGATTGTCCTTGAATCTCAGTTGTTGCCTCAGATGATGGTTTCTCAGCTGTGTGATCAGGTTGTTCAACAGTATCAGTCTTTTGACCTGCTGTGTGATCAGGTTGTTCAACAGTATCAGTCTTTTGACCTGCTGTGGCTAGTCCCATGAGAAGATCCCGACGATTTCTTCACAGCACAGCACCCTCATCTGTCTGAATGGTGTATGAGCTTGGTTGGACTTCACTCAGGACAGTTCCCTTCTGAGTCCATATGTTTGTTTTGTCTTTGAACCTTACTTGGTCACCAGTGTGGAGTTCAGGTAGGTTTTGTGTTCCTCTGTCATAGTAGTACTTTTGCTTTTCTTTCTGTTGTTCTTTGAACTTCCTCACTTTCTCCCCCTCTTTTGTTTTCAGGAGGTTCTCCGGAATGGGTAGGTTTGACCTTAGCAGACGTCCCATCAGGAGTTGGGCTGGTGACATACCACACTCGAGCGGCACTGTGCGGTATACAAGCATGCTCTGGTAGAAGTCAGCTCCACTGTCTTTTGCCTTATACATTAGTCTTTTCACTGTCTGGACCGATTTTTCCACTAGACCATTGGACTGTGGAAAGTGAGGACTTGACGTTGTGTGGACAAAGTCCCACTCTTTGGCAAAGTGTCGGAAACTTGCATTGTAAAACTGGGGTCCGTTGTCTGTGAAGACCTCGCTTGCCACGCCATGTCTGGAGAATATGGCTTTCATACATGTTATCACAGCATCTGCAGTGGTGGTGTACAGTCTACAAACCTCTGGATACAGGGAGTAATAGTCTGTGACTACAAGATAGTCCTTCCCTTGACATACGAATAGGTCAGCGCCTACCTTCTGGTAAGGTCTGTCTGGCACTGGGTGTGGCTTTAGTGGTTCTACCGGATTGCTTGCTCGATATTTCAGGCATATTGTGCAGTTTGACACCTCATTTGTCACATCTTGGTTGATTCGTGGCCAGTACATCACCTCTCGTGCTCTTTTCTTACACTTTTCGATTCCCAGATGTCCTCCATGGATCCTTTTTAGCATCTCTTTTCTCAGACTCTTTGGGATAACTATTTTACTTCCTTTGTAGATGATGTCTTCGACCAGTGATAGTTCCGCCCTGCAGTTCCAGTACTCTGCCATGTCAGGTGAGCAGTCTTGCTTCATGTTGGGCCATCCATCCAAGATGCTTTTCCTCAGTCGTCTCAGTGTTTCATCTTTGTTTGTCTCAGTCTTTATGAGCTCCATTTTTGCATCTGCTATGGGCAGTGCACTTGTGATCATGTCCACGTAGGCGTTCACTTTTTCATCCATTTTGGTGTTTGCGGGCTCTTTTGGGTCTACAGCTCTGGACAACGTGTCTGCTGTATACATCAGCTTACCCGGGGTGTACGCAACATTCAGTGTATAGCGTTGCAGCCTGATCATCATTCTTTGTATTCTAAGCGGACAGCTATTTAGTGGCTTTTGGAACAATGCAATCAAGGGCTTATGGTCAGTCTCTACACTGATTGCTTGTCCTGACACAAACTGATGAAATCTTTCACAGGCATATGTGATGCTGAGCAGCTCCTTTTCTATTTGAGCATATCGCGTCTCCGCGTCTGTCATTGAGTGCGATGCATATGCAATAGGTTGCCAGTAGTCATATTTTTGCAGAAGAACGGCACCGAGCCCACTCTGTGATGCATCTGATGATATCTTGATGGGTCTCTCTGGGTCATAAAACCTCAGAACTGGTTCCTCTGTGAGCAGTTTCTTTAGATCGCTCCATGACTTCTCATGCTCATGATTCCATTCCCATTCTATGTTCTTTTCAGTTAGTCGTCTCAGTGGCGCCATCTTTTCTGAGAGGTTGGATATGAATTTACCCATGTAGTTGATCATTCCATTAAACCTCTGCACGTCCTTTTTGCATTGTGGCTTTGGCATATTCTCAATGGCAGACACCTTTCTGGGATCTGGTCTGATGCCTTCACTGCTAAGGATATCTCCCACGAATGTCAGTTCTGTCACCCCGAGCTGGCATTTCTCTCTATTCAGCTTCAGGTTTGTTTTCCTTGTTGCTTCCAGCACTTTTTTCAGTCTCTCGTCATGTTCAGTTCTCGTGGTTCCCCATACTATGATGTCATCCATTGATGTATCAACTCCCTCCAGGTGCTCATAGATCATATGGATAGTTTTGTGATACACTTCAGGAGCTGAGGCAATGCCAAATGGTAACCTTAGGAATCTGTATCTGCCAAATGGACTGTTGAACGTGCACAGTCTTGAACTTGCCTCATCCAGTTTCATCTGCCAAAATCCTGATGATGCATCTAACTTGCTGAAATACTTTGCATTTGCAAACTGTGACATGATTTCCTCACGTGTAGGAAGCTTGAAGTGCTCTCTCTTTATTGCTCTGTTTAGATCTCTTGGATCCAGGCAAATTCTGAGCTTTCCATTCTTTTTGTCCACAACGACGAGGGAACTCACCCACTCAGTTGGCTCATCTATCTTCTGAATCACGTTCAGGCTTTCCATCCTGTCCAACTCTGCCTTCAGTTGCTTTTGAAGAGCAAACGGAACTTTTCTGCATGGATGTATGACCGTTGGCATACTTTTATCTACTCTGATCGTGTGTTCTCCTGGAATGCAGCCTAGACCCTGAAATAGGTCGTTGTACTCTTTCATGAGTTCATCATAGACTGTCTCTCCTTCGCTTTCCACAACGAGGACTCTCTTTACCAGGTTCAGTCTCTCACAGGCTATTAAACCTAGTATGGCCTGCACATCCTTTGGCACCACGATTAATGCTAGCGTGTGCTCTCTGTCCTTGTGTGTCACTTTGACAATGCATCTTCCTTTCACTGGTATATCAGTACCTGAGTATCCTGTCACTTTCACTTTTATTCCATGTATCTTTGGTCTGGGTCTAATTTTCTTAAAATCAGTCTCTGATATCACATTAACTTGTGCTCCAGTATCCAATTTAAATGGAATGTGTATGTCATTCACTTTTAGTGTCAACATCCAGTCTCTTTTTTCTTTTTTGTTTTCAGACACAACATCCACATAGAACTCCTCTATCTCGCTTTCATCTACTGCATGGACCTTGCTTTGTTGCGCTTGGTTCTTACAGCAACGGGCATAATGGTTGTTTTTGTTGCAACTATTGCATGTTTTACCATATGCTGGACACTTTTTTGGTGGATGCTGTGTACCGCATCGACTACATGACTTTCGATTGCCCCTTTCATTTTTGTTCGCTGGCCACGCCTCTTTTTTCACATTGGCGCTCGTTTTGTTAAACGGTTTGTGTCCGTTCATTGTCACTGCATCCACGTTGCAGCTACTGTCACTGAACAGCTCCTTTGCCTGCGACTTCACAGTCTCTGTAGCCCTACACAGTGCTATGGCTTCTCCCAGGTCTAGATTTTGCTCTCTTAGCAGTCTTTCCCTTAGACCATTATCTGGAATACCACACACCAGTCTGTCTTTTATCAGCGAGTCTGTCAGTCCCCCAAATTCACACGTTTTGCTTCTGTTTCTCAGTTCAGTCACATACTGATCAATAGTCTCTCCCGTTTTCTGTACACATGTGAAAAATCTGTGCCTCTCAAACGTCACGTTACGTTTAGGTATGCAGTAGGCCTCAAACTGTTCCATTATTTTATCCAGCTTCATTTTGTCTCCATCAGCAGCGAATGTAAAGTTATTATACACCTCCAGCGCTTCATCGCCCATGACATGTAAGAACACTGACGCTTTCATTTTATCACTTTTCTCGTCAGCTCCGATTGCCGCTAAATACAACTCCAAACGTTGTTTGAATCTCCTCCAATTTTCAGCCACATTACCTGTCAACTGAAGCTTCGCCGGTGGGTGTAATCCTACCATTTTTCACTTCGTTAGCTATTCTCCAAAGGTAAGTAACGATGTTCTCTTTTGGCTTGCTAATATGTGGAGAGCTGATTTAACTTCAGATTTTTCCTCTTCATCTCTTTCAATCACTTCTTCTGACACCATGTATTGATTTCTATGTGGGTTCAATGACGACACATTCATGAAAGAGAATGTCTTTTAATCTAAAGTATGTTCAACTCAGTTAACAGCATTACAGGAGACACCATCTTAGAGATCCATCTAAAACGAAACTAAAACTAAACTCTCTCTCTCACATGCCCTCTGCTGGTAAGACATAAATAATCAAACAGGCAAATATGCTGGTAAGGCATCATAATCAAACAGGCAAATACCATCACTATTTGCTGATATCATTACACTTGGCACACTCTAAAATGGCTGCAAGAATAGTTGGGGTCAGATATGAAGCTTCTTTTGTAGGCAGGCCCAGTGAACTTCCCATTTCTGGCCTTAGCAACTCAAGGAGGACTTGAGTTGGCCTCTGCCCACCACGTTTCTGGTCCTACACTGATACCGCCACTTGTTCCTCCTCACTTGTGCTCCCTCTCACGCCTCTCGCAACCTCCGAGTGGCTGGGTGGACACTGACCCTGGCCAGGGCAGCAGAATAGGTCAGTTAGTGCCATTGCATATTAGTTAGGAGTCGGTTTGGGGGAGAGAAGCTTATTTTGTTTCCTCTCTAACTTTCAATGATTTTTTCCATTAAACACTTTTCACCAGATGTTGGGCTGTTTCTACTTTAATGGTGCTGCCATATTATTACCTCTGCTGATATTTTAGTCCTCCTAGCTAACCTTGTCCTTTCTCCCTTCGCTCCCTGCACCTGCTCTCTCTGCATCTGTATTAATCCTTCTATCTGTATTTTTCCAGCATCACTCTAATCAGTCTTGAATGGGGGTGGTGGGCGGGGGAGTTCTCTATTGTTTTCATTGATCTACTAGCAGTGAAGTATTCTTTAACTTGTTGCTCTACTGTCTGAAGCAGCTGTAATGGTGTGTGGAGTCTCTGCCATAATCCCCAAATCATGGTGTTTCTTCCTTCACTTTATGGGTCTGCTGTGTGGGGGATGTTCCTCTCCTGTAGGAAGCTGTTGGTTGCTTCGGGTTGTACATGGGGCTGGGGCAACCTCTGTTAGAATCTTGAACTTGGTAGGATCAGCCATCTTGTACTCTTTGGAGGGCAAATTTGTTGCTGTCAAAGACTTTTCATTTCCGTAGAAATCTGGGGATAAGTCGCAATCATTAAAACACAATGGCCTTGATTTTCTGATTGGCTTTATTTTAACGCTGCCGTTAACCTATTTTGGGTTAACACCATTCAGAAAATCTAAGCTAGTAGCTCTGAAACAATAGTTCTTCCTTCTCTTGGCCCATACCATTATTACCTCATTAGTCTGGAAAGTAATATACATTTGAAATTCACATTACACGGCAATAGTCCAGCTGCAGTGGAACCAGCCCAAGTAGGGATGTAACACACCATTAAATTCATATCTGTTTTAACTACTTTTTAATTCTTGATTAATTTTATATGTACGGTTAAACGGGTATGGAGAGCCATGAGATATTTACATCTCATTTGTGTAATTCACTCATTGCTTCACTGATGGCCTGTCAATCCAGTCTACTCAATGGATATATGAATCATATCTCAACAGTTCTGCAGAATATATCCTCTGCATAACTTAATAAGAATGAATAAATAGTTGAGTCACATTTGTTATGGTGCACTTTTTTTTTTGCCCGCCCACACTTGTCTTTCATTTTAGGCTCCCTACTATTTATGCTGTTTATCTTTTTATTGTTCCTGTCCTTTCAGTCCAGAAGGTGGGATGTCCAAGGCTATGATGAGGATTTTTAATAGGGAAGGTGGGGGGGAGTCTACTTTAATGTGGTACAGCAGTAAGGAGCAACCATCAGGGATGGAAGGGGAAGGAAATTACATTGATTTATCTAGAGAAATTTAGCTGTAGAGTATCATTTAGGCCATTTGGTATTAATATGGATTAATAAGGTACAAGTAAATGTATTCAGCTTTGTACAAACCCGTAACTGAGTGGCAGCCTCTCACCATTAAATCACTGAATGTTGCTCAGCAAATTGTTTTGTTTCCTTCAGTGGTTGCTTTAGTTTTGTCATGAACGATTTATAGCCTTAATGTTTCTCTTCCCTGGTTACATTCAACTTCTTTCTCATACTTAACTGCATATTTACTAGCTATAAAATCAGGACTTCTGCTCTTTCTAAAATCAGACTGACCATTCAGAAAAATATATCTGCATGTCGAATCTTTAAAATAGCGTGACGCTTTGTCCAATCGGTAAGTGTACATTAGCCGCAGTTGCTTTTAGATGTTCACGTTCAATGAATATTCTTAATACTTGGAGTTAAATTGTGTAACCAAGTGTTTGATGCATTTGTGACCCATTGTTGGGCATCTGGTATTCTCTAGATTTCTACTGTGTATTGACACATTTGTGTCGGTCTGTTCTGCATGTTTGTTGATGAGGCACTGCAGCACAGAATGAAAATTTAGAGGAGGAAAAATGGGATTAGCTTCATCTTCATCTATAAATAATGCCAGTGCATAGATTGCTGTTTCTTTGTTGGTGATTTCAGAGTGACTATTGGTATAGGCGTGCGAGCATTACACAGAGGCGTCCCTCCGGATTTACAGTCATCACATTCGTTTTATTGATCTGACAACCAGTGTATTTGGAGAGCTAGATTTAATAAGCAATCACTATATGAAGTGTGTGACAAGTTAAAGAGCCTCTGAAGAGCCAGCTTTGCACAAATTTCACCAAGCTTGTGCCAATGAAGGGTTCAGTGCTCGTCTTCTGCGCCTGTGGCACTTTCCAGACATCAGCCAGGCCAAGGGTGGGCATCAGTCAGGAAGTAACGTCAAAAGTCATTTCTCAAGTGATTGTTGCTTTGCTCAAGAGGGAACCTCACTACATCCACTTCCCGACTTTTCCACAGCAGCAACTGAGAACATTTTCTTCACCACCGTTCCAATTTCCCTCTTTGATTCTTCCCTCCTCCCTCTTGAATGCAGTATCCACGGGCATTGACTGCCTTTTGATACCTTGCCCAAGGTGATTCTTCAAGTGTGAGGTATGGAAGGGCAAATTTTTCATGTTGATTGGTGTTGGCTGGTGGAAGGTGGAACTGGGCGAGCGGGGTCTGGGAAAGATGGTCGAGATCCAGATCGCCAGATCCCACGAATCTCACTGCACTGAACCATTCAGCTGGCATTCTGTGTGCGAGCTTCATTTTAATAATATTAATATATGTACTGTTGTGAAAGTGAATAGTGTGAATAACTGACACAATTAAATATAAAACTAGAAATACAATTCTTACCTTGTACGTGGCCTTGATACTGTGCCCAGTCTTGTTCCCTTCACTTGGTGGAGGATATCGAGGTGCTGGAAAATGTGGGTTAACTGGGTTTAATGATACCTGTCATCGCGGTATCCTTGGATTAGTGCGACTGCCTTCAGGGACTGGAGAGGAATTCCCCAGAATGTTTTTTTCTAAATTGGCTTAGGGTTTTTCACTGCTTGTTTTGTCTCTCCTAGAAGATTGCATGAGAGAGGTGAGTTAATGGTGCATTTATTGCAGCATTTAAGGGTGGGACAGGTTTAGGAATGGGAGTACGTCATTCAGCCCCTCGAGGCTTGATGAATCAAATGGTCGGTTTATGTGCAGTAATGAGGGTGTGCTGCATTGTTAGGGTTGGGATGTTAAACTAAAGTCCTGTCTGTCTGTTCAGGTGAATGTAAACACTCCTTTGGCACTATTTGAAGTTGAGTTGGGACTTTGCCTGGTGTGCCGGCCAACATTCCTCCCTCCACCAAAAACAAATTATCTGGTTATTCATTCATTTGCTGTTTGCGAGACCTTACTGTGTGCAAATTGGCTTCCCTGTTTTCCCTACATAACAACAGTGACTACACTTCAAAAGTAATCCAGTAGTTGTAAAGCACTTTTGGATGTAATAAGATGCTACATAAATGCAAGTTCTTTCTGAGGATTTTTTTTGGAGGGAGAAGGAAAAGATGAAAGAAGGGTTGCTGGACAGGTTTGATGTCCGTATCCTCCCTTACCTAGGCAGCTGTGTCTACAGACCCAGGCGTACCAACCTGGGAATATCGGAGGACAACTGCCTTCACCAGACTTTGCTTTACCAAGGAGGCAGTGATATAGTTGTACTATCTGCTGGAATTGGACCTGCAAATAACCTCCACCAGTGGGACAGCATTGTCAGTATCAGTCAAGGTCATCACGGCCCCGAACATTTATGCATCAGGCTTATTCTAAGTTATATCTGGGGACATTAGCAACATCAATAAAACCTTAGTCCACAGAGCCATCAAGCAGGTCACTGATGCGCTGTTTGCCATTGCAGGCACCATTATCATTTTCCCCATGGTAAACCAACAGCAGATTGAAAGGGCACCGCAATTTTTACGCTTTACAAGCGTCCCCAAAATCCATTATTGGTGTGACTCATGTGGCTATCCAGGCATCTACACATAATCATGTGGCCTTAATGAGCCACAGGGGCTTCCAAATCATCAATGTGTTGGTGGCCAATGACCTGCAACACAGGATCATGCAGGTCGTCGTCGTACGTGTCTTCATACTGTTCCCTTTGGGGTACTGTATGAAGTGGTGGAAGGATTTCTGGCCGCGATTAACGCTCCTTCCATGACCATAACCATCTTCGTACCAGCCATTAGGGTGGTTAGTCCTATGGCGGGAGGGTTTTACGGGCTCCCACAACCCATACGAGGGGGGGGGCCACCCAAACCCACGGACGCAAGTATCCCGCTGGATGTCAACCCAGAATTTAGAGCCGGAGCTCCGACTCCACTTGCCGGGACTGTCTGGAGCGGGGTTCGAAACCCTACGCCTTCTGGCCCAGCAGCGGGGATGCTACCGCTATGCCAAAGGCCCACTCCATCATACAGGTGAATGTCCACTTCTCAGGCAACAGTCATGTTTCCTGCATTTGAAGGCAATTGACTGTGCCTGGCTTATTTGAAAAAGGGGGCAAATTGGAAAAATAGCTTCTCGCAGACAACAGTTAATAGAAACATAGAAACATAGAAACATAGAAGATAGGAGCAGGAGTAGGCCATTTGGCCCTTCGAGCCTGCTCCGCCATTCAATGAGATCATGGCTGATCATCCAAATTCAGTACCCTGTCCCTGCCTTCTCCCCATATCCCTTGATCCCTTTAGCCTTAAGAAATATATCCAACTCTTTTTTGAATATATTTAATGAACTGGCCTCCACCGCCCTCTGTGGCAGAGAATTCCACAGGTTCACCACTCTCTGGGTGAAGAAATTCCTCCTCATTTCAGTCCTAAATGGCTTACCCCTTATCCTTAGACTATGACCCCTGGTTCTGGACTCCCCGGCCATCATAAACATCCTTCCTGCATCTAGTCTGTCCAGGCCTGACAGAATTTTATAAGTTTCAATGAGATCCCCCCTCAATCTTCTAAACTCCAGTGAGTATAAGCCCAATCGACACAATCTCTCCTCATACGTCATTCCTGCCATCCCAGGTATCAGCCTGGTGAATCTTCGCTGCACTCCTTCCATGGCAAGAACGTCCTTCCTCAGGTAAGGCGACCAAAACTGCACACAGTACTCAAGGTGCGGTCTCACCAAGGCCCTGTACAACTGTAGCAAGACATCCTTGTTCCTGTACTCGAACCCTCTTGCTACGAAGGCCAACATACCATTTGCCTTCTTAACCGCCTGCTGCACCTGCATGCTTACCTTCAGCGACTGGTGCACAAGAACACCCAGGTCTCTTTGCACTTCCCCTTCTCCCAATCTATTGCCATTCAAATAATAATCTGCCTTCCTGTTTTTGCCACCAAAGTGGATAACTGTTAAGTCCGTGAATGATTGAGACACGGACCAGCAGGAGTGAAAACAAACAAGTCTTTACTGGTGGAAGTCAATAGTGAAACTAACAAACAGAGGCTCTCTAGCGCCTTTTATGCAGGGGTGGTCACTGCCGGTACTGCAGTCTGAGACCAGTTATTCTCTTAAAGGTACATACACAACAATTCCTCCCCTTTTAGATAAACAGTACATAACATTCATTTAACAACTAAATGATAACGAATTACAATCACAATTACTGTTGCTAGATACATTGGTTAAGTTTAAGCAATTATAAGTTCAGTCTTTGAGGAGGCTTCCTGATTCTGTCTGGACAACGCCTCTTTGGGGTATCAGGTTCTTCTGGCAATGTTGCATCGGGATCAATGTCTTTGTTTGGTTCATCTGCTTCCAATATTACTGGTTCTGCGGTAGCTGCAATTGGAACGTCAATTTCATTACCAGGTGTATCAGATCGTGGTGTGGAGTTGACGTTTTCCAGTGACTCTAGAATCTGGTCAGCATGGCGTCTTACAATGCTCTCCCCAACGTCCACGGTATACATGAGAGGTCCTTGTCGTGTACAAATCGTTCCTGGCTGCCATTTCTCAGTGCGGTAGTCCCGGGCCAAAACTGGTTGACCTATCTTAAAACTCCTGGTCGGCCTTTCATTCATATTCTGAAACTGCCTGTTCTCCACATCTCTTCGGACGTTTGGCTTAACCAAATCCAAGCGGCATCGTAGTCTTCGATTGAAGAACATCATGGCTGGAGTTTGGTTGGTAACCGCATGTGTCGCATTCCGGTAGGCAAACAAGAAGTTGTCCACCTTGTGTTGTAGGGGTATATCTTCATTACACATTGCCTTGATAGCCTTCTTGAATGTTTGGACAAACCTCTCGGCCAATCCATTAGTGGCTGGATGATATGGGGCAGATGTGTAATGCTTAACGCCATTGTTCTTTAAGAACCTCCGGAACTCTTCAGACACAAACTGTGGTCCATTGTCAGAGCAAATCTGTTCAGGCAGCCCATTCCTGGCGAATATGGTTCGCAAAACTGTGATAGTTTTTTCCGTGGTGGTTGAGGACATTTTTATTACCTCTGGCCACTTTGAATGTGCATCCACCGCAATTAAAAACATCGAGTCCATGAAGGGACCAGTAAAATCAATGTGCACCCGTTGCCATGGAGATGAGGGCCACTCCCATGGATGCAGAGGAGCTTGTGGTGGGGCGTTTTGGACCTCCTGGCATCCTGCACAGCTCTTGGTCATCTCTTCGATTTCTCTATCGATTCCCGGCCACCACACAAACACTCTGGCTAAGTTCTTCATTTTTACCCCACCCAGATGACCCTCATGAAGCTCATTGAGTACTCTATCCGTCAACTTAGGTGGAATTACTACTCTGGATCCACACATCAAGGTTCCTCTGCACACTGACAGCTGTTCTCTTCTCGGCGAGAATGCTGGCAGCAGTGGTTCGCCATGTGCTGGCCATCCCTTCACCGTTAAATCATAGACCCGTGATAGTGTCGGGTCATTCTGTGTTTCCTTTTCTATGTTTGCATTCGTCACAGGGAGACATTCGACTATGGTCGAGTGGAATAACTCCATTGGATCCACTGCAAGGTCTTCTTCTTCCACCGTCGGCAACGGTAGGCGTGACAATCCATCAGCATTTCCATGCTGTTTAGTTCCTTTGTACTCGATGTCATATTGGTGTGCCCCTAGGAAAAGGGACCATCTCTGCAGCCGTTGTGCCGTCATTATCGGTACGCCCTTCTGAGGGTTGAAAATGGAGACAAGAGGTTGATGATCGGTTAGTAGAGTAAATTTTTGACCGTGCAGATAGTGATTGAACTCCTTCACCCCCCACACTAGGCTGAGGGCCTCTCTGTCAATCTGGGCGTAGTTACGCTCGGCAGAAGTTAACGAGCGTGACGCAAAAGCTATCGGCCTCGCTAAACCATCAAGGAATTTATGTGACAGTACCGCCCCAATGCCGTAGGGAGACGCATCACACGCCAGCCTGATTGGCAGTGCTGGGTTGTAGTGAGCCAATACTTCCCTTGAAGTGATTAAGTCCTTACTCTTCTGAAAAGCACGCTTACAATCATCGGTCCATTTCCATGCTACCCCCGTTCGTAGCAGGGCGTTCAGTGGGTGCAGAATTGTCGACAAATTCGGCAAAAACTTATGATAGTAATTCACCAATCCGAGGAATGACCTCAGTTGCGACACATTTTCAGGCGCTGGGGCCTTAACAACCGCTTCAATTTTGTCAGGGGACTTATGTAACCCCTCTTCATCAATCACGTGGCCACAATACGATATCTGTTTCTTTAAAAATTCGCACTTGGGGCGGTTGGCTCGCAGCCCATGTTCCAGTACTCTAGTGAGCACCTGTTCTAGGTTGTTAAGGTGTTCACTGTCATCTTCACCTGTTACAAGGATGTCGTCCAAGTAACACTGAGTCCCCGGAATCCCTTGCAGGACTTGTTCCATCGCTCTTTGCCATATCGCCGGAGCCGATGCTACTCCAAATACCAATCGATGATACTGGTAAAGACCTTTGTGAGTGTTTATCGTGAGAGGACTCTTCAACCTCCATCTGCAAATATGCTTGTGCTAGGTCAATTTTTGTAAAACTCTTCCCTCCAGACAGTGAGGCGAAGATGTCTTCTATCCTTGGAAGAGGATATTGTACTGTGTGAAGGACAGGGTTCACCGTCACCTTGAAATCCCCACAGATGCGAATCTCCCTTGGCTCTCCAGACTTATTGCTTAACGTTTTCTTCATGACAGGAACATAAGAACATAAGAAATAGGAGCAGGATGGGTGTCGCCCACTCGCTCCAGTTGACCTTAGACAACACGCCCGCCTTCTTCAGATTCTCCAGCTCTGCCTCGACGGCTGGGCGAATTGCATATGGTACTGGTCTTGCTTTGAAAAACTTGGGAACTGCATTCTCGTCTATTTTTATCGAGGCGGTTACGCCTTTAAGCGTGCCCAGTTCTTGTTGAAATACCTCTTTGGCGTTAGCTAAGATTGTTGACAATCGTCCAGGAGTGACGTCTTCATCTTTTTTACCGTCCACCGTCATTGCATGAATGGAATGCCAATCTAAGTTTATCTTCCTGATCCATTCCCGTCCCAATAACGGTGGTCCACCATTTGGCAGTATGTAGAGATACAATTTCCGTATTTTCTTGCCATTGTATTCGACAGGCACCCTTATATTTCCTCTGGGGTATACTTTTTGCCCCATATACATCGTCAAGACGATGGATGTCTCTCTCAAGGGTATGTGTGTGTGGTAAACCACTGTTATACCTGTCTGTATGTGTATGTGTATTCCACTGGGTACAGGGCTGGACATGCCTCGGCTGACTCCTCCCACTATTCCAGGTATATAAGTGACTACCTCCCAGTCCCTTAGATTCTGGACGGGTCGACCACTCGAGACTAGACCTTCATTCTTTAGTTAATAAAAGCCTGGTTGTTACTCGCTTAACCTCAGTCTTTTGAGTAATTGATGGCGCATCAATTTTATTAACTAAATTTTTTATAATGGAGAAGATCCTCACACCAGCATGCCTGGACCTGGACAATCGGGAAGCGGACGCTTCCACCAAGTTTGCTCACTGGCTCATGTGCTTCGAGGCATTCCTGACTGCCTCCACTGCGGTCGTAACGGATGCGAACAAACTGTCTGTCCTGATCTCCAAGGATTTCCAGTGCCACCTCAAAAGCGTTACGATGGCGTACGGTGGCCCCCTCCCCCCACTCACAGTCCGCAGCCAGCAGCCTCCAAATTGCCCGCCGTGCACCAGATGCAACCTCTCCACACTCAGAGTCCCACCCCCCCCACTGTTTGCTAACCTTACCCCCGACTGTAAGCCCATCGCCACAAAGAGCAGGCGATACAGTGCTGGGGACAGGGTTTTCATCAAAACCGAAGTGGAGCGGCTCCTGAAGGAGGGGATTATTGAGGGCAGCTCCAGCCCCTGGCGAGCCCAGGTTGTGGTCGTTAAGACCGGCGAGAAACAACGCCTGGTCATCGACTACAGCCAAACAATAAACCGCTACACCCTGCTGGACGCCTACCCACTCCCCCGCATAGCTGACATGGTCAACCAGATCGCGCAGTACCGCGTCTTTTCGACCATTGACCTGAAATCAGCGTACCACCAGCTCCCCATCCGCCCCGAAGACCACCAGTATACTGCTTTTGAGGCAAACGGCCGCCTCTATCACTTCCTTAGGGTTCCCTTTGGTGTTACCAACGGGGTCTCCGTCTTCCAAAGGGAGATGGACCGGACGGTCGATCAAAACGCGCTGCAGGCCACTTTCCCTTACCTAGACAATGTGACCATCTGCGGCCATGACTTGCAGGACCATGACGCAAACCTCGAGAAATTCCTCCGCACCGCCCAACTCCTGAACCTGACATATAACAAGGAGAAGTGTATATTCTGCACAGACCGCCTCGCCATCCTTGGCTGTGTTGTGGAACACGGGGTCATCGGTCCCGACCCGGGCCGGATGCGTCCCCTTATGGAACTCCCACTGCCCCACTGCCTAAAAGCTCTGAAGAGGTGCCTAGGGTTTTTTTCCTACTACGCCCAGTGGGTCCCCTACTATGCAGACAAAGCCCGTCCGCTGATCAAATCCACCTCTTTTCCCCTGATGGCAGAGGCCCGCTCGGCCTTCCACCGTATCAAGGAGGACATTGCCAAAGCCACCATGCACGCAGTGGACGAATCCATCCCCTTCCAGGTGGAAAGCGATGCGTCCGACTTCGCTCTGGCCACCACCCTTAGTCAGGCGGGGAGACCTGTGGCATTCTTCTCACGAACCCTCCAGGGCCCGGAGACCAGACACTCTGCGGTCGAGAAGGAGGCCCAGGCTATTGTGGAGGCTGTGCGTCATTGGAGGCACTACCTGGCCGGAAAACGATTTACCCTGCTCACTGACCAGCGTTCAGTTGCTTCAACAAGCAGAGGGGCAAAATCAAAAATGACAAGATCTTGAGGCGGAGAATCGAACTTTCCACCTACAATTATGAGATCTTGTACCGGCCTGGGAAGCTCAATGAACCCCCAGATGCCCTATCGCGTGGCACCTGCGCCAGCGCGCAGATCGATAGGCTGAGAGCCCTCCACAATGACCTCTGCCACCCGGGGATCACCAGGTTCTTCCACTTCATCAAGGCCCGCAACCTGCCTTACTCCATTGAGGAGGTCAGGACCATGACCAAGAACTGCCAAGTCTGCACTGAGTGCAAACCGCACTTTTATAGACCAGACAGAGCCCACCTGATAAAAGCCACTCGCCCTTTCGAACGCCTGAGCGTCGATTTTAAAGGGCCTCTCCCCTCCTCCGACCGCAATGTGTACTTCCTCAACATCATTGACGAGTACTCTCGTTTCCCGTTCGCTATCCCCTGCCCGGACATGACCAGTGCCACGGTCATTAAATGTCTGAACAGCCTCTTCACCCTGTTCGGTTTCCCCAGCTATATCCATAGCGACTGGGGCTCATCGTTTATGAGCGACGAACTCCGCCAGTACCTGCTCGCTAGGGGTATAGCCACAAGCAGGACCACCAGTTACAACCCCCAGGGGAACGGACAGGCGGAAAGAGAGAATGCAACAGTTTGGAAGGCCGCCCTACTAGCCTTAAAGTCTAGGGGCCTTCCGACCTCCCGCTGGCAGGAGGTGCTCCCCGATGCGCTCCACTTGATTCGGTCACTGCTCTGCACTGCCACCAATGCCACCCCTCACGAGAAAATGTTTGTCTTCCCAAGGAAGTCTACATCGGGGACAGCGTTACCGCCATGGCTGACGTCCCCAGGGCCGGTACTACTGAGAAGACACGTGAGGACCAATAAAATGGACCCCCTGGTCGAGAGGGTCGACCTCCTCCACGCCAACCCCCAGTACGCTTACATTGCGTACCCGGACGGGCGGGAGGACACAGTCTCCATACGAGACCTCGCACCCTCGGGGACCGCTGTAACCCACTACCCATTACCACCCCCCCCCCACGACACCCTCGGGGACCGCTATAACCCACTACCCATTACCACCCCCCCCCCCATGACCCGATATCCAACCCCAGCAGCCGGCTAGCCTTGGACCGTCACCCACGAGGACTACACTCCAGTGCCCCAGCCTACACGAGACGCGACGCCGGAAGCTCCACCACCCCTGCCGTCGCCACGTCGATCACAGCGGCAGACAAGACCTCCGGAGAGACTCCAATACATGAACTTTTAAATACACTTCACCCCGCCGGACTCATTTTTAAACAAGGGGTGAATGTGGTAAACCACTGTTATACCTGTCTGTATGTGTATGTGTATTCCACTAGGTACAGGTCTGGACATGCCTCGGCTGACTCCTCCCACTATTCCAGGTATATAAGTGACTACCTCCCAGTCCCTTAGATTCTGGACGGGTCGACCACTCGAGACTAGACCTTCATTCTTTAGTTAATAAAAGCCTGGTTGTTACTCGCTTAACCTCAGTCTTTTGAGGAATTGATGCCGCATCAGTGTGAAAATAGCCGCTCGTAGTCTCGTCGATTCATGACGGTTAGCGCTGATCCTGTATCCAATTCCATTTTAACTTGGGACCCTGCTATCGTGAGGGTGACCCAAATGATTCGGTGATCCTCTTTTGCGATTACATTGTGAAGTTTGAGACAGCTTAGTCTCCTGTTTCCGGATTTACTATCGCTCATCTGGTCTTCGGAACTAATGTCCGTCATCTTTTGTACTTTCTTGTACGGTTCCTTAGTAGCCTTTTTGTTGTCGCTGGTCTTCTTCCCAGACCTGCAAACTCGTGCAATGTGTCCCATCTTTCTGCATTGTCTGCATATTTTGTCTTTGGACCAGCAGTCCTTCTGGTCATGGTTAGTTCTGCCGCAGCGATAACATTTTGCAAATCCCCATGTCATTTCGTGGGTGCCGTATTCCTGTGGTTTTTGTTGAATTTCTGCAGCTCCCCTGGCTGCTGCTTCATACGATACTGCCACGCTGAAAACCTTATCTAGCGTCAACTCTTTTTCTGAGAGTAACTTCTTCTGTGTTCCTTCACTCAGGAGTCCACAGACAAATTTGTCCCGTAGGGTATCTGCCAGTCCTGCTCCGAACTGGCAGTGCTTTGATAGCTTGCGTAGTTCCGTAAGATACTCAGCATTGCTCTCATCTTTGTGCTGAGTTCTCCTGTGGAATTTAAATCTTTCTGCTATCAACAGCGGTGCAGGGTTTAGGTGTTCCTGTAGGACAGCAACAATTTCGTTAAAAACTGTTCGCCTTCGGTTTGGCTGGAGTAATCAGGTCCCGCAATAGGCCATACGTTCTAGTGTCCATTAAGTTTAGCAATATCGATGCCTTTTTCCCCTCCGCTATTTCGTTTGCCTCAAAATATACCTCGACTCTTTCCACATACGTGGTCCAGTCCTCTAATGTATTATCAAAAGCAGTGATACAGCCAGTCTTCGGCATCTTGCAAATCTAAAATGGCGCCTCCCGCGCTTTGCCTTCTTCCCCGATTTAACAAAATGGCGCCTCCCGCGCTTTGCCTTCTTCCCCGCTGTTGTTAGCGCTGCTTTCCACGGTTTCTTGCACGTTAAATATTGATTCTTTTTCTTTTATTATTTTCCCGTCGTGGAGCGGACCCTCTGGGACACTTCCCTCCCTCTTCTTAGATCCGAACGCTGCCCGGCTTCGAAGCACCGGCCGCGCCCTGTGTGCTCCCCCCTCTCTCTCTCTCTTTGCTTCCCGACTCGCTGCCCGGCCCCGTTGAAAAGCCACCCGATCGAGCTTCAGCCCACCGCAGCCCAGGAAGGATCAGAGCACTACCTGCCACCAGCCCGATTAGCTGGGAAACCACAGACCGAGGAACCCAGCCTGGCTCTGAACAGTCTCTCCTGCAAGTTTTCAAACCGATGATTGACGGTCGACGCCCGTTTCTCGAGTTTCTTTGGACTCTAGGGAATTGGATGTAATATCTCCAAATTTGCAGACGACACAAATCTGGGTGGGAGGGTAAGCTGTGAGGAGGATGTCGTGAAACGCCAGTGTGATTTGGACAGATAGGGTGATTGGGCAGAAACATGGCAAATGCACTATAATGTGGATAAATGTGAGGTTATCTGTTGTGTATGTACCTTTAAGAGAATAACTGGTCTCAGACTGCAGTACCGGCAGTGACCACCCCTGTATAAAAGGCGCTAGAGAGCCCCTGTTTGTTAGTTTCACTATTGACTTCGCACAATGGGGCGGTCCGACTGAAGTTTGGATTCGGGGCGGCCAAAGGGCGTTGCACGAGGATGTGATGTCATTTTCTGCGCGCGCATCCGGGCGGCCGCTAAACTTTGCACCGGCGCTAATGGGCAACTTAATTTGGGGCGGGGCGCAAACTGCGCTGCGCCCGGGCGCTACACGCATAGCGCCCGAAAATCACTTCTCTTAAGGCGCTAACTGCTGGCGCAAGCAACTGAAAATCTAGCCCCTAGTCTCTGAGTCAACTACTTCATTCTCCATCTTAATTAAGAATTCGATCATATTATGATCGCTCAGACCCAAGGGGCCTCGTACAACAAGATTGCTAATTAGTCCCTTGTCGTTACACAATACCCAGTCTAAGATGGCCTGATCTCTGGTTGGTTCCTCGACATATTGGTCCAGGAAACCATCCCGTAAACACTCCAGGAATTCCTCCTCCACAGTATTGTTACTAATTTGGTTGGCCCAATCTATATGCAGATTAAAGTCACCCATGATGAATGCTGTGCCCTTATTGCACGCTTCTTTACTTTCCCTTTTAATGCCATCCCCAACCTCCGCCTTACTGTTGGGAGGTCTATATACCACTCCCGCTAATGTTTTTTTCCCCTTAGTATTTCTCAATTCTACTCATACAGATTCCACATCATCAGAGCTAATATCCTTCATTACAATTGTATTAATCCCTTCTTTAACCAGTAATGCTACCCCACCTCCCTTTCCTTTTTGCCTATCTTTCCTGAATATCGAATACCCCTGGATGTTGAGTTCCCAGTCTTGGCCATCCTTGAGCCATGTTTCCGTAATCCCAACCAAATCATATTCGTTTACCTCTATTTGCGCAGCCAATTCATCCACCTTATTACAAATGCTCCTCGCATTAAGACACAAAGCCTTCAGGCTTGTTTTTTTAACGCACTTAGACCTATTAGAATTATTATTTACTGTGGCCACGTTTGATTTAAACCGTTGATTTCTCTGACTGCCACTTTTGTTTTTCTCCTTCCTATCTTTTGCTTTTATCCCTGTTTCCCTTTCCTCTGTCTCCCTGCTCAGGTTCCCAACCCCCTGCCATTTTAGTTTATACCCCCCCCGAACAGTGCTAGCAAACCTCCCCGCAAGGATATTTGTCCCGCTCTGGTTCAGGTGCAACCCGTCCGACTTGTACAAGTCCCACCTTTCCCAGAAGCAGGCCCAGTGATCCAGGAAACTAAAGCCCTCCCTCCTGCACCAACTCTTTAGCCACGCATTCATCTGCTCTATCCTCCTATTCCTATACTCACTAGCATGTGGCACCGGGAGAAATCCAGAGATTACAATCTTTGAGGTCCTGCTCTTTAATCTGCTACCTAGCTCCCTAAATCCTTGCTGCAGGGCCTCATCCCTCTTCCTACCCATGTCATTGGTCCCAATGTGAACCACGACCTCTGACTGTTCACCCTCCCCCTTCAGAATGCCCTGAAGCCGTTCAGTGACATCCTTGACCCTGGCACCAGGGAGGCAACAAACCATCCTGGAGTCATGTCTACGGCCACAGAAACGCCTATCTGTACCCCTTACGATAGAATCCCCTACCACTATTGCTCTCCCACTCTTTTTCCTCCCTTCCTGAGCAGCAGAAGCACCCCTGGTGCCAGGAAGTTGGCTGCTGCTGCCTTCCTCTGGTAAGTCATCCCCCTCAACAGTATCCAAATTGGTATACCCTGTTTGAGAGGGGGATGGCCACAGGGATCCCCTGCACTACCTGCCTGCCTCTACTGCTCTGCCTGATGGTCACCCATTTCCCTTCTGCCTGTGCAGCCCTTACCTGCGGTGTGACCAACTCACTAAACGTGTTATCCACGACCCTCTCAGCATCGTGAATGCTCCAAAGCCCATCCATCCGCAGCTCCAGCGCCGCAATGCGGTCTGCTAGTAGCCACAGCTGGATGCATTTCTGGCACATGTGGTCATCAGGGACACCGGCAGTGTCCCTGAATTCCCACATAGAGCAAGAGGAGCATAACATGGGGCTGGGCTCTCCTGGCATGACTTACCCTTTAATTAATTTAAATTAATGCACTATCACCAATTAAAGATAACTCTAAGGCGCTTGTATGGTTTACCAACAGTCCCTACTACACCAGAAAAGACCTTAGTAACTATAAGAACCCTTGACCTCTTCAACCCAACCTCATGCCACCCTTGCCACAGTCAGGAACTCTAAGCAAACACAGATAAAACAACGCCAAAGCCCCAATCAGGATCATTATTTGCAGCCTTTTATATGCAGCCCCAGGGAGATCCATATCCCAGGGCACTGAGACAGGATGTGAGCAGGCTCTTTGGTCAGCAGATTCTTGCTCCCCTACTTACAACATCACTAAAACAGATTATCTGGTCTTTATCACATTGCTGTTTGCGGGAGCTTGTTGTGCGCAAATTAGCTGCCGCATTATCTACATTACAACAGTGACTACACTTCAAAAGCACTTCATTGGCTGTAAAGCGCTTTGGGATGCCCTGAGGTTGTGAAAGGCGTTATATAAATGCAAGTCTTTCTTTTCTTTCTTTAGGGAAGAGCGGTAGGTTTATCAGAGTTACTATGAAGCCACAATCAAAGTGCAACTGAGTGCGAGTCATCAAAGAGTGCTGTGAGTTTGGGTAAGTGTGAGAGTTCTTTAATTGTTATTTCTCTTTAAATCATTCTTGATAAGATTACTTAAGCAGTTTAAGTAAAGGGGAAAAGTTAAATATTTGGGATTCCGTTGGTTTAAGAAGAGTAAAACAAGGTTACACTGCAGTAGGGGTAAATTGGCACAGCAGGCAGTGGAAACCAGTTTTCTAACCAATCAGCAGGGGTGACTCATTTGGCTGTAAACAAACAAACAAACAGTATAAAAAGACCAGTCCTAGTGCGAGCAAGCACTGAGTGCGAGTCATCAAAGTGTGCTGTGAGTTAGGGTAAGTGGGGTGTTAGGTGCTCTTTTCAAACTTTAACTCTGTGGGTTGTAGTTAATAAGGCCTTTCTGGTGCAGAGTGACTGTTGGTAAACCATTTAACTGGTGTAACTAGAGGGATTGATTTAATTTAAATCCAATTAATTAAAGGGGATACTAGCATCTAAAATCGGGCAGAGGGTGTCCATAACTAACAATAAAATTTTTAATTAATTACATAGACTGGAGCAGGTGATGTGTTACTGTTGCGAGATGTGGGAGCCGGTGAACCCCATTGAGGCTCACGGTGATTACATCTGTGGCAAGTGTCTGCTGCTACAGGAACTCCAGCTCCGTGTTGATGAGCTGGAGTCTGAGCTTCAGACACTGTGACACATCAGGGAGGGGGAGAAGTATCAGGAGGTGGTCACACCTATGAAGTTAATTAATTCAGATGTAACCCATGGTCAGGGACAGGACGGTGTGACTACGAGCGAGGCAGGTACGGGGATCCAGGAGGTAGAGCTGGAGGAGCCGCAGCCCTTGCTCTTGTCCAACAGGTTCGAGGTTCTTACTTCCTGTGGGGACAGGAGCAGGGACTGCAGGGAGGATGAGCAACCTGGCCACAGTACCGTGGAACGGGGGGCCATTCAAGAGGGGGGAGTAAATAGAAATGCTGTAGTGGTAGGGGATAGTATTATTAGGGGGATAGATCGAGTTCTCTGCAGCCGAGAGCGAGAGTCCCGAAGGCTGTGTTGCCTACCCGGTGCCAGGGTTAAGGACATCTCCTCTGGGCTGGAAAGAAACTTGCAGTGGGAGGGGGTGGATCCAGTTGTCGTGGCCCATGTTGGTACAAACGACGTAGATAGGACTAGGAAGCCGGTTCTGTTAAAGGAGTATGAGCAGCTAGGGGTTAAATTAAAAAACAGAACCTCAAGGGTAATAATTACCTGAGCCACGAGCGAATTTGGCTAGGACAAATAAAATTAGAGAGTTAAATGCATGGCTCAAAGACTGGTGTGGGAGAAATGGGTTTTGCTTCCTGAGACACTGGCACCAGTACTGGGGCAGGAGGGAGCTGTTCCGTTGGGATGGGCTTCACTTGGCCAGTGCTGGGGCTAGAGTCCTGGCGGATCATATAACTAGGGCTGTAGAGAGGGCTTTAAACTAACTAGTGGGGGGGAGGTTCCTAGAGAGCAAATAATAAAAATGACAACAGAGAAGGTCATAGACTTAGGTAGCAGTGGGGAAATTAAAAACCACAGTGTGTCAAGAAGGGGCAGAAGGTATGGAGTAAAAGATAAAGTAATAAAAAGGGCAAAAGCAGGAACTAAGAGTCACAAAACATATTTGAAAGTTCTCTATCTGAATGCACGTAGCATTCGTAACAAAATAGACGAGTTAATGGCACAAATAACTACATATGGATATGATCTTGTGGCCATTACAGAAACATGGCTGCAGGGTGACAATGCCTGGGAATTAAACATACCAAGTTATTTAACGATCAGGAAGGACAGGCAGGAAGGAAGGGGAGGTGGGGTGGCTATGTTAATACAGAAAGGAATCACTGTAATACAGAGAAATGATATTGGGTCAAAAGATCAGGATAATGAAACAATTTGGGTGGAGGTAAGGAATAATAAGGGGAAAAAAACACTAGTGGGCGTAGTATATAGGCCTCTGAACAGTTGCAACTCTGTTGGACGGAGTATCAATCAGGAAATAGTTGAGGCTTGTAATAAGGGAACATCTATAATTATGGGGGATTTTAACTATCATATTAATTGGACAAATCAAATTGGGCAGGGCTGCCTTGAGGATGAGTTCATTGAGTGTATTAGGGATGGGTTTCTTGAGCAGTATGCAACTGAACTGACCAGGGGGCAAGCAACCTTAGATCTGGTCCTGTGTAACGAGACAGGATTAATTAAAAATGTCTTAGTAAAGGATCCCCTTGGAATGAGTGACCATAACATGGTTGAATTCCATATTCAATTAGAGGGTGAGAAGGTTGGATCTCAAACAAGCGTGCTAAGCTTGAATAAAGGAGACTATGAAGGTATGAGAGCGGAATTGAGTAGAGTGGATTGGGAAAATAGATTAAAGGGTAAGACGATACATGATCAGTGGCGTACATTTAAGGAGTTATTTTACAATTTCCAAAAAAAATATATTCCACTGAGAAGAAAAGGGTGTAAAAGAAAAGACAGCCATCCGTGGCTAAGTAAAGAAATTAAGGATAGTATTCGACTAAAAACAAGGGCATATAAGGTAGCCAAATCTAGTGGGAGGATAGAGGATTGGGAAAACTTTAAAAGACAGCAAAAAATAACAAAAAGATTGCTTAAGAAAGGGAAGATAGATTATGAAAGTAAATTAGCAAAAAATATAAAAACAGATAGTAAGAGTTTTTATAGTTATATAAAAGGAAAAAGGGTGGCTAAAATAAATGTTGGTCCCTTAGAGGATGAGACCGGGAAATTAATGGTGGGAAATATGGAGATGGCAAAAACACTGAATGAATATTTTGTATCAGTCTTTACAGTAGAGGACACTAAGAATATCCCAACACTGGACAAACAGGGGGCTATGGGGGGGAGGAGCTAAACACGATCAAAATCACTAAGGAAGTGGTACTCGGTAAAATAATGGGACTCAAGGCGGATAAATCACCTGGACCTGATGGCTTACATCCTAGGATCTTGAGGGACGTGGCGGTAGGGATTGTGGATGCATTGGTAATAATTTTCCAAAACTCCCTGGACTCAGCAAAGGTCCCGGCAGACTGGAAAACTGCTAATGTAACACCCTTATTTACAAAGGGCAGTAGACAGAAGACTGGAAACTATAGACCGGTTAGCCTAACATCTGTGGTAGGTAAAATTTTGGAGTCCATTATTAAGGAGACAGTAACAGGACATTTGGATAATCATAATTTAATAGGACAAAGCCAGCATGGTTTTATGAAGGGGAAGTCATGTTTGACAAATTTGCTGGAGTTCTTTGAGGAAGTAACATATAGGGTGGATAAAGGGGAACCAGTGGATGTAGTGTATTTAGACTTCCAAAAGGCATTTGACAAGGTGCCACACAAAAGATTATTGCTTAAGATAAAAAATCATGGGATCGGGGGTAATATTCTTGCATGGATAGAGGATTGGCTATCTAACAGAAGGCAGAGAGTTGGGATAAATGGTTCATTCTCAGACTGGCAATCAGTAACTAGTGGTGTTCCACAGGGGTCAGTGCTGGGTCCCCAACTCTTTACAATCTATATTAACGATTTGGAGGAGGGGACCGAGTGTAACATATGAAAGTTTGCAGATGATACTAAGATGGGAGGGAAAGTAGTGAGTGAGGAGGACATAAAAAACCTTCAAGGGGACATAGACAGGCTAAGTAAGTGGGCAGAGATTTGGCAGATGGAATACAATACTGGAAAGTGTGAGGTTATGCACTTTGGTAGGAAAAATCATAGAGCAAGTTATTATCTTAATGGCAAGAAACTTGAAAGTACTGAAGTACAAAGGGATCTGGGGGTCCTGGTGCACGAAACTCAAAAGGTTAGTATGCAGGTGCAGCAAGTGATTAAGAAGGCCAATGGAATGTTGGCTTTCATTGCTAGGGGGATAGAATATAAAAATAGGGAGGTATTGCTTCAGTTGTACAAGGTATTGATGAGACCGCACCTGGAATACTGCATACAGTTTTGGTGTCCATACTTAAGAAAATACATATTTGCTCTCGAGTCAGTACAAAGAAGGTTCACTCGGTTAATCGCGGGAATGATGGGGATGGACATATGAGGAGAGGTTGAGTAGATTGGGACTCTACTCATTGGAGTTCAGAAGAATGAGAGGCGATCTTATTGAAACATATAAGATTGTGAAGGGGTTGGATCGGGTGGATGCGGGGAGGATGTTCCCGATGATGGGTGAAACTAGAACTAGGGGGCATAGTCTTAGAATAAGGGGCTGCTCTTTCAAAACTGAGATGAGGAGGAACTACTTCACTCAGAGAGTGGTAGGTCCATGGAATATGCTGCCCCAAAAAGCTGTAGAAGCTACATCATTACATAAATTTAAAACAGAAATAGACAGTTTCCTAGAAGTAAAGGGAATTAAGGGTTACGGGGAGCGGGCAGGAATTTGGACATGAGTCTAGGTTTGGATCGGACATGGCCCTGTGGGTAGCGGAGCGGGCCCAGGGGCCGTGTAGCCTGATCCTGCTCCTATTTCGTGTGCCTAATTCTGTTAGATTCAGGAGATGGTTCTGTGATAGTAGATTTGCGGTTAGGATCAGATCAGCCATCATCTTATTGAATGGCGGAGCAGGCTCGAGGGGCCGATTGGCCTACTCCTGCTCCTATTTCTTATGTTCTTATGTTCTTATGAAAGGAAACTCCTTGTGGTATGCCTTCTTTACACATTTACTTTTTATAGAGAAATACTGGAGAGCCTTGGTCGATATTCTGAGGTTGGCAGACTTCTTCATCATCTGGTCCTAGGTCCACTGAATATGGAAGATTGCATTGACCTTTTGGGCTACATTGTCTATCCTGTGGGGAAAGTGCCCTTCTGTGCCAACCAGGGAAATTCTCATTTAGCCCACATCCACAGCTGCGCCATTGAATACTGGAGCTTCTGCACAGCTGCGCCATTGCTTTCAAGTGATTCACTTGCTGCCTGTGATCTTCTTCATTCCAAAAAAAAAATGACCTTGTGGCGGAGCCACCAAAGGACTCAGAGCGGTTATACATAATTCCTTTAACAGCAATGTAGTTACTGTCTGTGCCTGTACCTTTAATTACACTGTTTGACTGTACAATGTCTAGTTACCTTTACAGCGCGGGTTCAACGTGATGACATCATGCCGTTGGTCACATGATGCCCCAATGGCGGAAAGAACGTGATGACGTCAGTCTTCCGACCAGAGGATCAGTCCTCGTGGAACCCTCAAGGAGAGTAGACCTGTTATTGATGTGTTCTAGCAGTTTCCAGTTTAAACTCATTTCCTTTCATTAAAGTTCTTTATTTTAATTGCCTGAGTCGAACTCAGTCTTTTTGATAGGAACCTCCGTTCCTACAACCTCACCTTTAAGTGGCAGCTGCAGCCACTTTAAAAGCTACAGCTGTGCCGGATTTCTCACTCTTTCCCCACATTGAGTGTGCTCCCAGCAGCAGGCCCAGTCCAGGCCAAGCGCTTGCGCTGAATATGAGGCCAACCTCAGGTGATCCAGTGGTGTCAGTCATTTCTAACTTGTGTGAGCGCAAATCTTGTAACACAATGGCCCGGATTTTGCGGTAGGTAATGACGGTGAAACTGTCAACGTTCGCCGTCTTTACCTCTCTGAATCTTACCGTAACTTCAGGATCATGCGCAGATAAACGCGGAATTCCTGAAGTTGTGGTCAGTCATTCCCTGCTCCGGCACAGGCTTCGCTGTGGAACTCTCCATAGCCGGCAATCAGTGAAATCACTTAAACTGACAAAAACTTCCCCTTTCTGCTCAAATATCACTGTTAAACACCCCATAGCAGTTCAGAGAAGGTTCACGAGGTTGATTCCTGAGTGGAAGGGGTTGTCTTATGAGGAAAGGTTGAACAGGTTGGGCCGATACTCATTGCAGTTTAGAAGAATGAGAGGTAATCTTATTGAAACATGTAGGCCGCGATTTTGCCGGTGCTCAGAGGGCGGGTTTGGAGGCGGGTCAGAGGTTAAAGTCGTTTTGATTGATGGCGGGTTCCGCACCTGCTGTCAATCCGCCTCCAAACAACCTTCCCAAGTATTGGGTCCCCGATTTGCGAATGCACCCAACACCTAGTGGCGGGAAACGGATTAAAGGCAATTAACTGCCTATTAACAGGTAATTGTCAGTAGTTTTCAGGCTGTTTTTTCAATTTTCCAGCTTCTGGGTCGGGTTTCATGATGTCCGGACAACACTCCAGGTACGTGTGGCGTGTTATGAGTCTGGTCTGATGTTTGTGAAAAGATGACAGCTGCAGAAGTGGTGTCAAGGATGCAATGTTGCACATGGTGAGTTTCAGAGTGAAGAAAATGTTAGTTACTACATTTTTAATACATTTACAGATTTCTTTAGCTTACAAGTTTTTAAATCCAACTGTATGTCCAGTGCCATCTCATTGGGAGAACCTCTCTCACCAGTGACAGATCGCTTCTGTCATCTCAGCTGCAGCTGCCATCTATTCCAGCAACATCGGAGCCAATGAAACAATCAGACCTTGGTCCCCCGAATCCTTCCACAATCATTCCCAACACCAATATCACCAACCTTCGCCGCCATCACCTGATGCTGCACTGGACACAGGGCATCAGACACTGACAAAATTGCTGGTCGGGGGACCAGCGATGGCATCACCATGGTCAGACTTTCTTCACTTGACGCTGTAAACCCTGGCTGCCACATGATGCACCAGGTTGACACCATCCCACACCAGCACTGTTACATAGTTATGTTGGGACTACACTGTACAAGTGTACTAACACTTGTATCAAGTGTAGCAGCGCTATGATGCTGGGAAAGTAGTGCGCAGGCGCGGCACACCCCTTGGAAATATCACCCCGCACCATGCGGCAGGCAGCCATTACAACACAAATAAAACAGTAGTTATAATTACAAACTACCGAGTCCAGAGTCATCTTTACAAAGCACTACGAGCGCTAGAAGACATAACATGGTGGCAGCGGTATAAGTGAGTAAAACTTACGCAAATAAAAACGATATCAGATTGAAGAAAGAAATTTAAAAGTAAACTCTGCAGCCTTGTAACCGCGAATCGTACGGGCAGCTAAAATGGCAGCATCTAATGCACTGACCGCGAATATGCTCCCCATCATGAACTGGGAAGCCGACGATATCGTGGAAGCTTTCCGGAAATTTAAGCAAAAATGCGAGCTTACATTTAAAAGTTTCCTAAAAGGCTCCTCCGACGAGGAAAAAGTCAGCTACATTCTACTGTGGGCGGGAGAAAAAGGCTTAGATCTCAATAACAGCTGGAGTTTATCCGAAGAGGATAAAACGAACCCTACGGAGATTTATGAAAAGTTCAGTAACCATCTCGAGCCTAAATCAAACCACCGCATACACAGGTATAAATTCCAAAGCTTAAGACAGGAACCTGGTGAAACGGCTGACAATTTCCTGACGAGATTAAAAAACGAAGCCAGCAAATGCAAGTTTACGGAACTAGAAGAAAGGCTGGTAGACCAATTAATATGGGGATCAGCACATACAGAAGTGCAAAAAGAACTAATAGGAAAAGAAAAGCTCAGAATATCAGAAGCCATAGATACAGTGAGGGCTCACGAAGCCACAAAACAACAGATGAAAACGCTGAATACTCATACGGCTGATGTGCGGACAACTCCCAAACCAGATCACAGAGTAAATACAGTGCGCGAAAAGCACAGCACACAAAAACAAGTATATAACAGCGGGAAGAATACGTGTAGAAACTGCGGAAGACAACACGACTACACAGACAGAAGAAAATGCCCAGCGTATGGAACAAGCTGCAACACGTGTGGTAAAGCAAACCAGTGGCAAAAGATGTGCAGAGCTAAAAGAGAGGGGCTACACACCAAAAGCAGAGGTGGGCAGCAGAACCAACAAAAGAAAAACAAAATCCATACCATGGGTGAGCAAGATGACGAAGACTGCGGGTACGACAAAGCTCTGAACATTGAAACCATAAAGGTTCTCTTACACGAAACGTCCAGAGTGGAAAGCACCCCAAAGAAAGAATGGCACACTATCATCCAGATTAAAAAGAGGATCGAAGGACAGCCCACAACCGTCAATCTAAAAGTAAAGTTGGACACAAGAGCTCAGAGCAACATCCTTCCACTGAGGCTATACCAGAGGATCTTCCCTGAAAACTTGGGCGAAGATAGATACCCGAAAAGAGGATGTTTAAAAGCAAACAACATCATGCTGACAGCGTATGGGGGGAGTGAGATCAGACAACTCGGAACAACCTATATAAAAGGAACACACAAAAGCAGAAACATCAACTGCATGTTCTATGTGACCGACTCCGAGGGACCGGCGATCCTGGGATTAAACAGCTGCGAGAAGCTGGGGTTAATCTCGGTAAACCACGAACTAATAAAAACATCACTGAAAGTTGACAGCAACACCCCACTGGAGAATCGTCCACAAATCATGGACACGAAACATTTGATGGACATGTATCCAGAATGTTTTGATGACACTGTAAGATGCTTCAGGGAGTTCAAGTACCATATAACAATAGATCCAGACGTAAAACCCGTCATCCACACTCCAAGAAAAATACCCATCGAGCTAAAAGAAAAATTATACACCGAACTAAAAGAAATGGAAGAGAAAGAAATAATCGCAAAGGTCACTGAACCCACAGACTGGGTAAACTCGATTGTGGTACGGGAAAAGCCGAACGGGCGGCTCAGAATCTGTCTGGACCCCAAAGACTTAAACCAGGCAATAAAGCGGGACCACTACCCCACACCAACATTAGAAGAAATCACACCAGCACTGGCAGGAGCCAAAGTCTTCTCCAAACTGGATGCCAGAAACGGCTACTGGAACGTAAAACTGGACGAAGAATCAACTAACCTGACGACTTTTAATACACCATTGGGGCATTATAAATTCCTGCGGCTGCCATTCGGGTTGAAAGTCAGCCAAGACATCTTCCAACAAAAGATCGATAAAACATACAAAGGCTGTGAAGGAGCCATTGGAATCGCTGATGACATCCAAGTTTACGGATCAAATGAAAGAGACCACGACGTGCACTTGCACGAGGCCATGGAGCGCACCAGAATGGCTGGCATCAAGCTGAACGCCGAGAAGTGCATCGGTAAAAGTACGAAATGCAAATTTTTTGGCATGATCTACACACCGGAGGGTGTCAAGCCTAATCCCGAAAAGGTCGAGGCGATAGCAGAGATGAAACCTCCAAACGACAAGAAGGAGCTGAGAAGCTACCTCGGCTTGGTCCAGTATATGAGCTCTTTCATCCTGAACATGTCAGACTACACAGCGAACCTAAGAGAATTACTAAAAGAAGACACCGAATACCAATGGTCAGAATCCCATGAGAGGAACTTCAAACACCTAAAGGAATTATTATGTAAAGAAACCAGCCTGTTGTAAAGTCTGTAGGTATTATGGCGAATTAATACACAGACTACAAGAGTAACTTTAACAGGACTTTACTATTCGAAGGTCAGGGCGAATCTGCCCAATAAATCCTGACACAGCACTTATATACCGGTGTGGTCACCGTCGGTATTACAGTATACAGCAGCCAAGATAAAGTAGTGCCACACCTAAAATAGTTCTCTTAAAGGTGGACGGTTACATACAATAGTTCTCTTAAAGGTAGAACAGTTACATACACTACAATCCTCCCTTTTTAGCTTACAACATACTTATTCCCCATTAACATAACATCATAACATATATACAACTTATGCAAAACAGTTCACAGATTCAGTCTCTCTGGAGGCTTCCTGACTCTGTCCGGATAACGCCTCGGTGGTGTAGTAGTTTTTGGCGGGGTAGTAGGTTCTTCTGGCAAGGTCGATTCGGCTTGAAGGACAGTGTCAGGTTCATCTGATTCCAGTATTACCAGATCGGAGGTAGGTGCTCTGGGTATCTCTGCTTCAACATTAGCCGTGTAAGGTTGTGGAGTAGGTTGGTCCTTTGTGGATGACCCTATGATCTGTTCAACATGGCGCCTTATTATGCTGTCACCAATGTCCACGGTATACATCAGCGGCCCTAGCCTTTTCCCAATAGTTCCAGGCTGCCATTTCTCGGTACGGTAGTCCCGGGCCAAAACTTGTTGACCTATCTGAAAGGATCTAGTTGGCCTTTCATTCATGCCCTGAAATTGCCGGTTCTCTACGTCCCTTCTGACGTTTGGCTTAATCAAATCCAGCCGGCATCTTAGTCTTCTATTGAAAAACATCATGGCGGGAGTTTGGTTTGTGACCGCATGTGTTGCATTCCTGTACGCCAACAAGAAGTTATCTACCTTATGTTGTAGGTTGATGTCTTCATTACCCATGGCCTTTATGGCCTTCTTGAAGGTCTGGACAAACCTTTCAGCTAATCCATTGGTGGCGGGATGGTATGGGGCTGACGTGTAGTGCTTGACCCCATTCCTTTTTAAGAACTTCCTGAATTCTTCGGACACAAATTGCGGTCCATTATCAGAACAGATCTGTTCCGGCAGCCCATTCCTGGCAAATATGGTCCTTAATACTGTGATGGTTTTTTCCGTGGTGGTGGAGGACATCTTTATTACCTCCGGCCACTTGGAGTGTGCATCCACCGCGATTAGAAACATTGAGTCCATAAATGGACCAGCAAAGTCGACGTGTACCCTTTGCCAAGGAGATGAGGGCCACTCCCATGGATGCAGAGGAGCTTGTGGTGGCACGTTTTGGACCTTCTGGCATCCTAGACAGCTCTTGGTTATTTCTTCGATGTCTCCATCAATACCTGGCCACCACACAAACGCTCTTGCTAGGTTCTTCATTTTCACTCCACCCAGATGCCCCTCGTGAAGCTCCTTTAGCACCTTATACTGAAGTTTGGGTGGAATCACCACTCTAGATCCACACATCAAGGTTCCTCGGCACACTGACAGCTGTTCTTTTCTTTGCAAAAATGCGGGCAGCGTTGGTTCGCCATGTGCTGGCCATCCCTCCACTGTTAAATCGTAGACTCGTGAGAGAGTCGGATCATTTCTTGTTTCATTTTCGATCATCGAATTTGTTACTGGTAGACATTCCACTATGGATGAGTGGAACATCTCTACCGGGTCCACTGTAGCCGCCTCTTCTACTACTGGCAACGGTAGGCGCGATAACCCATCAGCATTTCCATGCTGTTTGGACCTTTTGTATTCGATGTCATATTGGTGTGCCCCAAGTAACACGGACCACCTCTGTAGCCTTTGCGCTGTCATAGTGGAAACGGCCTTGTTAGGGTTGAATATGGACACCAACGGCTGGTGGTCTGTCAGTAATGTGAACTTCTTGCCCTGCAGGTAATGATTGAATTTCTTTACTCCCCACACAAGGCTGAGGGTCTCCCTATCTATCTGAGCATAATTTCGCTCAGCGGAGGTCAATGATCGGGACGCAAATGCGACTGGCCTTTCCGAGCCATTTGGTAACTTGTGTGAAAGTACTGCTCCAATTCCATAAGGGGAAGCATCACAAGCTAGACGAAGAGGTAACGTTGGGTTGAAATGAGCCAACACTTCCTCAGAGGTAATCAACGCCTTGCTTCTGCGAAAGGCCTTCTTACAGTCCTCGCTCCACTTCCATGGTACTTCTTTCCGCAACAGAGCATTCAGCGGATGCAGCACCGTGGATAGATTTGGCAGAAACTTGTGGTAATAATTAATCAACCCCAGAAACGATCTCAACTGTGATACATTTTCCGGAGCGGGGGCCTTCACGACAGCTTCTATCTTGTCAGGTGACTTGTGCAGCCCCTCTTGGTCAATGACATGACCGCAGTACGAGATCCGTTTCTGGAAGAACTCACATTTCTGGCGATTAACTCGAAGGCCATATTCCTTCAACCTGGTAAGCACCAGTTTCAAATTTGCGAGGTGTTCCTCCTCGTCCTCTCCTGTAATCAGGATATCGTCCAAGTAACACTGAGTGCTTGGAATACCCTGTAAGACCTGCTCCATGGCCCTCTGCCAAATTGCTGGATCCGAAGCTACTCCAAAAACCAGTCTATTATAACGATACAAGCCTCTGTGCGTGTTAATTGTGAGATACTGGCGCGACTCTTCCTCGACTTCCATTTGTAAGTATGCTTGTGCCAGGTCTATCTTGGTGAAGTGTTTCCCGCCAGACAATGAAGCAAAGATATCCTCAATCCACGGAAGCGGGTATTGTACCGTGTGAAGCACCGGATTAACTGTGATCTTGAAGTCTCCGCAGATGCGGACCTTTCCCGGTCCCCCTGGCTTGTTACTTGATGAAGACTTCATGACGGGAACAATGGGCGTGGCCCACTCACTCCAGTCCACCTTAGACAGTACCCCTGAACGTTCAAGCTCTTCCAGTTCTGCCTCCACAGCAGGTCGTATCGCGTAAGGTACCGATCTGGCTTTGAAAAATTTTGGGCTTGCATGTTCTGCAATCTTGATTTTTGCTTTAATTCCTCTCAGTGTTCCCAGTCCTTGCTGGAATACCTCTTTAGCTTCGTCCAATATTCTGGACAACCGTTCAGGTTTGATATCTTCCTTTCCGGAATCTACCGTCATTGTGTTTAGTGAATGCCAGTCTATCTTTATTTTCCTGATCCACTCCCGTCCCAGAAGTGGTGGACCTCCCTTGGGCAGCACATACATGTCCATCCCTTGGTGATCTTTGTCCTTGTATCTCACCTTGACTTCTATCTTTCCAATGGGGTATACTTTGTGCCCCGTGTATGTCTGCAATACTATCTCCGTATCCCGTAGGGGAATATGTTTGAATAACTTTTTGTAATCTTGCTTATTCATGACCGTCAACGCCGATCTGGTGTCCACTTCCATCTTCACTTGGACTTTTGCAATCTGTAGTGTGACCCAGATAGTTTGTCGGTCAGCTTCTTTACTCACATTGTGAATCCTCAGACTACCCAGTTCCTTGCTGTTGGAGTCTGAGTCCGAATTCTGTTCATCTGGACTCTTCCCAGTCACCTTATGTACCTTTCTGTACTTCTTCTGCGGTGACTTATTATTGCTGGTCTTCTTTCCTGACCGGCATACCTTAGCTATGTGACCAAGCTTGCCACATTTTCTACATTCCTGGTTTTTAAACCAGCATTGGTTCTG